>NC_056743.1:1739876638-1740196638 GCF_019279795.1 Protopterus annectens
TAATTTGTTGTATGTAAATTGTTAAATGTGCTATGTTTTTGGAATACAGAGCCTTAAGTGTGTAATGTATTTGTAATATGGAGCTTTTCTCCCCGGGCCTCCACTGAAAACAGGCTTTCGGGCCCAGTGGACTTCCCCGGTTATCAAACTGGAAATAAATAAATGAATAAATAATAATAACGTTCAACACAATCCATAAAATGGCCAAAGGCAGGAAAATAAAATCTTGTCTACATCCTTAAAGTGATTTTATTTTTTTTGCATCTGTACATGCATCATGGCACTTTTTGGGTTAAGTGATGTGATGTGTTTATCATCCTTTTTTTTTAATCTGCTCTTTTGTAAAAAGCTTCTCAAACCTTTTTTATGATTATTATTAGCCAGGGCCCGGTGGTGCAGCGGTAGCATTGTCACCTCACAGCAAGAGGCTCTCCCGTTCGATTCTCGGCTGGAGCGCCTTCTGTGTGGAGTCTGCATGTCCTCCCCGTGGTCAAGTGGCATTCAGAAGACATGCGTGAATGGGCATGCCTTCATTGAAGGTTGGGTGTCGGGCTGGCACCTCGCACCGTAAAAATCTACTGCCAGTCATTAGCGGACCAGAGTTCCGCTGTGGTGGCCCCTAACTGGGAAAAGCCAAAAGAAGAACATTAACCAGGGCCTAAATAAACTTAGTGTTTCCCTCCCTTATTTCACCCTAGGAATAACATATTGCTGGGATGCATCTATAGCTAATCATGGTAGCCGTACATGCATGGTGATGTGTTTCTTAGTCAGTGGCTGTATCTCCACATTTATCCATGTGTTGTTGAAGGGGAGTAAGGTTAAGTGAATCATTTGTGATAATGATATGGAAAATGTATTTTTACAAATTCAAAACAGCAGGAGCAGAAATAAAAGAAATTAACGGAGGGCAAGTGCATCATGGCCCTTCAGCTACTGCATGCTGTGATGCAGATGATAAGGGAGAAAGCGTATTGAAAAAAATCACTTCAATGATTTTGAAAAGTCAGTAGTAATAACTTCCACATTTCACAGCTCATTTGGAGGTAGATTGGAACATGTCATCTGCCATTACTTTGTGAAGCATCACTTACCTTCTGACTGAAAATTAAGAAGCTCTGCGCTAGCGTTTGCCCCTCCTCCAATGAAATGAGCATACATAGCAATCTAACCAGGCATGTTGGGAGAAACACTACCAATAACTGAGTAGCTAGAATATAATCACGTAATTTGCAAATACAGCGAATACAGCTCCTGTCTAGAATATAACTATGTAGTTGCTAAATACAGCATGTATGGCACCTGAGCGTCTATGGATATGAGCTGGCCATTAGCATATCCCTCAACATTCTGAGCATTAAGGAACTATACTGAAGACCTGCTGAAAACATTATTGAAGTAATGTATGAAAGCCAGAGTACTGCTGACCTCAAGAAACATGGCAATAAGGACAATGATGAAAACTCTAGTACATGAACAGAACAGGCATACAGAAACAGGTATTTAGAGGATGCAAAAAAAAAGCTAACAGCACAGAAACAGTGACGGAGCACCAACATTTAGAAAAGCTACTAAATGGAAAACCCAGGCCCAGATGCAGTGTCTAACTTCTGGCTAACTGTATTAACATCTTTATACAAAGATTTAGCCCTCAGTAAGAATTACTTGTATGCTGATTCCAAGCAGACACCAACCTGGTTAACAACAGGAAAAATTATGCTCCTCCTTTAGAGAGAACCTGTAAGCATCCTGGTGACCTGTTGTAGACCAATAACTTCTCTTCTGACGATGTACAAACTATATACTGGAATTGATGCAGACAGAGTTTGTCATTTACAAAATCATGGCAATAGAACAAAAGGCTAAAAGAAAGTTATGTGGAACAAAGAATCATTTGTTGCTGAATAAAACTGTATTGGAGAATTGTAAAAATGAGAGGAATCAAAGTATGGCATGGATATATTACAAACAGCATTTGAAAGCATCTCATACTTATGGATAAAGGGAGTGCTTACAGATGTACAAGTTACATCCTGCATTGATCAGTTACATAACAGTGACCATGAAACTGTGGCAGACCACTTTGCAGTTAAACCATGACAAAGGACAAATTATTATCCAAGGGATAAAAATTCAAAGGTGGGGGTATTCTAGGATGATTCTTTGTCACCACTTTTGCTTTGTCTTACCTTTAATCCATTAAGCTATTTACTTAGCAGATTAGGTCATAGATATAATTTGGCTCCCCAAAAATACTTGCTTAAAGCCTTCTTATCTACTTTTTGTAGATGACCTAAAACTATATAGTTCATCAGATGAGCAGTTGAAAGCACAACTGCAAGTCGTTAAAACGTTCTGAAATAATACAGGATCTCATTTGGTCTTGATGTGCAAAAACAATGTTTAAAGAAGGAAAGTTGCACTACCAATAAAATACCAGTATGGGGCAGGAATGTGATGTAAAGAAACTTGAGCAGGGGGAATCGTGTACATATGTGGAAATTGATGAAGGCTCAGCAATAAAACATGAACAAATGCAAATAAAACTCAGTAAGGAATACTTTAGAAGACTTAAACTAAACAGCCTTGACCTCTAGGAATAAAAATTCCCATAGGCAAAGAGAAAAGGATAAGATAGTCATGATTCAAAGACCAACTCTAAGTTTTTAATTTTAATTGAAACTAGAACAGAAGCTGATATTAAAGGGCTAATTAGTAAAATTAATTTAGCATACAGAATATTTCATATTCCATGATAACTACAAGACTATCAGAAAAAGTTAGAAAAGACTGATAAGAGACTAGAAAGGCAATTTACAAAGGAACAGTGGGAAGGCATCTGTTTATCTTCCAAGTTTGGCATACAAGGCGATCTCAGACCTCGCCGTGATGCGACTGCTGTATATCCGCAAGTCAAGCTCCACTCGAGTAACCCGCACACATGGCCTCAACCTGGTCTGTGACATCAATAGGACATGTTGGCGGGACAGATTTGTGTCCGAGAGACTCCCCCATCTGTGGAATAGACTTCCTCTCCACGTCAAGCAGAGTACCTCTTTACACCTTTTTAAGCGCAACCTGGAAAACTGGATTGGAAATAGAAAATACATCCTTGGGATTCCACTCATGTCCCTGCTGGACTGGGCATTGGGTGCTGATTTGTCTAAACATGAACTAAACTCTTGGCTAGGCTTATAAGGGCCTCAGGACCAATAGCTTAGTAACTTCCTATGATACTAAGTACACAACATGGTCCAGAAGGTTTGATACTTTTTGAGGAATTGTTTGCATGCGTATTTATACCCCAAGCAGACTTCAGAGAATTTTTTCATGGGTAGATAGCAAATTCTGGCGGTGCAATAGGAAAGTGAGAGGTAATTGAAAACAATTTTTGGAAATGTAGTGAGCTGGCATATTTAAAACATTCCCTATGGAGTACTTTGTCAGAAATGTTGGGAGAGCAAATGGTCGGAAATGTTTCTTTTGGGTGGGAATATAGCATCTGAATTGCCCAAACATAAGGTGTTAGTAAGTTTGATGCTATTGGCTGCCAAAAAGTAATTGCTAGAAAATGGAAATATAAACCAGGCATAACTGAAATACTGAATATTGTAAAGGAGGTAAAAGACCTGGAGTTGGGATCCTTAAAAAGGGAAGGAGCAAATTTTACATAGAAATAAATGGACATTTTGGGAACAACACATGCAGAATAACTTTCAGGAGGAGGAGTGAATTTTAAGGGAACGCAGGAGTTGAGCAGTTTAATGTTGGAGAGAATGAAAATTATTAAAAAGAATATGTATACTGCACGAAAAAAGCAATGGAAGCATTTTCTGTTATGGTGTGTGTACCTATGTCACTTTTTTAAAACATCATATTCAATAAAAATGATTCCTTAAAAACCTCCGTCAGAAGATTCTGTGTCTGTTATCAAGATTATGATGTCATTTACAAAAAAGCTTAAAAAAATCAATCTTACTTACAGGGTGCCCTTCCTTCCTTAAAACTCTTTTTAACCACAGATGCTGGCGATCTCCATCGCTAGTAGAAAGGAGATGAGGCTCTAATGAGCATCTTTTCCAAGTTCCCTACCCTAGTATCGCCTACCTTTATTTCATTCATTGACCTCTGCCTTCAGACATGGTTTAGTATAGAGTTGTTTCACTCCAGTAATTCATGTGTTTCCACACTTCATGTTCCTTAACAGCATACAGAGAAACCCCTTTCCCCACTGTCAGTAGCTTTACATATGTCAGTTATTACTGCATCAGTACTTAAGACACTTTCTTTTCCTCATTCTGTATGTCATACTAACCTGAATCCTCCAGTTTAATCCAGGTTTCCTTTGATGGCTTAATTACATAACTCAGAAAATACTTTTTAACTAACTCCATGTAAATCTGTTGAGGTGCTCTTATACTACCTATCATGCTTTCAGGGACACCATATTATAACGTGAGAAGTGTGTGCAGCAGAGCTATGTTGGCATTGGATGCTGTTTGACTAGCATGCAGTGGTTAATGGAAGACCTTCCTTTTACAAATCCTTTTTGCTTGTCCTCCGTTAACCCACACAGTGATGCCTCCAAGTCTTTTTTTCCAGTAGTTTATAGTAGAAATGTTTGCATCAGTATTTGGAAGTGAAACAAGGGGATAGTTCCTTGGGTCCATCTTTAACAAATTTCCCTTGCAGAAGGACCAAAATAATTAACTTTTCCATAAAATCTGCTATACACCTATCTTCAAGGACAATCACAAAACTTCCTTTACTTACTTTATTTTTTTAACCACCTTATGGAAGATCACGAGGAAGGCCTTAAACACTGAATTGAGTCACTCAGAGCAAAGAGCATCATGTAATAGTTTTGAACACCATTTATATCTTTAACACGGCCCAATTTCACAATTTCTTGTACTCTTCCATCTAAGAACTTTACACTTTGCCACTGTGATGTTGGTTTAGTTGCTCATGCAATAAAACATTCAGACATCCAGCTTACTTCTTCACGTTTTATTACACTAACTTGCATCACTTCATGTCTAGGATGAATCCAGCAGTTATCTTCAGCTTCCTGTGTCATGAAACCATTTCTGTTTACTCCGAATCCTGTGCCCCCACAACAAGTCTTCACCAATATCTGAATAGTTTTTATATATATATATATATATATATATATATATATATATATATATATATATATATATATATATAGTTTTGTGACATTGCTCACCCCCACATTTGTACTTCTAATGTAAACCCTATGATGACTGTGTGTGTGTGTGTGTGTGTGTGTGTGTGTGTGTGTGTGTGTGTGTGTATGTATATATATATATATATATATATATATATATATATACACACACACACACACACATATCTGTATGTCTATATATAGAGAGAGAAAGAGAAAATTGTCTCTGAATTTGCTTTACACACAACCTCTTAACTACAAGTATTAATATTTTCTGACCTACCTGGTTCCTACACCCACCTCCGTTGCTTCTAATTTCTATACATTAATTACATGATCTGTTATCTTTATCTGTTTGACAAACCCACTAATGCACCTTTTAAAATTCTCAATGTTCTACTTCTACTAATGCACGAGTATCTTTTATTCTGAAATATTTGCCTCATATGAATATAATTTAGTAGCAAATGCATGTGTAATTGTTGATGTACATTACTTAGTCATACGTTATAGCTTTTCTGCTTGGGCCTCCGCTGAAAGGAGGGGTTTTTGACTAAACCCAATCGCACAAACCCAGTAAACAAAAGCAAAATAAAATATGTAAATAAATTTCATGTATCCTTTTTAGACATGAATCTCTCATTTGTTAAAAACAGAAAGGAAAAAAGATGTCATTAATTCTGTTTAGCCATAATTGTCAAATATCTTGGTTCTTTCTTTAGTGTGTGTGCTGCTTAGTTTCCACTGCTCTCTATCAAACATAATCTTATGGTTCAGTGATAAGGTGAAGCGTCTCACCTGTCCCTGCACCTCTATGATGTGATAGCCTGGAGGCTGATGTTTCAATATCTACTTTCTTTTCAGTTAAGGTCTTTCCGGAGTCTTTGAAACCTATTAGGAAAAGTTAGTCAAAGCTGAAGAGCTTTTTCCATATAAAAGCAATAATTTATTTCCTCTTTAGTTTCACCTTAATGATGTGCTTCAGTTTCCTTCCCTTTTTTGCACAGTCTGTCTTATTCTTACATTAAGGCACATTACTCTGTGTCTTCATTGAGAGCACCTTTTGGTCTGTAGGTTCATAGGACGATACTAGGCTATTGGCCCAGAGACCCTTATAAGCCTAGCCAAGAATTTTGCCCATGTTGCCAGTCAGCACCTGTTCCACCTGTGGGATCCCAGGGGTGTATTTTCTGTGTCCCATCCAGTCATCCAGGTTCCACATTAAGAGGGCTAGTGTGGTACTCTGCTTGACATGAGAGAGGAGAGAGTCTGTTCCACAGATGGAGTCTTTGGGACACAAATCTATCCCGCCAACAAGTTCTAGTAATGTTACAGACCAGGTTGAGGACTTGCAGATATGCAACAACTCCATCAAGGCTGGGTGTAAGACGGCCTTGTATGCCAGACACACGTCACCTCTGAGCAGTCTGTATGAGACTGAATAGAGGGACAGGGCTTTTAGCCTTTCTGTATAGGATAGGTGTTTGAGACCCTGGATCTTTCTGGTCAGGAACCTCTGTGATCTCTCCAGCTGCTGCATATGCTTGGCAAGGTACATGGCGAAGGGTGCATTGTACTCTAATGGGTCTAATAAGGAAGGAGTGCAGGGATGTTTGACTTCCTTGTTCCTGGATGAAATACTCTTATGATGTGGGGCATGTAGAAAGCATTCTGTATAACGGAGGCAGTGTGGTGGTCAATAGTCAGGTTGCTATCAACTTGGGTGCCCAAGCCCCTCCCAACTGATTGCGTGCTTAGTACGCTGTTATTAATGTGATAATTAATGGGGACTCCTTTTTCCCCAAAGGGGATAATGATGCATTTCTTGGCATTCAGTTTGAGGCCATGCTTCTGGCACCAGTCATTAGTTTGGTTAAGGGCCTCTTGGAGGATGTTAACATCACTAAAGGAATTGCAGACAGCACCTAGATTGCAGTCATCTGCAAACTTGGTCAGCCACAGACCACTGGTTTTGGCTTGCACCTCAGAAAAGTATATCCCAAATGGTAGAAGCCCCTAGTCCAATCTTTGTGGTACACTGTTTGTTACAGGTCTACTCCTGCTAGAGGTGGCTTCCCCTATTTTGACCGAGTGAGTTCTATCAGTGAGCCAGTTAGCTACCCATTTGGTAACATACGGGTTGATGCTTAGCTGGGAGAGTTTATCTATTATGCCCGAGTGGGGAATAGTGTCGAAGTCTCCCCCTCTTTCATGGCTTTGGTGACTGTTGCGAAGAAGTCAACCAGGTTTAACAGGCATGATCTCCCTTTGACAAAACCAAACTGAGTGGGATCTAGTGTTTGGAGGTTGCAAATGTCCTTGTTTATACGGTCCATGATAATGTGTTCCATGGCCTTGCAGATGAGGCTAGTTAGGCTGATGGGCTTACAATTCACTGGTTAGGTGGACGCTCCACCTTTGTGTAGAGGGATGACAGTGACTGTCCTCCATTCATCTGGAACAAAACCTGTGCTCATGACTTTGGTTGAATAGGCTGCCTAATGGTGCTGACAACTCTTGTTTGAGTTCATGTGGGTCACAGCAAGGGATGTTGGGTCCCATGGAAGCTGTATGTTTGCCTTTGAGAGGGTATTATGATGGGAGGGGGACAGGTGCTGGAGATGTCCTGGTTTACTGATGGGTGGGACAAGGGAGTGAAGTTTTCACAGACCTGTCTGCCAGCAAGTTGGCCATATCTACGGCATTTGTGGATGTGGTGTTCCATTAATTTTCTTTTTTAAATAAACATCTTTATTAAATTATCACATATGACATAGACAATCTTACATTTATATAAATGAAAAATAGACCAAATGACACCACTTTTGTTGCAAACATTATACTTCACAAACACCATTGAAACAACTGTAGTTGCAAACATTATACATTACTTATAATCTGTCCAGTCATTGTCAGTTAAGCATTATATGGCTCATTCGAATCCTGCCTTTTAAATCTTGTTCCTTCTCTGCACATATTCCCATATTTTACTATGTAGTTTGTGCCTTCCCTTTTCTAAAGATCCCAATTCCAATTGTTTTATCTCTGTTAGTATATTTACTACTTCTAGTAAAGTCGGTTTAGATTTTGATTTCCAGTTTTTTGTAATTGCCTTTTTGGCAGCCACCATAATTTGACTGTGTCTAGGCAATTCTGACTCTGTATCATATCTCAAAAAAAGTCATCTCCCCATCAGTCTTTCTCTTTGCCTATACTCTTATATCAATCCTTGATAGGAAAGGTAATTTCTAACCCACAGTCCA
Organism: Protopterus annectens; assembly: GCF_019279795.1. Classification (NCBI taxonomy): domain Eukaryota; kingdom Metazoa; phylum Chordata; order Ceratodontiformes; family Protopteridae; genus Protopterus; species Protopterus annectens. Next base: position 1,739,885,093 of record NC_056743.1, read on the forward strand.
AATAAATTCATGGCCTCTTCCCATTCTATTACCTTTTCCTTTCTTGTTATTTGCTTCCAATGGATTGGTTCCTTTGCTACTTTTCTCCAATAAATTCAAGCCTCCTCTTGCCTATTATCTGTATCCGTAACCGCAGTCATCCCTATTGGCAGAATCTCTTTTCTGCATTTTTCGTGCTGGTTTGTTTATTTGAATACTCCATGCTATTTTATGAGTATAATACTCTGTATGATTTTTGTTGTTCTCTTTGGGAGTCTGCATCCAGAGTCCCAATCTCTCCTTATATCTTGAGCTTCCTTCCTGTATCATCATTCCTTTCCACTTTGAATTATAGTTTTCTTCTTGTAATAGACTAAGGAAGAACACTATGATCTGTGATGAACACCGATGATCCAGAGGGAATGCAGAAAGCCATTCCCTCCTTCTCCATTGCAGAGTTACTTATCACCTACCTCAAACTAAATGACTACAAAAGCCTGTGTATCATAGTCATATACATTCCCCCAGGCGACAATATTCCCATTCATGAAGACATTCTTGCCTGGACAACTAACAACATAAAAAAATGAAACAGTCATCCTAGGCGACGTTAATATTAACTGGTTAGGCATGTCAGTAACCTCTCCTCTGACATCAACCTTCACATCTATACCCAGCTTATTTCAGGTATTACCAGACCTGACAGTAGGAATAGGAAAGGTTCAGTCCTGGATTGGATCATGTTTTCTGACCCTGATAAGATTTCCACCTCCGGTACTCTTGCAGACAGTATAAGTGGCCAGTAACCAGCATTCATAATACGCAAGCCCACCACTCTACCAAACATACACCAATATAAATATACCCGAAATTTGTCCCAATTTTCCCTGAATACCTTTAATGATATTTTGCGCAATACTAACTGGAGTCCACTAAAATCTCTCCCTCTTAATGAAGCTGTGGAATTCTTCAATTCCACATTTGTTAGTATCCTAAATAAACTTGCCCCTCTCCAGCTAAAAAGAGTCAAGACAAAACATGCTAACTGGCTTGCCAAGTCAACAAAGCAAATTATATCCTCTAGAGATAAAGCCTGGCTAAAAAACAAAACTCCCCCCAACCTTATGCGATATAAACAACTTCGCAATCAGGCCAAACGATTAGTACTTAAAAACAAAAAAGAATACTTTCAAACCGTTCAAAACCAACATAATCACAACCCCATGAAATTTTGGGGAGCAGTCTATTCCTTACTCCATCATGGGACTACCCATAATCCATGCCCATATCCAGGAAAAAAAAACCCTGTGAGCTAGCCTCTCTCTTTAACTCTTTATTTCATTGACACTATTCCTGAGCTTGCTGCCACCTTCCCCACCCATCAACACAGACCAACCAAACCGTATAAAACTACATATCCCAACTACTACATTACCCAGTTTCTCACTCTCTCCCATACCTACTTCTACCATACAAAAACTCCTTCATAAACTAAAACCATGCACCAATGCCCCAGATAACCTACCAGCAGAATTCCTACAACTATCAGCCACCTCCATAGCTTATCTCCATCAGCATTCTCCTCAATAGGTCCATTCAGGAATCATGTATACCTGATGTCTGGAAAAAGGCATATGTTCTCCCACTTCACAAAGGTGGCAATAACTCTGACATCTCTAACTTCTGGCCTATCGCCATTCTTATCTCAAACATTTTTGAGAAGTGCATTCGCACTCAGCTCTTTAGTCACATGGTTAAACACTACCTCCTTTCCTCCACTCAACATGGCTTTAGGCCAGGACATAGCACTAACACTGCCCTCATTTCCTTCAAGGACACAGTTAATTGAGCTAGAGATGATGGAGCCATAGTCTCCGCACTCTTTCTCAATCTATCAAAAGCATTCAACACAGTTTCTCACTCTCTTCTGCTTACTAAACTCACAAACTTTGGCACCTCTCCCTCCACCCGTCATTGGTTTTCTAACTATCTCATAAATAGGCAACAAGCTACTATTTGGCAGCACTGCTCCTCACATTTTACCAACGCCAGTCTTGGGGTACCCCAAGGTTCCATACTGGGTTGCCTTTTATTTAGCATATTCATCAGTGATTTCCACACATCTCTTACCCACAGTACTGTAATCCAGTATGCAGGTAATTCTACTATTATCTGCTCTTCTAAATCTGCCTCTCTACTACAGCAACTTAACCAAAAAGCATTCGCCTGAACTAAATCCTGGATGTCACAGAACCATCTCGCCCTTAACCGCAACAAAACTAAACTCTTAATATTTACCCCCAAAATATCCAGCCCAGTTGACAAGTCCGAATTCTCTGTTCATTCACAAAATAATACTGTAATTGAAGTTGTTCCCATTACCAAATTACTTGGTGTTATCATTGACACAAACTAACCTTTGACCTTCATATCCATGATAACATAAAAAAAAACACCAAAAACTAGGAGCCATTTATAGGCACAACTACTTTCTTAGCTTCTCTGGCAAAAAGGCACTTGCCTTATCATTCCTGCTTTCATCTCTCTTATATGGTGCTCCCATCCTCACCAATATTCTCAGTCCTCTCTGAAAACTAAACTCAATTCATGCTACAACAAAGTTGCCAAAATTGCTACAAATGCTAAATTCTCCACCCACCACTGTTCCATACTACATCAACTAAATTGGCTCAAATTCCCCCATCACCTCACATACCTACAACTAACTACTGCCCATAAACTTATTTACTACCCAGCAGCTTGCCCATCCCTCTCCCACATTCTGACCATATACTAATCCTAATTGATACCCAAGGTCAGAAAACAAAATGCTGTTAAACACTGATAAACCTAAGCTCTCAGCCGGCCAAATGCTGTATTCTTTTACTGTCTCCCAAGCTATGGAATAATCTCCCTCCTTCACTCAGAGCGATCAGTAATCCCACTACTTTAAAAAAAAATCCCGTAAACTTCATCTCTCCTCAAATTGGATATGCACCTGCACCCCTAATTACAACCCCAAAACTTGATCCCCTCCCAAGATCCTACTCCTCTTCACTCTACAACTAGTCTATGTTCCACTTCTCTCTGTCACATAAAATCCTTCTGCTGTCACTTTAGCCTGTGCTATCCCTTCTTTAAGCCTTCTGCCTCCTTTTCCCTTTAAGCCAATTGCATCTCTCTGTTAATAATCTTACCTATTATCTGAAACCTCTATTCCTGTACTAGTACCATGATTTTAAGCAATTCTTCACTGTTACTATCCGTATATGTAATGTTATTACCAAATATTGTATGCAGTTATTACTTTGCTATCTCTACCTTATATACTCTGTATGGATTGTGCATAATTTTTCTCTGTATGTAATTACATACGGCGCTTTTCTCCCCGGGCCTCCACTGAAAATGGGCTCATTTCTGACCCAGTGGACTTTCGTGGTAAACAAATGCAGTAAATAAATAAATAATGTCAAATGTTTGCCTCCACAAAACTACACTGATCCATGTCTGTCAATTTTGGTATCACTTTTACCATTCTTTTAGCCGTTATAGACATAAACACTTTATAATCATGATTTAGTATTGAAATGGGCCTGTATGAGGCTGGATCTGATGGATCTTTACCCTATTTAGGTATTACCGTTACCACCGCCTTCTTCCAGGATGCTGGTACTTCACCTCTTAAAATACTGTTAAAACCTTCCAGATCTTTATCAGTTTTAGGAATACTGTCTATTCCTGTGGACTTTGCTGTAGATGAACTTTACATAGCTATTTTCATCTCATCTCTTCCTATTCTGTTAGTAATTGAGCCTCATCTACCTCTAACCTTGGCATATTTAATTCTTCTATAAACATTTTTGTTTGTACCTTTTCTTGATTTCCATATTTCTATTTATACAAAGTTTTGTAAAATTTCTGAAATATTTCTAATACTTGTACAGCATCTGTTATCTTCCTTGTTATAGACTCCCTAAGCTTGGTGACAGCCCTTTCCACTTTCTGTTGTGAGTCATTGTGCTAAAAGTTTTTGTGCTCTAGAATTATTATAAAAAAAGTTGCTTAACAGCAATATTTCTAAACTTGTGCATATTATCGAGGAAATCCCTTGTCTGTTCAGCATTCTGCAGTTGCTCCTTTTCTTGTTCTGAGAGATTCACCCTATTTTGTAATACTTTAACATTTATCAGTATGTCTAAATAATTGTTGTTACTTCTTAACCATATATCCCTTTCCTATATGTCCACACTAGTTTTAAACTTCACTTTAATTTTATCCCACCTTCAGCTATATTTTCAGAAGAAAATTCTATCTTCTCTAGTTCCAAAACCCATTCCTTATTCCTCTCTTTTCAACCAATAGGTGGGAAAGCGCATTGTCTCATTTTTATTTCATTGTTTTACGTTTTTTTAGTTATTGGCGCATGATCTGAAAAAGTTATTAGGTGCATTTCAAGACCTTCAATCAAATCCATATCTTCCTTTGAGATGTAAAATCTATCTTGCCTAGCCCAGTTTTTGTATCTTGGTGAATAATATGTAAATTCACTCTGAACTCCTAGTCATCATCAATATCTTTTGGCTGTTCCCATTAGGGGTCGCCACAGCAGATCACCTGTTTCCATTTCTTCCTGCCCTCTGCATATTGCTCTGTCACATCAGCCACCTGCATGTCCTGTCTCACCACATCCATAAACCTTAACTTAGGCCTTCCTCTTTTCCTGCTACCTGGTAGCTTCATCCTTAGCATCTTTTTCCCAATATACTCAGCATCCCTCCTCAGCACATGTCCAAACCAATGTAATCATGCCTCTCTGGCTTTGTCTCTAAACCTTCCAACCTGGGCTGACCCTCTAATATACTTATTCCTAATCCTGTCCACCCTTGTCACACCCAGTGCAAATCTTAACATCTTTAATTCTGCCACATCCAGCTCAAATTCCTGCCCTTTTGTCAGTGCCACTGTCTCCAACCCATATAACCTAGCTGGTCTCACCACCCTCTTGTAGAATTTCCCTTTCACTCTTACAGGTACTCATCTGTCACAAATCACTCCTGACACTCTTCTCCACCCACTCCATCCTGCCTGTACTCTCTTCTTCACATCTCTTCCACACTCGCCATTACTCTGAACTATTGACCCCAAGTACTTAAACTCATCCACCTTCGCCACCTCTACTCCTTGCATCCTCACCATTCCTCTATCCTCCCTCTCATTCACACACACATATTCTGTCTTAGTCCTGCTGACCTTCATTCCTCTTCTCTGTAGAGCATATCTCCATTTCTCCAGGGTCTCCTCCACCTGTTCCCTACTCTCACTACAGATCACAATGTCATCTGCAAACATCATAGTCCACGGGGACTCCTGTCTGATCTCGTCTGTCAACCTGTCCATCAGCATTGCAAATAAGAAAGGGCTCAGAGCTGATCCTTGATGTAACCCCACCTCCACCTTAAACGCATCCGTCATTCCCACCGCAGACCTCACCACTGTCACACTACCCTCATACATATCCTGTACCAATCTTACATACTTCTCTGACACTCCTGACTTCCTCATACAGTACCTCAACTCCTCTCTAGGCACCCTGTCATATGCTTTCTCTAAGTCTACAAAAACACAATGCAACTCCTTCTGACATTCTCTGTACTTTTCCATCAACACTCTCAGAGCAAACATCACATCTGTAGTGCTCTTTCCCGGCATGAAACCATACTGCTGATCACATCGCATCCCTTCTTAACCTTGCTTCCACTACTCTTTCCCATAACTTCATGCTGTGACTGATCAACTTAATCCCTCTGTAGTTACTACAGCTCTGCACATCACCCTTATTCTTAAAAATCGGTACCAAAACACTTTTTCTCCATTTCTCAGGCATCCTCTCACTTTCCAAGATTTCATTAAGCAATCTGGTTAAAAACACTGCCATTTCACCTAAACACCTCCATGCTTCCACAGGCATGTCATCTGGGCCAACAGCCTTTCCATTCTTCATCCTCTTCATAGCTATCCTTACTTCCTCCTTGCTAATCCATTGTACTTCATGGTTCACTATCCCCACATCATCCAACCTTCTCTCCCTCTCATTCTCTTCATTCATCAACCCCTCAAAGTACTCTTTCCATCTCCTCAACACACTCTCCTCGCTTGTGAGTATGATTCCCTCATTATCCTTTGTCATCTTTATCTGCTGCACATCATTCCTAACTCGGTCCCTCTGACTAGCCAATTGGTACAGGTCCTTTTCTCCCTCCTTAGTGTCCAACCTTTCATAGAACTCTTCATATGCCTTATCCTTAGCCTTCGCCACCTCTCTTTGCCATGCACCTCATCTCCTTATACTCCTGTCTACTTTCTTCATCTCTCTGTCAATCCCACTTCTTCTTTGCCAACCTCTTTCTCTGTATACTCTCCTGTACTTCCTCATTCCACCACCATGTCTCCTTGTCATCCTTCCTCTGTCCAGATGTGATACCAAGCATCTTTCTCGCCGTCTCCCTTACTAGCTCTGCTGTAGTTACCCAGCTATTTGGTAACTCTTCACTGCCACCCAGTGCCTGTCTTAACTCATTCCTGAACTCCACCTCACAATTACCCTTTTTCAGTTTCCACCATTTGATCCTTGGTGCTGCCCTCACACTCCTCCTCCTCTTTTTGATCACCAACATCATCCTACAAACCACCATCCTATGCTGCCTAACTACACTTTCTCCGGTCACCACTTTACAGTCTCCAATCTCCTTCAAACTGGCCCTCCTACATAAGATATAATCCACCTGTGTGCATCTTCCTCCACTCTTGTATGTCACCCTATGCTCCTCCCTCTTGTTAAAATACGTATTCATCACAGCCATGTCCATCCTTTTCGCAAAATCCACTACCATCTGACCTTCTGCATTCCTTTGTTTAACACTATACCTACCCATCACTTCCTCATACTCTGTTCCCTTCACCAACATGCCCATTGAAATCTGCTCCAATCACCACTCTCTCACCCTTGGTTACAGTCATCACCACTTCATCCAATTCACTCCAAAATTTTTCTTTCTCATCCATTGCACACCCAACTTGTGGAGCATATGCACTAACAACATTCATCATTACACCATCAATTTCCAGCTTCATAAACATCACTCTATCCGACACTCTTCACCTCCAAAACACTCTTAGCATACTGTTCCTTCAGAATAACTCCTATGCCATTTCTCCTCCCATCCACACCATGGTAAAACAATTTGAACCCACCTCCGATACACCTAGCCTTACTCCCCTTTCCATCTGGTCTCTTGCACACACAATATACCAACCTTCCTTCTGTCCATCATATCAGCTAGCTCTCTCCCTATACCAGTCATACTGCCAACATTCAAAGTTCCGACCCTCTCTACCACAGTCCTAGCCTTTCTCCTCTCTTCCTGCCTTTGGCCATGTCTTCCGCCTCTTCTCCTCCTTCAGCCAACAGTAGCCCAATTTCCGCCAGCACCCTGTTGGCTAACAGTACTGGTGGCGGTCATTGTTAACCCGGGCCTCGACCGATCCGGTATGAAAATATTTATTGGTGTCTGCAAGAAATGATTTGGCGAAGTTTTATGCTGGATGCCCTTCCTGACACAACCCTCCCCATTTATCCGGGCTTGGGACCAGCACAAAAAAATGCACTGGCTTGTGCATCCCCTGTGGCTGGGTTCACTCTGAACTCCTAGTACTGAATTCATATCTTCCATGCCAAACGTTTTCATAAAGTTCTTCAAAAATGTTCCCTCCTTTGCCTAGGGGGCCTAGAAAGGAAAATATAACATCTTCATGGTTGCAAACAAATTCCAGTCTGTACCTGTAAGTAAAATTCCTTACTGAAAGCTGATTATTTCTTCTGGAATTTTCTTAAGCTCCATATATAGCAGTTTTAGGTGGAATGAAAATGCATGCCAGTGTAATCCTCCTCCCTAGCCAGTAGCCCGTTAGTACTGTGCATCTTCCATTCTTATCTTTGTTTTTTCCTTCTCTATCACTGTTGGAGCTCCTGTTGCAATTAATATAAATACTCCTCTTTTCCTTTGCCCCAGATATTCCACTGAATAACCATCCTGAAAACCTTTCTTTATCAAATTCGTATGTTCAGTTCTTTCCAGGTTTATCTCATGTAGCATAGCAATTTGTACTCTACATTGTTAAATGTTTAGTTCCAACTTTTATGTTACGTGCATATACTGTTCGGCAATTTGGTCTTTTATACCGTTGATCTGATGCTATCAGTGTCATTATTCATAACAGATGGATCTTGGATCCGACCTCAGATCTGAGCCGGAAACTATCAGACAGGTCCACAGCTCTAACTCTTCTCCTTCCCGTAATTCTTTGCTATCCTGTACTGCTCCGGTCTCGTTTGCCGTGGAAACGCTTGGATATGATTCTAGACACTCTAGCTCTAAGGCAGAAAAGTGACTTCTTTTTGGGGTTGTTTGCTCTTCTTTAATCATTTAGACTTTGTTTGTAGTGATTGCATTTTGCAGTAGTGGTAGTTTTACTGTTTGCTCCCCTCCCGTTTAATTTTTCTAGTTAGTTTTTTTCATCTGTGGGGGTTCTCGCCCTTTTTCCCCATCAGTCTTTTTTCCCCTTAGTTGTTTAAAAAAAAGTAGAGGAAGTAGTGTATAGTATTTTTTTCTTGGTTTATTTAGCTCTCCTTTCATTTGTTACAGTTGGGTAGTGTGCAGTGGTTAGTGTGTGTGTGTGTGTGTGTGTGTGTGTGTGTATGTCTGACTTAACATGGCTGACAAACCCTCTGGCTTCAAGAGATGCTCCTCGTGTGGTTGGAAGATGCCTTATTCCAATTCGCACGAGGAGGTTGAATGTGACATTTGTGCCACATTCAACCCCAGGGACCTCATGGATTGACGCAATAAACTGCTCTTGAAGGGCTTGGCTCTGGGTGGTCCCTTGCCCTCTACCTCGTCTTAGGTTCCTCAGGTGGCTTGGAGGTCGAGGCAGGACTGCCAAGCCAAGCCCTTCAATAAACTGGGCTTGGCTCTGGGTGGTCCCTTGCCCTCGACCTCCCCCTCCAAGCCTCCTCAGGAACCTAAGAAAGAGGCCCTCTCTTTCCTCAGGGGGGGGGGGTGGTTCTCCTATTCTTTGTCTCATTCAAAAAAGCTGAGGCTCTTGGATCGCAGATCCTGTTATCCGAGCCCAGCCTCTTTGGCTACGGAGCTGGGTACTGCCATTCCGAGAGCCTCGGATCTCACTCTCTGATCCAAGACTTCCTTGGAGTGGAGGTCTTCAGATCCAAGAGGATGCAAGCCATCCCTGGATCTGACCAGATTGTCGGATCTGTTGGACACTCCCTTTAAGTCTACGGATCCTACCAGATCGTCAGATCCTGCTGGATCCAATAATTGTTGTCAGCACCCCGCCTATGCAGTCAGATCTGTTTAATGGGAGCAGATCCTCTTCCCGGCTCCACAGGGCTTCGGGATCCAAGGCTTTATCTCCTGCTAGGTCAGGTCATTCCTCAGTTTCTTCCAGATCCTCCAGGAGTCTCCTCCACTTGGACATGGACAGGATGATGAGCTTTCTCAAGGCTCAAATCGAGGTGGGCTTGCTTCCGTCCCCTACCCTACCAGTTAAAAGGACCTTCTCTGTTGACAGGGCACCACTCTCCTCTTCCAATCCATCAGGGTTTGGAATGTCAGAACCAGGGAAATTCCAGCGAGAGGCCGATGGGATTGGGTATTCTTGCTTTTTTGACTCTGTCTGGATCCCTGGCTAGCTCTGTACCACGGCCCTCTGATCAGGCAGTGCCTCGCCCCGACAGGTTGGTGCAGGTTCCCTGGGCGTGGGCTCGGGACTGGAGCTTTGGACCGTTTCCTTCACCTGGGGCTTCCGCATTGGATAGCTTTGGGCCAGTATAGTCCAGGGGAGTCAGTGCTGCATCAGGGTCCCTTTCCCCTGCCCAAGTGGCTTACTCCTACAAGGGAGGGGAAAGGTGCTTGGTCCAGCCCGTTGGGCTTCAGCTGGTAGAAGGGACCTTCTCCAGCCCGGCACCTTCCGCTCCTGTTCTGCATCCCCCCTAGTCCTTCCCCACGTTGGGTACTGAGACCTCATCATCTGTCCAGGGTCAGCCCTCCCAAGAGCTCCTTCAGACAGGCACTCCCTCACATGGGGCACCTGTCTCTTCTGAGTCTTCCCCTAAGCCCACCAGGGAGGAGCCTCCTGGGAAGTGATTGTGCAAGAGGAGGCACATGGACTCTCCTAGAGAGTCCCATATGGAGGACACGGACTTTCATGAGGGAGATGGGTCCCCCAGACTCCTGTCCAAGGAGGTTTCTTACAGGGGCATAGTCAAGGCTCTTAAGCAGAGAGGTAGGTTATCTACCCCATCCCGGTCTACTGAGATCCATGTTCCTGAAGACTTTTGGGATGGGCCCATCTTCTTCATGGGTCCCCCCCTTAGACTGATTAACTGGTTGATGTTATCACCAGCAGGGCTAGCAAGGAACTGGACATGGTGGAAACAGTCCCTAAGAGAGCTGACAAATTCCTTAGTCCTCCCAAAGACAGACCCTTCTGGAGTAAAGGAATTCCCGTCGATGTTTTCATGGTGGCCGCTGCTACTAAGAAGGAGCTAGTGGAACAAAGCTCCTTGGTCCATCCTCTGAACAGAGAGTCCCAGGCAATAAACCATTTTGGGAAGTGGGTTTTTGCCTAAGCTATTTTTGGACCGAGAGCAACCAATTATTTGGCCCATTTTACCCAGCTTCAGAGGGATTTGGTTTCAGAGCTTACCACTTCCCTTACAGAGTTGTTGCTTCCGGAGAGTCTTAATCTAGTCTCTCCGAAACTTTCAACTCTAACTTCCCTTGCTAATGCAGCAATGAGGTTGATCTCCATTTCGGCGGTGGGCACCGGTATTGCCATTCATTGGCATGCCTGGCTTCACATTTGCGGGTTTACGGAACCCTTTAAGGCATCCTTCACCAATGCCCCCTTCAACAGCTCCACTTTGTTTGGCCATTGGTGAAGGAGTCCTTAACCTGAAGTGAGCAGGAAAGTAAGACTCTGTCCACCATCAGGATCAAATTTTCTACTCCCCAACGGTCCTTTTCTAAGACTCCTAGGGGAAGTAAGAAACTATGATTCCAGAGGATTCTGTCTTCCTTTCAGGATGCTGCCTAGGAATCTTCTTCCACAAGCCGGGGCAGGGGATGCAATGCCAGATGCCACCCCAGGGGCAGAAGGGGTCTGCAGAAGTGGGGTTCCCCAGAACCCTTCTTGGATAAGCCCTTCCAGCATTCCAGAAGTGCTGCATGGCTCTCCTGCCCTGGAGGCAGTCTGGAATCGTTTCTCCCTGCACCCACTAGCCTGGACAAGTCTCACCTCCGATCAGTGGGTGCTAAGAATCATTTCCAGGGGTTATTCTGTTCCATTTTTCCAGCCCCTCCAATTTGAAAGATTCTCCCAGATGTTCCACCCTGCCAAAGGGAGTTGGCCTGCATTGAGGTGCAAGACCTTCTTCAAAAAAAGAGCCATCCAAGAGGTCCCAACAGGGCAACAAGGGTCCGGAACTTACTTTGCTTCTTTTTGGTGCCAGAGAAGACAAGCGATCTGCATCTGATCCTGGACGTCTGCAAGCTGAACCTATCCATTAAGAAGTCCAAGTTCCGGATGGTCACTGTACAGTCCAGTTTGCCTCTGTTGTGCAGAGATGAATGGATGTGCTCTGTGGATCTCAAGGATGCATACTATCCCATAAAGATCGATAAGACGTTCCAGGAGACATTTGGGCTTCTGCATAGGAGGCAATCATTACCAGTTCAGAACCCTGCCCTTTAGTCTCACCACAGCCCCCTGGGTGTTTATAAAATGCATTGCAGTGGTAGCAATGCATCTGTGGCTGCAGGGTTTCCAGGTCTGTCCATACCTGGACGATTGACTCCTCATGGCCCTCACTGAGCAGTGACCATCAATGCCCACCAAGTGTACCCTCAATCTCTTCCACAACCTGGGCATCACAGTAAATCTACCCAAATCCAGTCTTGTTCCGTGCTAGACTGGAGTTCATAGGGGTAAAGCTGGACACAGTATTGGAGACTGCAGCCCTCCCTTTATGCAGGATTCAGCTCCTTCAAAATCAGGTTTCTCTCTTGCTGGAACTACAAAAAAACCCTGGGCTCAGTAGTTTCTCCAGGCATTAGGTTCTACGGTGGCAGCCATCCAATTAGTTCCCCTAGCCAGGTATTAAATGCAGGTGTTACAATGGACCCTGGAAGTTCAGTGGTCCATTCTGACTCATCCATTGTCCATGACAATCAAATTGACTTGGGTATGCAAACATCGTCTAGCTTGGTGGCTTCACTGTCAGGATGTTCACCTAGGCAGGCCATTTTGTCTTCCCCCTCCCTAGGCCACAGTGACCATGAATGTGGGGGGGGCATTTTCAGTGCAGGACAGTTCAAGCCATTTGGTCCCACTTAGAGGTCAAATGACACATAAATGTCCTAGAGATTAGAGCAGTCCTCTTCATCTTGCATGCCTTTCAGGACTTGTCTCCCTCTTGGGACCATAGCAGTTCAGATGGACAACATGGCAGTTGTCTAGTATCTCAAGCAAGGGGGAACAGGGTCTTATCCTCTGTGCAGAGAGGCCATGAGAATGTGGGAATGAGTGATGTCTTCCAGGTGCTTTCTTCTTGTAACTCATATACCCAGGTGCTCTAAAGTGTTGGCCGACAAACTCAGCAGGTCCATCTTGAGTCCTAACAAGTGGTCCCTGAATCCATCTGTGGCAAGGGAGATTTTATACCACTGGGGTAAGTCTTACGATCTTTTTGCTTCCCCGATCAACCACAAGTGCAGCAATTATTTTGTCCTGACCCTCCCCCTCAGGGGAGTCATCCAGAGACTCTGTTGCTCATGATTGGCCTCCTGGACTGCTCCTTTATGCTCATCTGCCTATTCCTCTGATACCCAAGGTCTTACAGAAAGTTTGCTGCCTGAAGACTCCTCTTATTCTCATTGCCCCATTCTGGGCTCGGCAGGTGTGGTTCTCCTTCTCAAGGTCTCATCTTTGGTATTCGCCCTGGATACTAGATCCAGTTCTGGATGTCGTCTCTCACCCTTGGGGGCTTCCACTTCCCAGTCTACGGACCCTTCATCTAACTGCATGGTTTCCCAGCTTTCAGTAATCCTTCATCAGTCCAGGCTTCCTTCCCTGGTTAAGAGTGTTATTTTTGGCTTCTAAGAAGCCATCTATCAGAAAAGTATATTCTAGTAAATGGAAAAGGTTTTCCATTTGGGCCAAACAAAGGAATCTAGATCCTTTTTCTGCACCTATCCCTGGTATTTTGCTCTTCTTATCTTCCCTTATTCAGAATGGGGCAAGTTTCTCTGCCATTAAACTCCAGTTAGCCACTATTTCAAATTTCCATTTAAATGATAAGCCTACCTTTTCTTCCAAGTTGTACAAAGCCCTTCTGAAAGGAGCATTTCTTTTTAGACCTCCTGTCTAGGCTCCTGTTTAGGCTCCATCTCCACCATGGGATTTGACTTTGGTACTGCAGTCCTTGACGCAAAATCCCTTTGAACTAGCAGGCTCCTGTGACCTTGAATAACTCTCATAGAAGACAACCTTTTTAGTAGCCATTACTTTTGCTAAAAGGGTTTCAGAACTCCAGGCTCTGTGCATTAAGCCACCGTTGTTGGTTTTTCATAATGTCAGGGTGTCTCTCAGACCAAATCCCTCCTTTATCCCTAAAGTGGCTTCTGACTCCAATCTCAACAAGTCTATTCAGCAACTGGTATTCTTTCCTAATTATTCCAACAAAGGAGAGTATATATTGCATTGTCTAGACGTCCACAGACAATTACGTTTTTACTTAAAAAGGACTGAGGAATTCAGGAAGTTGGATCAACTTTTTTGGCATTTTCTCAAAACAGGAAAGGTCAAGTGGTCTCCAAAGTGACCATTTCCAGGTGAATCGCTAGTTGTATTTCTTATATTTATGAGGTTAGGCATTTGGAACTTCCCAGACCAGTGAAGGCCCATTCCACCAGGTCTGTAGTTACATCATTGGCCTTTTTGGCTAGACTTTCTCTAGATGAAATTTGTGCTGCTGAGACTTGGTCTAATCCTCACATTTTCATTTTCCATTACAAATTGGACTTTGTGTCCAGGAGCAGGGCTTCCTTTAGTTCCTCCATGCTCTGACATAGCCTTCTTTAAGGCCACCCAGGGTATGTAGATTTTGGAATATTGTGATCATCTTCAACTTCCAAGCATTTCCTTTTCATTAGTAAACTTTATCTGAGGAGTACAGGATATCAGGGCATTGTGGGAATGGGAGGAGCTAGAGCTCTAGATCTGTCTGATAGTTGCCAGCTCGGATCCAAGGTCAGATCCAAGACCCATCTGTTTTGAATAATGACACTGGATAGCACAGATGCCAACTTAAGGTAAGTATATATCTCTCTTATTCTCATGTCCATTTGCACCTGTACCACATCTTGCAAAACTTTTTGTTTTTTTGGAAGCCCTCAAACAGATCAAACACCCCCCACCCCAAAACCTGTTAGTAACACACACAACTGTGTACATCTTCAGATATTGAAGTTTTTGCTCCCTAATAAGAACACAAGTTCTAAGTTGATAGCCACACAGACAGGCAAGAGTTAAAGGAGAACCGTGCCCACAGACTCCAAAAACATGTTTATTTCATCATGGTTTGGTGTTTCCTACATTTTAACACGACTCTGGGACTATTTACACGTTTTTAGATATTTTTATACATAATTTCTGAGTCTGACCACATGGGGTCTGGCATCTTGAAGTAATTCTGATTGTTTAGTCTGCCTCTAGGTATCCCAGAATTCATTGTTTGTCTCTAATTGCATAATATCTGCCACTTTTTCCATAAAGCTTCTGTCACTGCACTGATTTTACAGGCATTCACTGCTGTGTTGTAGTCACCTAGTTTTGATTAACATTTTGTACTTTTTCAATGACTACTTCAAGCAGTGCAAGTGCCACAGAACAGAACTGAAAAGTGCATTTTATTGCTTTCTCTTAGAAATGCTAACTTGATTTCTTTTGTGATGCCTGAATTGTAGTTCTTCAAGGTATCTCCCCTCCCCTTCACACCTGCCTTCCCTAGCTGTCAAAGTGCTAAGGGTAATTTGACCCATTATCTGCATGTGATTGACAGCTCACAGCAGGTGACCTAACTAATGTACTCTTTTGTCACAGCCTTTCCTTCTTTACAGTGGGGCACTTTTATGTTGCACTCCTCCTGCTTTCAAATTTCGATCTGAGCTCCATAGCACTGGGAGAAATCACAGCTTTGAAAACCTTCAAACTCCCTTTTTTTCCTTCCAGTTTGGTTAAATAGCTAACAACTGATAGACTGTAAACATGATATATTTCACGTACTTGCATGACAGTAGTTGCATGTTTTTTTAAGTGGGTAATTTAAGATTAAGGTATCACATACTTCATGTAATCTTATGTAGTGTTGTCTATTAATTGTGACAGACATCTGCTTCCTATGTAAAAAGATGCAATTAATGTGTATGCATGGTCATTGCAAATGTATGCTCTTTGTTCATGCAGCTGTTACTGTACTGTTGCCTGTACTTCCTCACTGTACTTTGTCACATATCAGTAGGGCTGTTCAGATAATTGAGATTATAGTTTGTCATTTAGATGAGAATATAGTGAGCTGGGCAAGGGAGCTCTGACATCACTATGTGGGAGGTTCACTGTCTCTTCTATAGAGCATGTAAATAAGGCAGTGGTTACATCACTTGTGGGAGGAAACATCCTGGTAACTACAGCAAGAGGTCTGGCAGACATGACATCAGCAATTAAGAGCCACCTAGAGGTTTTCAAACTGAAACTAAAACAGTACAGAAAGGTAGGAAGCCTAAAGCTGTGGTGATTATTTTTGAACCAGGATCAAATAACAGGGACTAAAAGAGACAGCAGGTTGAGCAATCTGCTTTAATATCCCGTTGTTCTCCTTTAACTGAAAATAAATGTTAGTCGTGGTAAGACGCATGGTATATTTGTGCTATTAGTAAGTGCTGTTTGATTTAGACTTTATAGCTTTCCCAGCTGAGAAAACACTTGAATGCTTTCAGAAAACACTTTCTCCAAGCCATTTCTTTTTATCAAATTGTTTTCTAGTGACATGCAAACCAGACACAAAATTGCTAAGGGTACCTTGTTTAGCAGAAAAAAAGCCTTATAATCAGTGTTCTTTTTCATTTACATACTTTGTAATAAACTTGTTACCAGATAACGCATAGGGTCTTAGCCCAGTCATTTCCCTATGCAAGCATGGGAAAAAGCACACTGATTTTTCTTTTGTCATACTCTCTTAACCAGACCCTTCCTCTCTCCCCTTTCTTCCTCTTTTTTTTTTTCATTGCATTGCCTACATTTCATTAAACTGAACAAAGAAAAAGAGAAAAGGGAGAAAAAGAAGAAAAAAAACAACAAACGTGCCTGTTTATATTAGTATCCCCATTGCATTAAAAAATGAGAAAACTGTACTTCGTCTAATTGGTTTTGTATGATATTTAAAGCTGTCAGAGCTGGGAAAACCCCTGATTGTTTTCAGAAAACATAATGTCCTAGCCAGTTTCTCTGTTTTTTCCCTCAGCCAATCCCTTTCCACCAGACTGTCTCCACTTTCTCATCAGATTGTCTCCATGGAGACATGAAGACCAGCTGCATAATTGCTACTTGGTATACCCATGTTTTCTACAAAAAAAAGCCTCATAGTAATCAATATTATTTTTCATTTACTTGCTGTTTTTTTAAAACCAATCAATCTGAGGTCCTTAAGCCAATCATTTCACCATACAAGAATGAAAAAAAGCGCATTAATTTTAACTTTATCATGCGTTTTTAACCAGGCTCTCTTTTCATTGCATTGCCTTTATTTCTCAAAACAGTACAAGAAGAAAGAGAGAAGAGGGGGGAGGAAAAGAAAAACAACACCTGTTTATAAATCCCCATTACACTTTAAAATAGCATGCAAAGAAAACCATGCATCACAAATACAGTACTATTAAGGAAAGGTGTTTTCTTTACTTACAGTTGGCTTTCTCCCCTCTGTTCACCTTCCCAAAGCATTTTTCCGAACATTAATGACATGAAGTAGGGTATATGAGTCTCCCACAATTCCAACAAATTTTGAAAAAGTCCAATATTTCCAGAATTTCTTGTTCTGTCATATTTTACAAATATAATTATTGCATTGTAATCCCGCATTAAGTTACTGGTTTTATTACTGTTATTCTCCATTGCCCAAGTCCTGTTTCTGCTCCATTGCCATTGCACTCTCAATTCTTCTCATCCACTTTCGTGCTCCCTTCATTCTCTCCAACATTTTCCATTGAAGTACTGGAAAAGGTTTCACAGGTAGAGTCTCTCTGTTGTCTTTATTACTAGAGGAATAAGAAGCAGAATCTCCTGTTTCACAACTCACTTTTTTGGACAACTTTTCTATTTCCTCCTTAGCATGCATTTCATCAAAAAATGATTTTGTCCCTCCATGGAAGAATACCTTAAAGACAGCTGAATACAGCAGTTTAAATCTCACACCTGCGTCTTGACATTCTTTGAATAGTGGAATGAATTTACTTCTCTTTTGCCTGGTTTACAATGAGTAGTCATTCTTCACAAACACTCGGCTGTCTCTCACTTTTAGTATTTTGTCCTTCTGCCACAGTTTTGTCAGAATCAACTCCTTCTGCTGACAGGATTACATCTTCACTATTAAAGGTCTAGGTTGCTTTCTTATAGCTAGGTGTGGAGCATACACACAATGTGCCCTTTCAACAAACAACTCCTGCTGTGGAATACCAGTCCAGTTGCTTATTTGTGCTTTCATAAAAGTAATCCAGTCTGTTCCTTCCAGCTACTCTGGAATAGCTGAAAATCTCAGGCTTCCCTGTGTGCTCTGTCCTCTAATTCTATTATTTTTTTTAAACTTCTCTTCCTGAGCAGTCTCATATTCACGCAGCCTTTTCTTCTTTTCGACCTCTGATTTTTGCAGCTTTATCATCTCATCTGAATATCTGTTTAAAGCTTCTTCCATTTTTTCCAGCCTTTTGTTGTTTGTGTTGATATACTCCATCAGTGTTTTGTTTATTTTAACCAGGTCTGTATGCAGTTGTCTTGTATCTTTCTGTAGGTTATTGGAAGTCATGTCTGAAGGTCGCATTGCTTTTTGCTGAACAGCTGCAGAACATTCCCCAGTCAGTGTTTCTTCCTCACTTTTTTTCCCCCAGGTCTTCCGTATTTCTTTATTCCTGGCATCCAGGAAGTTCATTTACTAGCCAGTTACTGAAATTTACCCATAAACAGAAGTCTACTAGCCTTCTCTGCTGAAGTTTTGTTTTCAGTGCAGCCATCTTGGAAGTCCTTGTATGTGGTGTTCTTGACCAGCAGTACAGAGCAGATTTGGGTGTTAACTTTGAAATTGTGGACATAGGTGAAGAAGGCCTTGTGATTTTCCTTAGTGGATGTGACCAATTTGGACTTGAAGTTAGACTTGGAGGATTTCACCAGTGACCTTATTTGCTTAATCAGACAAAGGAGAGATTGTTTCCAACTTGGCACCTGGTCCTTCTTGGTCCTGGACCACAATATTTTCCTTTTATTATATAGTTTATTTATTGCTGCTGTCCACCAGACGGGTTACTCTTCCTTGAGGAAGGTGATTTGGTTCTGTCAGGTATTGCTGAGTCCATGCAGCTGTGTAGGTGCTCATATAGTTTTTTGGTGTAGGCCTGGACATTAGTCCTAGTTCCAACGGAAGAGATGGTGGCTGTGAAGCTGTTTATACCTGCTCTTAGGAGGTTGTAGTCAGCTTTAGAAAGTTTTTTTGTTTGACCCTGGTGGGGGGGTCTGTCAATGGAAATGATGACTTCGAAAGTGATCATTTTATGGTTGGATCTTACCAAGGAGGATGACACTGTAGGGGTACTAAGTGGCTACTCATGTTGGTTAGTACCAGGTGCAGGATATTTCCACCTCTTTTGGAGATGTCGACCAGCTGATCCAATGCATTGGCATTGACAAAGTTGAGGAATCTTTGGGCATTCATGTTTGAGCTAGAATAGGTCTTCCACTCTATGGTTAGGTTGTTAAAGTCACCCAAGATCAGGGTAGAGGGTTGAATCTTGATGGATTCAAGTAAGTCCAGATAGGTGGAGTAGGCATCCTGAGTCATGGTTAGGGTTTTGTAGCTAGCTGTGATTTGAATAGGTGTTTTGTCAAGAGTTAACTGCATCTGGAGTGTCTCCTGTGTGTCATACTGTTTGACCAGCCTGGAGGTGTGTATGTCTTTGATAAATATTAAAACTCCACCTCCTTTAGCTTCATAGTCCTCCATTTGGGGTCTGAAAGTATGGTAAGACATGTAACCTGGTAAGGCTGGAATGCTGTTCGCAGCTTTAAACCAGGTTTCAGTGACTGCCCAAATGTCAGCATATTCCAGGGTGAGGAATACTTGCAGTGAGTGCAGTTTCATGTTAAGACTCCTAACATTTAGCAGCATGACCTTTAAATTTCATTTAGAAGAATTTTTCACGTTGATAATTTTGTCCTCATGACTTTGCCTAAAAAGGCACTGAGGAGGAGGCAGGAGCCTTTGCCAGAAGCCTGAAGTGCAGGGGAGACAGATGAAGACCATCTCCGGCAAAGCATCGTGGTCCGTGGTCTGTCAATCATGTCCTGCCAGGCTGTCAGGTACTGGATCTCCTTGGAATGACACCAGAAACTAAGCCAATTGTTAGTCGGTCATTTTCTGTTTGTATTGAGGCATCATTCTGGATGATGGCAGGATACTGCTTAAGGCTAGGGACATACCTGCCTGGGACACATATTTAGCAAGTTCAGTCATGTCTCTCTCCATGTAGTCCAGAGAGGTACGTCTCTCGTCATTCACACCAACATGGACTATGACAGAGTCATAACAGTACCTGTTGTTGAGAGACTTGAGTACATGTGTGATATGGCGGATTCTAACACCTGACAAGCAACTTAGCATGACTTTCTCTTAGCATGACTTTCTCCTTGTCTAGCCTGCTGAGGGACTCATCTGTGTGTCTAACAGTAGTCTCCTGTAACTAGTATGTTGGTTTTGTGGCTGGGCTCAGAGGCTGTGAGACACAGACGTGTGTACTGTGTGTGGTGCTTGGTGCCGTGAGTTTTCATGTGCATTTATGCCTTGGAGGTCTCTCTTTTTTAGGTATGTTTTTGTTGAGAACCTCTGCATATGTGGGAGTGTGTTGTACAGGTGTGGGTTGTGTTAGAAGTGTGGTGTTTGTGGTGGTTGAGCAGAGAACCTTCTCAGTGCCAGATGTGCTGACTTGTGATTGAGACAGCAAGGATTCTACATTCTTAATGTAACTGCGTCTGTCACATATTGTGTTCCTAGGTGGTAGTAGTAGAGGGTTGTCCATGTACATGAGGCAGTTGCTACACTGTCTCAGGATGCCCATATCAACCATACTAGCAGGAGAAACCACAGGAAATTGTCCATCCATGGTTGTCAGAATCTGTGGAAGAAAGGTCAAGGATAGTAGAATGGGTGCTATCTGAGGAGAGTACCTATAGGTGTGAGTAGGACTGGATAAAATGAGTAAAGTAGCTGCAAGGGAGGGTCTCACTTATACAGGAGTGGTTGGTAAGGGAAAAACTGCAGCCGAGATAACTCACAAAGGGTTAAAACAGTGCAGAGGTGGTGCGAGAAGTACAAGCAAGTGCAAATACGTGACTTGAGTTACCACAGAAACTAAAGTAAAATAGAAGCACTTTAATTGACCAGTCAACCCTTGTCCTTGAGCTCCTAGCCAAACACACTATGCCAGACCTGTTCCAACCAGTTTGCTTACTCCCACTAAGTGCAGATAGGCCCCAGCCAACACAAGATGGCGTAGCATGAAACACAGGAATCATTCAAACAGATCTGGATGCAGCAAAACCTGTAACCAGACTGTAGTAAAAATATTTAAACTGTGTTTAGGTCGATTTTAACACAGGAGAACAGATACACACTTAAATATAACGGCAGAACAGTTCACACTCGATTAAACAGTTTAACAGTAAAAAACACAGTGCAGCTGTAATGCAAGTTAATAAAACAGCACAATTAATCAAATATAAGTGCAGTATAAGTCAGAATAAATTGAAAAATGGCATCTAGTTTTGTAGATTCTTTCAGCAGCTTTGAAATCAGCACAGGGTAGATGCAGAATGCTGACCACCTTTGTAGCACGACTAAAACAAGCAAGTACCACAAAACAAAAGTAAAATAAAAACAGTGGAATTGACCAATCAAACCTTGTCCCTGAGCTCTTTAACACCCTACGCCAGAACAGTTCCAACAAATTCACCTACTCCCACTAAGTGCAGGTAGGCCCCAGTCAACACAAGATGGCGTAGCAGGAAACACAGGAAACACGCAAACAGATCTGGATACAGTAAAACCTCTAACCAGATGTTTTAATGGGGGCTCTATCTTAACGATCCAAAGAAAATACTTTTTCATTGTAAATAGCTACTTATCACACGATTCAACTTTGTAAATAGCATCTCACTTTAAATGAGCACATGTAAAGTGTTTCCACGTTTACTTTAAATGTGTGTATGTAAAGTGTTTCCACACTTACAACATAAGAGTGTTTGCTCAAATTAATCTGTATAGTATAACCCTTAAGAACAACCACATTGAATTTTGCTGATTATGCATGACATTGAATGTACATATTTGTAAACTGTTCTATATAATGTATCTTTTATACTTTTGTATCTTTACTGTATTATGTATCTTGGAGCTTTTCTCCCCGGGCCTCCACTGAAAACGGGTCACCTGGGCTCAGTGGACTTCCCCGGTAATCAAACTAAATAAATAAATTAATTAAGCATTGTTTGAGGAGGGCATGGCAATAGCTTTGTCTGGAGTCTTTTGTTGTGCCTTTGACATTTTTTTACTTGAAAGACTGTTGTTTCTGGAGAGTGTCAAAGTTTGAGGCATTTGTGAATTAAGACACTAGCGTGTTCCTTTTTTTTTTTTTTTTTTTTTTAAATAATGTTAACATGGTGCTGCTTTCTCCTAACCTTTTATGTTTAAGGTTACAAAAGCTCTGGTTTCTTTTGTTTTCTTCCTGTTCAAAATGCTGATGATCATATTTACAGGTTTGTTTTTCCTAGGATTTGACTTCAGGAAGGCTCAGGTTTTTATTTGCTCATAAGAAACTACATAATTGAATGCAAGCCAATTTGTTTATATTAGATTACTGTTTTCATTGTTTTTCTTGGTTTTAATGGGCAAATATCTGTGAGGACCTATATAATTCCTACTGGGTTCAGCAACCTCTCCAGCTTTCAGGGTGAAGGAGATCAGCAGCTTGTATTGTTTTTGTATCGAAATCTCAGAGCTATTTTCACTAGTATTGTAACAGTCTTTGCTAGTTTCTTTTGTGGTGTTGTCAGCTGCTGGTATCTACAAAGCTGTAGCTTATTCTGTGGTGTATACTTTTGCTAGACATTACTAACTGGATTTGGTTCCAAGGTTAGAGGTAGTTTTACCATAGCAGACACCCAAGAGATGCTAGCTGTGGCCTCAATTTATAGCTTGTACTCTGCTCAGATGATGCACATTTATTGTGAAGATGCAGCAGGTTGAACTCTTAATAGTTGTGTGATATTCTGTGACAGTAGCTTTATTAATCCATTTGTGTCTTTCAGTATAGATGAAGCCTGTTTTAATGAGTTGTTTGGCATGTCAGCCAAAGCCTGTTGCACAGTTGTAGGCTTTGTGCGTTTATGGATTTAGTAGTTGTTGCTATGTTTCACTGCAGTCATGCTGTTTCTACAAATCTTTTGTCATAGGATACATTTGTGTGGTCTGCTATAGTTGCCATGTCTGTTTGGTATATTGTTTGAGAGAGGCAGCTCCCTTATTTGCAACTTTTGTTGTTAGTAGTAGTAGGGGCTGGCCTACAGATGTTTTCTTTTTTTCTATAATGGCCCACGGATGTGAGTGAGGCTGTAATGTTTAAAACTTTTCTTCGTTTTTCATTGTGTTTCTGTTACAAGAATTGGCTTATGCATCACTTAGGTTGTGGTACACTTTACCTGGAAATAAGTGCAGCACAACTAGCTAGACAGGAGCTGCTGCTTAGAAAAAATAAAATTTACTAGGGACCATCACACAGAGGGTGAAAGCTTATGGTAAAGACATAAATAGATTTATATATCTGCTCTTATGGTGAACCCCTCACACAAATGTACTTTTTGTGGAAGTGAGCATTGATAGCATTGTACCACATTTTCAGCTCATGCTAAGAAGATTATTACAGCTTTACAGTTGCATGCTGCTAATTTTTCTCATCCACTTAGTACTATAAATAGTAAATCATCTTGAAGAATAGAATATGGAGGTGACTCCCATTGCTGCAATGTCCCTGTTGTCAAATTGATTTTTTTTTTTATTTCTAGTTAGTGTGAGGAACAAAGGGGTTTGTGCGTGCCACTTAAGAATTTTGACTTTCCTGTATTAAGACTTGCTGCTTGGGTTTATTAGTTTGACTTCCTTGAGGACTCGCTTTAGCCTATAGGTTGGCAAAGTAGATGTTTTTAAATGGAGTTCTATACTTTAAACCTTTTAAGAAAGCCCATTTTTTCCAACTACAATTTTAACTTCCTTTATATTTATAGAAGCTCCTTCCATTCCTATGTTTTAAAATCCTTTCATTTTTCTTTGTTGAAAAATGGTCTGCCTGGTTGCCATTACTTCAACCAAGAGAGTTCATATTTTGCTAGCTTTTGTTTTCGATCAGAAGTTTAATAATTCTCTCTTAATTCTTCATGTATGTCACAGCTGATGACACGTTCTCTTGAATCCAGATATTTAGTTTCCCGCCTTTATCCACATTTCTAGAACCAAAGGAAAGGATTTTACACCACATCAGTCAGTGGAGACAATTTTCTTTTCTTTGCATATACCTCTAGGTCTAGTGGCAGAAATTCTGGTTATCTTTTTTGTCTCTTTATCAGCTAGTAAGCTAGGATACAGGTTCATAGGTAGGTACTAGGCTATCTGCCCAAAGGCATTTATAAGCCTAGCCAGAATGTGTTTGCTTTCGCCACTCCCTTAGGTTAGTTCCCTGTGGCTCTGTCCAGCAGAGCTACTGAAGTGATCCCCAGGGTAAACTTTGTTTCCCATCCACTCGTCAAGGTTTCTCTTGAAAAGGAGCTCTGCCTAATGTAGATTGGAATCCTGTTCCAAAGCATGGGAAGTCCCTGGGACAGGAATCTATCCCTCCAGCATGTCCTATTTATTGTTGTGGTGAGGTTTAGATCCCAAGAGCGTATGGCTTGAGGGGATAAGGTTTTCTTTAGGTGGATCATGTGCATCAATTCTGGGTTGGACATGGCCTTGTATGTCAGGCAGAGATCACCTCTGAGTAGGCGGTATGCAACAGCAGCTGGAGTTTCTTCAGTCGAGCTGCATAGGGCATCTGTTTGAGGCCAGTGATCCTCTTGGTGAGGTACTTCTGTGGTCTTTCCTGCTGTTGCAGGTGTCTTGTAAGGTACATCCCATATGGGGTGCTGTAATCTGATGAGTGATGAGTAGAGGGGCACAATGGCCTCTTTTGATCTGGATGCAAACCCTTTTGTGATTAGGTGGGCCACATAGAAGGATTTTCTAACCACTTTGGCAATGTGATTATCAAAGGAAAGATTACTATCTACTTGGGTCCCCAGATACCTTATTATGTTTTCTGTATTTAGGGGACTACCACCTATGTGGTAATTTGTGGGTACTTTGTTTTTTCCAAAGGGGATGACTATGCACTAGTTGGCATTTAGCTTGAGGCCATGATTTTGATACCAGATATCCGTCTCGGTGAGACCCTTTTGGAGGATGTCTGTGTCAGCCGGAGAGTCAGTTATAGCCCGTAGTTTGCAGTCATCTGCGAACTTGGTCTTCCATAGTCCTCCTGTGCTTGCCTGTACCTCTGAGAAGTATTTGCCGAACAGGAGGGGTCCTAGGACTGAGCCCTGGGGAACGCCACTTGTAACCAGTTTAGAGTCTGACCTAGTTCCCGCAACTCTCACCATATGGGTTCTGTCTGTGAGCCAGTTGGCAACCCATCTTGTGATGTAGGGGTTTATGTTCAGGTTGGTGAGCTTGTCTATAATACCAGAATGAAGGATGGTGTTGAAGGCCTTTGCGAGGTCCAGGTAGGCTGTGTGTACCACCTTTCCCTCATCTATAGCCTTGATAACTGTCTCAAAGAAGTCCACCAGGTTTAGGAGGCATGATCTGCCCTTAACAAAGCCGAACTGGTTAGGGTCCAATGTTTGGAGGTTCCCAATGTCTCTCTTAATGAGCTCCATGATGCACTCCATAGCCTTGCAGACCAAGCTAGTCAGGCTTATAGGGCGATAGTTCCCAGGGTCTGTTGTGGCTCCACCTTTGTGGAGCGGAATAACCGTTGCTGTGCATCACTCTATGGGTACGTAGCCTGTGGAGAGGCCGAGTTTGAACAGTGTGTTTAGGTGAGGGGTTAGCTCGTCTTTGAGCTAGTGTAGGACGCAGCCTGGGACACTGTCCAGTCCCATTGATGCTGTGTTTTTGGCTTTGGAGAGGGCTGTTTTAACCTGAGTGTCTGTGATTTCAGGGGCTCTACATTCTTCTGGTATGGTTATGGGCCCTTTTGGGGGTGAGAGGGGGGTGAAGTTTGCACTGAACCTGTCTGCCAGGATGTTGGCGATATCTGTCGGTTCAGTGTATTTTTTGCCATTCTGCACTAACTCCGACCACATCTGAGCATTGCCACTTCTTGACATAGCTAAAGAATGCCTTATGGTTATCTTTGGAGTCCTTGGCAATTTTTCTTTTGAAGCTCGCCTTGGATGATTTTATGAGGGATTGTAGTTTCTTGATGATACTCATCAGGGATGTCTTCCCGTCTTGGGATTTTACTCTTTTTGCACTAGTTTCCTCCTTCTGTTATATACCTTGTTTATGGCAGGGGTCCACCAGACTGTTTTCCTTTTCTTGGAGGAGTGAGTCTTGGTTTTGCTTGTGAATAACATGATCCATGCATTCTTGCAGGTGCCCATAGAATGCATTAGTAAAGGAGTTTGCAGCTTGGACAGCGTTATCCTTTAGCATGGGGGCTTTGAAACTTTCCACCTCAGTCTTAAGTAACGTGAAGTTTGCTTTTGAAAAGTTTTTCACTGTGGTTTCCTTGTCCTGTGGATATAGACAGTTGGATCACAGGCTGCATTGAATCATGACCTTGCAAGCAAAACTTTGCAATAACCCTTTCTGAGAGTCCCTTAGGGTTCCCTCTTTTGGACTGTTAGCAGCAGTTCTTGGGAGAGTGAGCCGTTGGTCTGTAAACCCCACATTTACCAAGTATTACAGTTTGGATTGTTTCAAAGACCATTAGGGCTCACAGCAGTAGTTTTCCAAGGCAGGTTAGGTGGTGCCTCCACCTCCGTTTTAGACTCATGACTTGGTATTCTAACCCAGCACGTAAGGAGAAGGATGAATTAGTATTACAAAGCAGATGTATGAAATACATACCATATAAGAAGATGTATGCATTATCCTTGTCTTTGGATACATTATTTAGCTACTCATTGGTATGTTTCAGAAAGGTTTCATCCAGAAATACTGTGCTGTTAAGTTTATAATGTTCTATTAGAGTTAATTTATTTTAGCTTGAGTGGTGACTGCAGCCATTCAATTTCTCAAGTCCTGCCCAGACTGAGCAGCAGGACTTCGTGTCTTTGGTGCCCTCTAGTGATGGCATCGAACTCCTCACAAGCTCGCGATCCTTCCTAGCCATAATCTCCCCTGCTGGTAAAAGCTCCAGATCTTGCTGCCACCATTAAGTTAACAATGTCTCCTCCAAGCTCAAGCATTATTCGTAGAGAATGTGAACCTTTTTGGCCAGATTAAGGACCAGATAAGTGCAACTAAATTACTGTTTATTTCATTTTATTCTGTAGTCATTTTCTGTTGAGTTCTCTGACTTTGTAATCTTTTGTTTTCCAGACCTATTCCTCCTTATGTCCCTTCCTATCCTGTCTTGTTTTTGGGCTTAGAGCCTATTCTTTTACTCCTCTGTTCCTCTCAGCAGACTTGCTTATAATTCCATTATGGTGATGTTCATGGATAAAGAGTTGTAGAAAATACAAGAAGTGTGGAAATTGCCTCCACTGGACCGTCATGATTTTTGGTTGGTTTGTCTAGGGGAGTCCACATGTTAAGTGGCTGCTTCATTTGTAAAGGATTCATTGCCAGAACTTTAGCAAATCGGTACAACAAACTTGTAGCCAAAGGGATTCTTCTGTCTGATTTGGCACTGAAGGTCTTGTCATTGCACACTCAACCAGAAAAAAGAACTGGAAAACAAAATAACCCTCTCTTTGAGAAATTCTTCCCTGCTAAGACCCCCTAGGTTGGCTACCCCACTCCAGGCAGTTGCTCTTTACCCAGCCATGTCTCCACCAGGTCCTGTGGGGTCTTCTTTTCAAATGTTTCCGTTCGAGACCCAGACTATCATCACCAAGGTTGTTTTTCCCTTGGCGATAGGATTCTACTGGCAACAAGGAAGTTTCTTCTCCTCAGCACCGAGCAGGTAGTTTTTCATCAGAGAAGGACCTATCAAAACTGATCTCTTCCAGGCCTCCGTCTACTGCTTCTATATGGTCTCATAGGATGTTCTTCATCTCACATTGCTGCAGTCCTTACACTTGGGTAGTCCGCTGTCCTCGGTCGGCCCGAATATCAAAGTATAAGGCTGACGTCGGTCAAGGCGCATTTGACTGACATCAGGACGTCAGGGTACAAATGCGCATGACCGACGTCATATCCTCTGTCTTTTTTGCCGCATGGTCCGATGCAGAAGCAGCGTTGCAAGTGCCGTTCGGCGTTCTGAAATTTTTCGAATTCGGAGTTTCAGACCGAGTCAAAGTTGGCTAAGTACCCGTTGGGAATATTTAAGTTTTTCTTGCCTCAGTGGTTTACCGGATGTCAGAAAAAGTGAATAACTGTATTTCTTGTGGGAAACAGATACCGCATAGAGATTATCATACTTTGTGTATTCCTTGTTTAGGGCCTGAGCACGGCGTTGTTGGGTGTCGCTCTTGTGCTAGATTCAATAAGCGCACTATAAAGAGAAGGTTAGATTGTGCCAGGTTAGTCTTTGGGAAGCGGTGCAATTATAAAATGCCGTCGGATGCTCCGGCGCCTGCTTCTTCGAAGAAGCGCAAGGACAAAGCAGCTAAGCCTAGGCTAGAAGAACCGTCCGTACCGGACGCCGGTTCTTTAGAGGTGTCGGTGGAGCCGGTGGTTCCGCTGGAGGTTTCTTTGGAGTCCCAGGGAGAGACTTTGTTATTGCAGGATGTGGCCTCTCAGGAGGCAGGTCAGGCTGAAGGGGCTTCTCAGGTTACTGTACTCCCCTCCCTTCCTAGGGTGGTTAGGCCCTCTCCTTCTGTTTCCAAGGCTTCTCCCAGAGGCAGGCCAGGTTTAGCTTCAGTTGGTGTCACCCCTAGTTCTTCAGGAACTGTGCCCAAGAAGCATATGCTTAAAATGGCAGAAGATTTGATTACTTTGATTAGAGGTTCTTTGTCCCCTCCTGATAAGAGACCTAGGGTGGAACCTGAGCTAGGGAGTTTTGAGCAGGCTTCGGATGTTTCAGAGTCTTGGCTGAAGACTTGCAGGAGTATTCTCCTTATTCTGATTCTGATGTGGATGATTCTACTCCTTCTGCTTCTCCTCCTGAGGATTTTTCTTTTTCAGAGACTCTTCATTCCATGAGGGAGCATTGTAAGTGGGAAGGTCAGGACTTCTCTGATTCCAGGAAAAGGCTTAGGGAATTTTGTCCCCAGCATAGGCCTTTGGCTATACCTCCTGTTCTGGATGTGGTGGAAGATGTTTTTGCAGAAGCTTCTCTTAATCCTGATTCTTTGCCTCCTGCTCCTGTTAAACCGGATAGGTATTACAGGGTGCCTGAAGCTCATAAGTATCTTTTTAAGAGTCCTAGGGCAGACCCAGAAACTGTTAGTCAGGGACCTAAAGGTGTTAAGGCTTCTGTTGTCAAAAATCCGGTTCCTCCAGATAAAGAGGCCAGGGCTTTGGATAGATGGGGAAAGAAAGTTTATACTTCTTCCACCCTAGCTATGAGGGCTTTGAATTGCCAGTTTCACATGTTGAAATACCAAAACTATCTCCTTTCTCAATTGAAGTCTAAGGTAGATGCTCTGGCGGAAGGTATTGAGTGTAAAGAGTTACAAGATTTAGTACATGTTTCTGAACAGGTGGGTAAGCATTCTTTGCAATGTGGTTTTGATGCTGTACAGGCCTCGTCTAGGGTGGCTGCCACTGGGTCAGTTCTTCGCAGGCACGCCTGGCTGAGGGATCAGAATTTATCTGACCATGTTAAGACAAGGATTTTAGATGCTCCTTTACAATCTGATGTGTTTGGTTCTCCTGTTGAGGCAGTCTTAAAGAAAATGGAAGACAAGGCTAAGTCTATGCAGACTGTTAAAGATTTTTTGCAGGTTCAGCCTCCCGAGTTTAGTAGAAATTGGCCTACCAAGGGGTGGACGTATCCTTCCTATGATTCCCAGTCTAGGGGTAGGTCTAGACGTGGTAGGGGCAGAGCTCAGGGCTCTTGCTGGCCTAGTACAGGGAGTTCACCTGCACAGTCTTCGGTGAGGGCAGGGGTCAGTCCTTTCGTAAACAGACCCAATGACCTACCTTTTCAGCTGCCAGAGCCTTCTCGTCTGGCAGCACCTTTGGGAGGAAGGTTGGCACTTTTCAAGGAAAATTGGAGTTTAATTACCCAAGACAGATGGGTATTGGATATCATACACCACGGTTACAGGTTTTATTTCCATACCTTGCCTCCTTTCAAAGGCATGCCAGACGTTCCTCCTCAGCAAAGAATAGAGGCTCACAAACAAATTTCTCTGTTACTTCAAATAGGGGCCATACAGCGGTCCCTATGCCAGAAGTGGGCCTAGGATTTTATTCTCGCTTGTTCCTAGTACCAAAGAAAGGGAACACGTGGAGACCAATTTTGGATTTATCTACCCTCAACACTTATCTGGACATTCCCAAGTTCAAAATGTTGACGTTACAACAGCTTTTACCTCTGCTGGGCAAAGATCATTGGATGGTAACTTTGGATCTCAAGGAGGCTTACCTTCATGTTCCTATCAGACTGAGTTGCAGGAAGTATCTGCGTTTTCGGGCTGGGACTTCTCATTATCAGTTCTCTGCATTGCCCTTTGGCTTATCTACTGCGTCCAGAGTGTTCACGAAAGTTCTGGCTCCAGTGATAGCTTTCCTCAGGCTAAAAGGAATACTGATCTATCCTTATTTGGACGATTGCCTGATTCTGGCTCAAGGAAGTGACGAGCTTCTTCATCATTTGGAATATGTGATAGCAGTGCTAAGATGCCTGGGGTATTCTGTGAACGAAATAAAGTCCAGTCTAGTACCCTCTCAGGACATGTGCTTTCTGGGTGTAAGACTGAATACAGCATCCCAGATGGCCTTTTGACCCCGGACAAACAAAAGAATCTTTCCCTTTACTTTCATCAATTGTCTCATCAGTCCAGGCTGACTGCAAGGGCAGTCCTTCAAGCCTTGGGGTTCATGGCATCTTGTATTCTGGTGCTTCCCAATGCCAAACTGCATATGAGGAAGTTACAATGGTATCTCAAAAATGTATGGACACAGCACTGCCAGGATCTGGACACTGTCATTCAAATAATACCTTGCATTCAAAAGGAATTGTTGTGGTGGGCTCAGGAATGTCACCTAAACAAGGGACTCTCTGTGACCCGGCCAGAGGCGAGTCAGATTCTAACGACAGATGCCTCAGACAAAGCTTGGGGAGCTCATCTGAATGGAAAGTGGATACAAGACAAGTGGCCTGCCAGACTACAACATCTACATATCAACTTGAAGGAGATGTTAGCAGTCCAGTTTGCATTAATAGCTTTCAAGGATTTACTTCTTCCAGGGCAGGTGTTGATTCTAACAGACAACACAACTGTCATGTGGTACATCAACAAGCAAGGGGAACACATTCTTATCCTCTATGCAGGCAAGCAATGATTTTGTGGGAGACTGCTCTCAGTTTACAGCTAAATCTTCAGGCAAGGTTTCTGCCGGAGCACAGAACTCCTTAGCAGATGTGTTGAGCAGGCAATTATGGATCCCCACGAGTGGAAATTGGATCCTCATGTATTTCAGAAATTGACAGTGTCATGGGGAACTCCAGACATAGATCTGTTCGCTTCTCCACTAAACCACCAGCTGCCAAAGTTTTGCACGAAAAGGTTTCATCCCACAGCTTGGAAAGTGGATGCTCTTTCTTTCAATTGGAGCAATCTTCATGTGTATGCCTTTCCACCTCTGCCTCTCCTCCCAAAGGTACTACTAAAGGCCAGACAGGACAAGCCAAGGATGATTTTGATAGCTCCAGATTGGCCTCAACAGCATTGGTACCCATTACTGAGAAGCCTGGTACGGGAGCCTCCATGGCCTTTGCCTTAGATTCCACACCTGTTGTCTCAGGAG
Source organism: Protopterus annectens (assembly GCF_019279795.1). Classification (NCBI taxonomy): domain Eukaryota; kingdom Metazoa; phylum Chordata; order Ceratodontiformes; family Protopteridae; genus Protopterus; species Protopterus annectens. Next base: position 1,739,916,699 of record NC_056743.1, read on the forward strand.
GACAGTCATTTGCTCAATGTCAAGCTTCACTCTCTTCACCTAACAGCCTGGCATATTCTGTTTTGAACCATAGTGGGTCTCAACTTCCACAGCAAGTTTTGAATGTTATTTTGGAAGCTAGAAGGCCTAGTACAAGGAAAGTGTACGCAGATAAATGGAAGAGATTTTTATTTTGGAGTGCAGCAAAGGATTTGGATGTTTCTGAGCCTAATTTAAGTGTGGCTCTTCAGTATCTTACTGAGTTACTGGACAAAGGTTTGTCCTTCTCTTCTATTAAGGTTCATGCTGCAGCAATTTCGGCTCACTATGATTGTGACCCACCATTGTTTTCTCATCCTTTGTTCAAGCAATTTCTTAGAGGGGCAAAGAATATAAGACCCCCACGAGAGCTCCTACTCCTGCTTGCGATCTCAATTTTGTGTTGGAGAAACTCACTCTACAACCTTTTGAGCCTGCAGCTACTACCGAGTTGAAATATTTATCATGGAAGACTGCTTTTTGTTGGCCATTACCTCTGCAAGAAGGGTTTCTGAGTGGCAGGCCCCCATGGCGGTTGCGCCTTTCTTAATTTTCCAGAAGGATAGGGTATCCTTACGCACGAATCCTTCCTTTATGCGTAAAGTGGTTTCTAGTGTGCCTTTAAACCAGACTATTCATTTGCCTGCTTTTTAGGCAAATCCCCAAAATAAAGGGAAAAGATTTTGCACACTTTAGATGTACACAGGCAGTTGCGATATTATTTGGACAGAACTAAAGGGTTCAGGCAGTCTCAGCAGTTATTTGTTTCTTTTGCTTTAAGTTCTCAGGGCAAGCCTGTGTCAAAACAAACTATTTCTAAGTGGATTGGGTTTTGCATTGCTTTCTGTTATTCCCATCATGGCAAGGAGATTCCAGCTGGGATTAGGCCTCATTCCACTAGGGCTACTGCCACTTCAACAGCTTTTTTGAGGGGGGTGGCAACTAAAGATATTTTGGAGGCAGCTACTTGGAGTTCAGTGCATACTTTCTCTAGGCATTATCACCTTCCACTTTATTCTAAATCTAGGGCTGGTTTTGCCACTGCTATTTTGCAGGGCATTTTGGCAGCTCCTGCTTCCTTATAGTTTTGCCATCCTCCCTTACCTCTGCTTTGGGATTCTACCCAAGTGTAAGGACTGCAGCAATGTGAGATGAAGAACATAGTACAGTTTTGTACCTACCATAAATGTAGATGTTCGAAGATCCACATTGCTGCAGTCCAATTTACCCTCCCTCCTTCCCCTCTGTAGTTAGAGGCGGTTGTGTGGCTTGGGTTGTCAATATGGTGTATATTGTATATATTGTACATATTTTTAGTGCAAGGGTGGTTGGTTGGTGGTTTGCTGTCTTTGGTTTTGACCTTTCTTTTTAGGGTCTTCTGACATCTGGGGCAAGAAAAGACTGAGGATATGACGTCGGTCATGTGCATTTGTACCCTGACGTCCTGATGTCAGTCAAATGCGCCTTGACCGACGTCAGCCTTATACTTTGATATTCGGGCCGACCGAGGACAGCGGACTACCCAAGTGTAAGGACTGCAGCAATGTGGATCTTCGAACATCTACATTTATGGTAGGTACAAAACTGTACTTTTCTCAGAAGCCTCACTGAACTGAATTAGGAGCATTTTTTGGCTGTTTAAGACCCAGATTTGATATGGTGTCATCTCTGCCCCAACACTTCATACCAAGAACTGAGGCTCAAGCCAAGTTTCACCTTCAGCCTTTCCTACTCCGGACCCTGTTTCAGTATAGGTAGTGTTTGGATCAGCTCCATTTGTATCACAAGTCCCAGTGGTGTGCATTAATCTGACTTTGCTGACAGCAACTACATCTGCCTGATACCACTGGGGCTGTTCTAGGTGTCAGAAACATCAGCATAAGGCACTTAGGGCAAAGGTCTCTGATTTGGCTTTGGCCCCAAAAGCATTATTACCATTGCAAGGTCCCATATTGACTTTGTTAGTTTTGCCATTTGTGTTGATGGTAACAGGCCTGGATATCTCAGTGGATTAGATTACAGAGGAGAACGTAAAGCAGTTCCTTTGTGCCTATAGCTACATTGGTGCCAGTTCCATCCTAAAACGCCAACAAATTAGGACACACACAGAGTACTTGTCATGTGCTCCCTCAGAACAAGACAATGCATAGGCTGGCTGTGGTGGAATCTGAGGTTTCCTCCTCTTTGGGCAGTTCTGATGACAATAAACTTACTCCCACCCCCCCATCACCTGGAAGAGGATGTGCAAGAGGAGGAACATGTACTCCCTTGCAGAGTCACTCATCTCAGATACAGATTTGGACAAAGGGGAGGTGTCCCCAAAATCACCTCTGGATTATGTTTCCTTTCTTTAGCAAAATACTGGAAATGATGATGAGGCTAAAGGTCTCATGGTGAGCAGACCCTGCCTCCCCTGAAGAAATCTTACAGGAGGCCTACAATTCCTCTTCTCCAACAGCATTGGTAGTATCCCCCCCTCCCAAATGCACACAGATAAGCTTGTCAATATGGTCTGTTCCAATGTCAATATGGTCTCTGGAAAGAGACTGATGTGACTGCAGCAATTCCTAGAAAACCTGAAAATTTTGCGAACTCCTAACACTGGACCCGTTTTTGACTCCATTGTGGTGGTGGTGGTGGCTGCTACAAAGAAAGATGTCCCTGAGGATGTCCAGTCTATCCATCCACCATATAAGTAATATCATATGATGGACAGACTGAGGAAGAGTGTTTATGCATCTAGTACATTCTTCATTTTGAACAACATGGTGCATATTGTGAGGTTTCAAATGGAGACTGAGCCAAAGGGTCTATGTCAAATAAACATATGCTTGAAATGTCGATCATCATATGGTCGAAGGTTGACTTTAATGGCACCGTACGGTGCAGAATGGGAGAATTTCCCTTTTCTGCACTGAAGTGCGGTCTCGAAGTTGGTGTATTTAAGTAAGTGGGTGTGGGGGGTGCCAGGGGGCTTGCCCCCCTTCTCGCACTGTTAAGGTATGGTTTTTTTTTGTATTATATATTCAAACTTTCAAATATCAACCATATGGTCTCGAACATATGGTATTCAACATTTTGAATGTTCGAATATATAACATAGACCCGAGCAACAGGCAGCAGAGACTTTAAACAGTTATCACTGGGTGAACCATGCTCCCAAGTAGAAACCCGTACATTAACTATGAGTATGATTTTTTTTCTCTGTCTGGGCATCTGATGCACAGTATGATGAATGGAGAAGCTGGGGCAATAGGTTCAGGCCTAGCTATGAGGAGACAGGCGTCGCTATGCCTAACACACTTACCAGACCACTTCATGCTGACCTTTGTTAATGCCCCTTTTAATGGCTCATCGCTGTTCGAGTAACAGGTGAATGAAAGGTCGTCTACCTTTGAGCAAGAGGGCAGGATACTGACTACTGTTGTGATCAAGTTCATCACCCCCTTCAAGGACCTTTCAGTATAACCAGAAAGGGGTTAAGACCTTAAGGTTTTTTTAAATTCCGGTCTCCTCTTGCCAACTTACTATACCCCTACTTGGAGTTTTTTCTATTGATAAAATTTCCTTTCTTTGTCCTGTTGTTGACTTAGTTCTCTGCAAGAGTATTCTTAGTGTCTGGCTCCTGTGATAGCCTATTGCAGACTGCAAGGTATTTGCATTTTTCCTTATTTAGACAACTTGCTTATCTTTGCAGAACCTCTTTCAAAGTATCAAGAATCTCTTCCTTGGGTGAGGGTCTCCAACACAAACTGGAGTTCTAGGAGAACATCCAAAAGTCTTGTTTAACTCCTCATAGGATTGTTTTCCTGGGATGTCTCCTTGATACCTCAGTTCAAAGAGTTTTTCTTTCACAGGAAAAAGTAGTTTTGTATATACATCTATTTCTGAGATGTTCTTCATCTCACATTGCTGCAGTCCTTACTTATGGGTAGTCCGCTGTCCTCGGTCGGCCCGAATACCAAAGTATTAGGCTGACGTCGGTCATGGCGCTCAGAACTGACATCAGAGCGTCAGGGTATAAAAGCGCATGACCGACGTCATATCCTCAGTCTTTTTTGCCGCATGGTCCGATGCAGAAGCAGCGTTGCGAGTGCCGTTCGGCGTTCTGAAATTTTCGAATTCTGAGTTTCAGACCGAAACCAAGTTGGGCTAAGTACCCCGTTGGGGAATATTTTTGTTTTTTCTTGCCTCAGTTAATTCCGGATGTCAGAAAAAGTGAATAATTGTATTTCTTGTGGGAAACAGATACCGCATAGGGATTATCACTCTCTTTGCATTCCTTGTTTGGGACTGGACCACGTAGTGGTGTCGGTTTTGTGCTAGGTTTAATAAGCGCACTATAAAGAAGGTTAGATTGTGCTAGGTTAGTCTTTGGTAAGCGGTGTAATTATAATATGCCGTCGGATCCTCCGGCCCGCTTCCAGAAGCGCAAAGACAAATCCTTGAAACCTAGACAGGTTGATTCGTCCGTTTGGACGCCGGTCCTGCAGAAGCTACAGTAGAGCAGGGGGATCCGGCTGAAGTTTCTGTTGAGTCTCAGGGGGAAACTTTGATTTTGCAGGATGTGGCCTCCCATGAGTCAGGTCAGGCTGAAGGGGCTTCTCAAGTTACTGTTCTCCCTTCTATGCCTAAGGTGGTTAGGCCTTCTGCTTCTATTACCAAGGCTTCTTCTAAGGGCAGGTCTGTTTTGCCTTCCTCTGGTGTCCCTCCAGGTACTTCTGGGTCTGTGCCTAAAATGCACATGCTTAAAATGGCAGAAGATTTGATTACTTTAATTAGAGGTTCTATGCCCCCTCCTGATAAGAGGCCCAGGGTGGAGTCAGAGTTGGAAAGTTTGGATCAGGCCTCTGATGACTCAGAGTCTTCTGCTGAAGATATTCTAGATTTTCCTCCTTATTCGGATTCTGATGCAGAGGATTCCACTCCTTCTGCTTCTCCTCCAGAGGATTTTTCATTTTCAGAAACTTTGCATTCCATGAGGGAGCATTTTAAGTGGGAAGGACAGGATTTCTCTGATTCAAGGAAGAGGCTTAGGGAATTCTTGTTTCTACCACAGCATAGACCCTTGGCTATACCTCCTGTTTTGGATGTTGTTCAAGATGGTTTCTCGGAGGCTTCCTTAATCCAGATTCTTTGCCTCCTGCCAGTTAAACCGGACAGATATTACAGGGTGCCTGAGGCTCATAAATATCTGTATAAGAGTCCTAGGGCGGACCCAGAAACTATTAGTCAGGGGCCTAAGGGTGTTAGAGCCTCTGTTGTAAAGAATCAGGTTCCTCTAGATAAGGAAGCTAGAGCTTTGGATAGATGGGGTAAGAAGGTGTATACCTCTTCTACTTTAGCAATGAGGGCTTTAAATTGCCAGTTTCATATGTTGAAGTATCAGAATTTCCTCCTTTCTCAGCTAAAATCTAAAGTGGATGCTTTGGCAGAGGGCATAGAGTGTAAAGAATTGCAGGATTTAGTACATGTCTCTGAACAGGTGGGTAAGCATTCTTTGCAGTGTGGTTTTGATGCTGTGCAGGCCTCTTCTAGGGTGGCTGCCACTGGTTCAGTTCTTCGCAGGCATGCCTGGCTTAAGGATCAGAATTTGTCCGAGCATGTTAAAACTAGAATTCTGGATGCCCCTTTACAGTTTGAAGTTTTGTTTGGTCCCCCTGTGGAGTCGGTTTTGAAGAAAATGGAAGACAAGGCTAAGTCTATGCAGACTGTTAAGGATTTTTTGCAGGTGCAACCTCCAAAGTTTAGTAGAAATTGGCCTACTAAGGGGTGGACCTACCCTTCTTCTGATTATCAATCTAGGGGTAGATCTAGACGTGGCAGGGGCAGAGCTCACAGTACTTTCAGGCCTAGAACTTGGAGTTCGCCTGCACATTCTGCAGGTGAGGGCAGGGGCCAGTCTTTTCGTAAACAGGCCCAATGACCTGCATTTTCAGCTGCCAGATTCTTCTTGCCTGGCAGCTCCTTTGGGAGGAAAGTTAGCACTATTCAAGCAAAACTGGCTGTTAGTCACCCAGGACAAATGGGTATTGGACATTATAAACCGAGGCTACAAGTTTTATTTCCATACATTGCCTCCTTTCAAAGGCATGCCAGACGTTCCTCCTCGGCAAAGGATAGAGGCTCACAAGCAGATTTCTTTACTTCTTCAAATAGGAGCTATTCAGCCAGTTCCTCTGTCAGAAGTGGGACTAGGATTTTATTCTCGCCTGTTTCTAGTACCAAAGAAAGGAAACACGTGAAGACCAATTTTGGATTTATCTATCCTCAACACTTATCTGGACATTCCAAAGTTCAAAATGCTGACGTTACAGCAGCTTTTACCTCTGTTGGGAAAAGATCACTGGATGGTAACTCTGGATCTCAAAGAGGCTTATCTTCATGTTCCTATCAGGCCCAGTTGCAGGAGGTACCTGCGTTTTCGGGCTGGAAATTTACATTATCAGTTCTCTGCATTGCCCTTTGGCTTATCTACTGCGCCCAGAGTGTTCACAAAGGTTCTGGCTCCAGTGATAGCCTTTTTCAGGTTAAGAGGAATACAGATTTATCCTTATTTGGACGATTGCCTGATTATTGCACAACACAAGGACAAACTTCTTCTTCATCTACAGTATGTGATGGTAGTGTTAAGATGCCTAGGGTATTCTGTGAACGAAACAAAGTCCAGTCTAGTACCCTCTCAGGACATGTGCTTTCTGGGTGTGAGACTGAATACAGCTTCCCAGATGGCCTTTTTGACCTCGGACAAACAAAGAAGCCTTTCTCTTTATTTCCATCAAATGTCTCTACAGTCCAGGCTGACTGCAAGGACAGTCCTTCAAGCCTTGGGGTTCATGGCATCTTGTATTCTGGTGCTTCCCAATGCCAAACTGCATATGAGGAAGCTTCAATGGTATCTCAAAAATGTATGGACACAACACTGCCAAGATCTAGACACTGTCATTCCAATAATACCTTGCATTCAGAAGGAATTTTTGTGGTGGGCTCAGGAATGTCACCTAAACAAGGGACTCTCTGTGACCCGACCAGAGGCGAGTCAGATTTTAACGACAGATGCCTCGGACAAGGCTTGGGGAGCACACCTCAATGGAAAATGGGTGCAAGACACGTGGCCTGTCAGACTTCAACATTTGCATATCAACTTGAAGGAGATGTTAGCAGTTCAATTTGCATTGATGGCTTTCAGGGATTTACTTCACCCAGGACAGGTGTTGATTCAAACAGACAACACTACTGTCATGTGGTACATCAACAAGCAAGGGGGAACCCATTCGTACCCTCTTTGCAGGCAAGCGATGATTTTGTGGGAGACTGCTCTCAGTTTACAACTCAATCTTCAGGCAAGGTTTCTACCAGGAGCACAGAACTCCTTAGCAGATATGTTGAGCAGACAAATTGTGGATCCTCACGAGTGGAAACTGGATCCTCATGTGTTTCAAAAGTTGACAGTGTTATGGGGGACTCCAGACATAGATCTGTTCGCTTCTCCACTAAATTACCAGTTGCCAAGGTTTTGCACAAAATGTTTCATCCCACAGCTTGGAAGGTGGATGCTCTATCATTCAGTTGGAGCAATCTTCACGTCTATGCCTTTCCACCTCTGCCTCTCATTCCCAAAGTACTCCTGAAGGCCAGAATAGACAAGCCATCCATGATTCTGATAGCGCCGGATTGGCCTCGACAGCACTGGTACCCACTACTGAGGAGTTTAGTACGGGAGCCTCCATGGCCTCTGCCTTTGATTCTGCATCTTTTGTCTCAGGAGGGCAATCACTTCCTCAATGTCAAGATTCAGTCTCTGCATCTCACAGCCTGGCATATTCTGTTCTAGACCCTGGAGGGTCTCAGCTTCCACAGCAAGTTTTGAATGTTATTTTGGAGGCCAGAAGGCCTAGTACAAGGAAAGTTTACGCAGATAAATGGAGGAGATTTTTTCTTTGGAGCAGAGCGAAGAGATTTGATGTTTCCAAGCCTAATTTAAGTGTTTCTCTTCAATATCTTACTGAGTTATTGGACAAGGGTTTGTCTTTCTCCTCGATAAAGGTTCATGCTGCAGCCATTTCTGCTCACTATGATTGTGACCCTCCTTTGTTTTCCCATCCTTTGTTTAAGCAATTTCTTAGAGGGGCAAAGAACATAAGACCCCCACGTAGAGCTCCTACTCCTGCTTGGGATCTCAATTTTGTGTTGGAAAAACTTACTCTACAACCTTTTGAGCCTGCAGCTACTGCCGAGTTAAAGTATTTATCATGGAAGACTGCTTTTTTGTTGGCCATTACCTCTGCAAGAAGGGTTTCTGAATTACAGGCCCTTATGGCAGTGGAAGCTTTCCTGATTTTTCATAAGGATAGGGTATCTTTGCGTACTAATCCTTCCTTTATGCCTAAAGTGGTTTCTAGTGTGGCCTTGAACCAAACTATTCATTTGCCTACTTTTATGCAAACCCCAAAATAAGGGGAGAAGATTTTGCATACTTTGGACATTCACAGACAGTTACGTTATTATTTGAGCGGAACCAAGGGGTTCAGGCAGTCTCAGCAGTTGTTTGTTTCTTTTGCTTTGGGTTCCCAGGGGAAACCTGTTTCAAAACAAACTATTTCTAAATGGATTGGGTTTTGTATTTCTTTCTGTTATTCCCATCATGGTAAGGAGGTTCCGGCTGGAATCAGACCTCATTCCACTAGAGCTACTGCCACTTCTACTGCCTTTCTAAGAGGGGTAGCTACAAAAGATATTTTGGAAGCAGCCACTTGGAGTTCAGTACATACTTTTTCCAAGCATTACCACCTTCCTCTTTATTCTAAGTCTAGGGCTGGATTTGCCTCTGCTATATTACAGGGCATTTTGGCAGCCCTAATGCTATGATTTTGCCATCCTCCCTTTACCTCTGCTTTGGGATTCTACCCATAAGTAAGGACTGCAGCAATGTGAGATGAAGAACATAGTACAGTTTTGTACCTACCATAAATGTAGATGTTCAAGATCCACATTGCTGCAGTCCAATTTACCCTCCCTCCTTCCCCTCTGTAGTTTGGCATGGTAATATGGTTTGGGTGATGGTTGTTGTTGGGCATGTTTTTGGGAGGTATCCTGTTTTTGGGCTGTGGCCTTTCTTTTTAGGGCCTTCTGACATCTGGGGCAAGAAAAGACTGAGGATATGACGTCGGTCATGCGCTTTTATACCCTGACGCTCTGATGTCAGTTCTGAGCGCCATGACCGACGTCAGCCTAATACTTTGGTATTCGGGCCGACCGAGGACAGCGGACTACCCATAAGTAAGGACTGCAGCAATGTGGATCTTCGAACATCTACATTTATGGTAGGTACAAAACTGTACTTTTTTCAACACAGATTACTGTCTCATACAGAGAATTTCTTAGTATTCTGTGTGTCATGTCTTCTTTGAGTCTCATGATTCCTCTAACAAGACTCCACATGAAAAAATCCAGTGGTGCCTAAAATTTGTATGGTCCCTACATCAGCATCCCGTGACATTTCAGATTCCAGATGTTCTTCGTCTCACATTGCTGCAGTCATAACCTGTGGGTAGTCCGCTGTCCTCGGTCGGCCCGAATACCAAAGTGTTAGGCTGGCGTCGGTCATGGTCGCTCAGAGCTGACGTCAGTACGCAGTAGTACTTAAGCACATGACCGACGCCATATCCTCAGTCTTTCTTGCCGCGTGGTCTGAAGCAGAAGCAGCATTTGCAAGTGCCGTTCGGCGTTCTGAAATTTTCAATTTTCGAGTTTCAGACCGAAGACCAAGTTGGGCTAAGTACCCCGTTGGGGAATATTTTTGTCTTTTCTTGCCTTAGTTAATCCGGATGTCAGAAAAAGTTAATAATTGTATTTCTTGTGGGAAACAGATACCTCATAGGGACTATCACTCTCTCTGTATTCCTTGCTTGGGGCCTGAGCACGACGTAGTCGGGTGTCACTTTTGCGCTAGATTTAATAAGCGCACCATAAAACGCAGATTAGACTGTGCTAGGCTTGTTTTCGGTAAGCGGTGTAACTACAACATGCCGGATCCTCCGACGCCCGCTACCGCAAACAAGCGAAAAGATAAATCTTTAAAGTCTAAACCGGATGAGTCGTCCGTTGCGGACGCCGGTTCTATGGAATCTACGGTTGAATCTGTGGATCCAGCCGAGGTCTCGGCTGAATCCTTAGGGGAACCTTTACTATTACAGGAGTTGGCCTCTCAGGAGTTAGGTCAGGCCGAGGGGGCTTCTCAGGTTTCTGTGGTTCCATCCTTACAAAAGGTTGTTAGGCCTTCTACTTCTGTCACTAAAGGCCCTGCTAAGGCTAGACCTGGTCTTTCTGGTACAGGCCACAGCCCTAGTTCTTCGGGCTCTGTTCCTAAAAAACATATGTTGAAAATGGCAGAGGATTTGATTACTTTGATCAGGGGTTCTATGCCCCCTCCAGAGAAGAGGCCTAGGGTGGAGACAGATTTAGAGGGATTGGAGTATTCCTCAGATTACTCTGAGTCCTCAGCTGAGGATATCCAGGATTTTCCTCCCTATTCTGATTCGGATGCAGAGGATTCCTGTCCTTCTGCTTCTCCTCCAGAGGATTTTTCCTTTTCTGAAACCTTGCACTCCATGGGGGAGCATTTCAAGTGGGAAGGTCAGGATTTTTCAGATTCTCGTAAGAGGCTTAGGGAATTTTTGTTTTTGCCACAACATAGACCTTTGGCTATTCCCCCTGTTTTAGATGTTATTCAGGATGTTTTTTCTGAAGCTTCCCTTAATCCTGATTCTTTACCCCCTGCCCCTGTCAAGCCAGGCAGGTATTACAGAGTTCCAGAGGCACATAAATATTTGTATAAGAGTCCTAGAGCTGACCCAGAAACTATTATTCAAGGGCCTAAGGGTGTCAGGGCTTCTGTAGTTAAGAATCCAGTTCCTCTGGATAAAGATTCTAGAGCTTTGGATAGGTGGGGTAAAAAAGTGTATACCTCCTCCACGTTGGCTATGAGGGCTTTAAATTGCCAGTTTCATATGCTGAAATATCAGAACTTTCTGTTAGGTCAGTTGAAATCTAAGGTAGATGCTTTATCTGAGGGTATAGAGTGTAAGGAATTGCAGGACTTAGTTCATGCTTCAGATCAAGTTGGTAAGCATTCCTTGCAGTGTGGCTTCGATGCTCTTCAGGCTTCTTCCAGGGTGGCTGCTACTGGTTCAGTTATTCGTAGACATGCCTGGCTTAAGGATCAAAATTTGTCAGAGCATGTTAAAGCTCGAATTTTGGATGCTCCTCTTCAATCTGAAGTTCTTTTGGTTCTCCTGTGGAGTCAGTTTTGAAAAGATGGAAGACAAAGCTAAGTCTATGCAGGCGGTTAAGGAATTTTGCAAGTGCAGCCCTAAGTTTAGCAGGAATTGGCCTGCAAGAGGATGGTCTTACCCTTCTTGGATTTTGAGTCTAAGGGCAGGTCTAGGCGTGGTAGGGGCAGGGCTCACGCTCAGGGTTCTTTCAGACCTAGGACTTGGAGTTCTCCTGCACAATCTTCTGGTGAGGGCAGGGGTCAGCCTTTCGTAAACAGACCCAATGACCTGTATCTCCAGCTGCCAGATTCTTCCTGTCTGGCAGCTCCTCTAGGAGGAAAGTTGGCACTTTTCAAACAAAATTGGCATTTGGTCACCCAGGACAAATGGGTGTTGGACATAATAAATCAAGGCTACAAGTTTTATTTTCACACTTTTCCTCCTTTCAAAGGCATGCCAGATGTACCTCCTCAGCAAAGGCTGGAGGCTCACGAACAAATTTCTTTGCTTTTGCAGATGGGGGCAATCCAGGTGGTACCTCCGTCAGAAGAAGGCCTAGGGTTTTATTCTCGCCTATTCCTTGTGCCAAAGAAAGGAAACACTTGGAGGCCAATTCTGGATTTGTCCATTCTCAATACATACCTAGACATTCCAAAGTTCAAGATGTTAACATTACAGCAACTTCTGCCTCTGCTAGGCAAAGATCACTGGATGGTAACTCTGGATCTCAAAGAGGCTTATCTTCACATTCCTATCAGGCCCAGCTGCAGGAGATTCCTGCGTTTGGCTGGTACTTCTCATTATCAGTTCTCTGCATTGCCCTTTGGCTTATCTACTGCCCAGGGTGTTCACAAAGGTTCTGGCTCCTGTAATAGCTTTCTTAAGACTGAGGGGAATACAAATTTATCCTTATCTGGACGATTGCCTGATTCTTGCTCAAGACAAAGACAAGTTACTTCAACATCTACAGTATGTAATGGCAGTTTTAATGTGCCTAGGGTATTCTGTGAACGAAACAAAGTCCAGTCTAGTACCCTCTCAGGACATTTGCTTTCTGGGTGTGAGACTGAATACAGCCTCTCAGATGGCCTTTTTGACCCCGGACAAACAAAGAAATCTTCACCTATACTTCCAGCAATTATCAGTACTGTCCAGGCTGACTGCAAGGACAGTCCTTCAAGCCTTGGGGTTCATGGCATCTTGCATTTTGGTACTTCCCAATGCCAAACTGCATATGAGGAAGCTACAATGGTATCTCAAAAGTGTATGGACTCAACACTGCCACGATTTGGACACTGTCATTCAGATAATACCTTGCATCCAGAAGGAATTCTTGTGGTGGGCTCAGGAATGTCACCTAAACAAGGGACTCTCTGTGACCCGACCAGAGGCGAGTCAGATCTTAACGACGGATGCCTCAGACCTGGCTTGGGGAGCACACTTCAATGGGAAATGGATTCAAGACACGTGGCCTCCCAGACTACAGCATTTGCATATCAACATGAAGGAGATGTTAGCAGTCCAATTTGCCCTGATGGCCTTCAAGGATCTACTTCAACCAGGACAGGTGTTGATTCAAACAGACAACACAACAGTCATGTGGTACATCAACAAGCAGGGGGGTACCCATTCTTACCCTCTTTGCAGACAAGCTATGATATTGTGGGAGACTGCTCTGAGTTTGCACATCACTCTTCAAGCAGGGTTTCTGCCAGGAGCACAGAACTCCTTAGCAGATGTGTTGAGCAGACAAATTATGGATCCCCACGAGTGGAAATTTGATCCTCACGTATTCCAACAGTTGACAGTGGCTTGGGAAACTCCAGACATAGATCTGTTCGCTTCTCCACTAAATTTCCAACTGCCAAAATTTTGCACAAAGACGTTTCACCCAAAAGCTTGGAAAGTGGATGCTCTATCTTTTAGTTGGAACAACCTTCACGTCTATGCTTTCCCTCCTCTGCCTCTCCTTCCCAAGGTACTCTTGAAAGTCAGGCGGGACAAGCCTTGCATGATTCTAATAGCACCAGATTGGCCACGCCAGCACTGGTATCCTCTGCTGAGGAGTTTAGTTCAGGAGCCTCCTTGGCCTTTGCCACCGATTCCTCACTTGTTGTCCCAGTCAAGCAATCATTTTCTCAATGTCAGGGTACAGTCCCTGCATCTAACAGCCTGGCGTATTCTGATGTTCTTCATCTCACATTGCTGCAGTCCTTACATATGGGTAATCCGCTGTCCTCGGTCGGCCCGAATACCAAAGTATTAGGCTGACGTCGGTCAAGGCGCTTAAAACTGACATTAGGACGTCAGGGTACAAAAGCGCATGACCGACGTCATATCCTCAATCTTTTTTGCCACATGGTCCGATGCAGAAGCAGCGTTGCAAGTGCCGTTCGGCGTTCTGAAATTTTTTGAGTGCGGAGTTTGACCGAATCCAAGTTGGCTAAGTACCCCGTTGGGGAATATTTTGTTTTTTTCTTGCCTCAGTGTATTACCGGATGTCAGAAAAAGTGAATAATTGTATTTCTTGTGGGAAGCAGATACCGCATAGGGATTATCATTCTTTGTGCATTTCTTGTTTGGGGCCTGAGCACGACGTAGTTGGGTGTCGCTTTTGTGCTAGGTTTAATAAGCGCACTATTAAGCGACGGTTGGATTGTGCTAGGCTGGTCTTCAGTAAGCGGTGCAATTATAATATGCTGTCGGATACTCCGACGCCCGCTTCCACGAAGAAGCGCAAAGACAAAGCGGTTAAACCCAGGCAAGATGAGTCGTCCGTTCCGGACGCCGGTTCTTTAGAGGCTTCAGTGGAACCGGTGGTTCCGATGGAGGCTTCTCTGGAGTCTCAGGGGGAGACTTTGGTTTTGCAGGATGTGGCCTCTCACGAGGCTGGTCAGGCTGAAGGGGCTTCTCAGGTTTCTGTACTCCCCTCCCTTCCCAGGGTGGTTAGACCCTCTCCTTCTGTTTCAAAGGCTTCTTCCAGAGGCAGGCCAGGTTTAGCTTCTGTTGGTGTCAGTCCTAGTTCAGCAGGGTCTGTGCCTAAGAGGCACATGCTTAAAGTGGCAGAAGATTTGATTACTCTGATTAGAGGTTCTTTGCCCCCTCCTGATAAGAGGCCTAGGGTGGAGCCAGAGTTGGAAAGTTTTGAACAGGCTTCGATGTTTCAGAGTCTTGGCTGAAGACTTGCAGGAGTACACCCCTTATTCTGATTCTGATGCAGGAGATTCCACTCCTTCTGCTTCTCCTCCAGAGGATTTTTCTTTTCAGAGACTCTTCATTCTATGAGGGAACATTTTAAGTGGGAAGGTCAGGACTTCTCTGATTCACGGAAAAGGCTTAGGGAATTTTTGTTTGTACCTCAGCATAGGCCCTTAGCTATACCCCCTGTTCTGGATGTTGTGCAAGATGTATTTTCAGAGGCTTCACTTAATCCTGATTCTCTGCCTCCTGCGCCTGTTAAACCGGGTAGGTATTACAGGGTGCCTGAGGCTCATAAATATCTCTATAAGAGTCCGAGGGCGGACCCAGAAACTATTAGTCAGGGACCTAAGGGTGTCAAGGCCTCTGTTGTAAAGAATCCGGTTCCTCTTGATAAAGAGGCCAGAGCTTTGGATAGATGGGGAAAGAAGGTCTATACATCTTCTACCTTAGCCATGAGGGCTTTGAATTGCCAGTTTCATATGTTGAAATATCAAAATTTTCTTCTTTCGCAATTGAAATCTAAGGTGGATGCTCTGGCAGAAGGCATTGACTGTAAAGAGTTACAAGATTTGGTACATGTCTCTGAACAGGTGGGTAAGCATTCTTTACAGTGTGGTTTTGATGCTTTGCAGGCCTCTTCTAGGGTGGCTGCCACTGGTTCAGTTCTTCGCAGGCACGCCTGGCTTAAGGATCAGGCTTTATCTGACCATGTCAAGACGAGGATTTTGGATGCTCCTTTGCAGTCTGAAGTGTTGTTTGGTCCACCTGTGGAGTCAGTCTTGAAGAAATTGGAAGACAAGGCTAAGTCTATGCAGACTGTTAAAGATTTTTTGCAAGTCCAGCCTCCAAAGTTTAGCAGAAATTGGCCTGCTAAGGGGTGGACGTATCCTTCTTCTGATGCTCAGTCTAGGGGTAGATCTAGACGTGGTAGGGGCAGAGCTCAGAGTTCCTTCAGACCTAGAACATGGAGTTCACCTGCACAGTCTTCGAGTGAGGGCAGGGGCCAGTCCTTTCGTAAACAGGCCCAATGACCTACGTTTTCAGCTGCCAGATCCTTCTTGCCTGGCAGCACCTTTGGGAGGACGGTTGGCACTCTTCAAGGAAAATTGGATTTTAATTACCCAAGACAAATGGGTATTGGATATCATACACCAAGGCTACAAGTTTTATTTCCATACCTTACCTCCTTTCAAAGGCATGCCAGACGTTCCTCCTCAGCAAAGACTAGAGGCTCACAAACAGATTTCTCTACTACTTCAAATAGGAGCTATACAACCGGTCCCTCTGCCAGAAGTGGGCCTAGGATTTTATTCTCGCCTGTTTCTAGTGCCAAAGAAAGGGAACACGTGGAGACCAATTTTGGATTTATCTATCCTCAACACATATCTGGACATTCCCAAGTTCAAAATGTTGACGTTACAACAGCTTTTACCTCTGCTGGGCAAGGATCACTGGATGGTGACTCTGGATCTCGAGGCTTACCTTCATGTTCCTATCAGGCCCAGTTGCAGGAAGTATCTGCGTTTTCGGGCTGGGACTTTTCATTATCAGTTCTTTGCATTGCCCTTTGGCTTATCTACTAGCCCAGAGTATTCACAAAGGTTCTGGCTCCAGTGGTAGCTTTCTTCAGGCTAAGAGGAATACAAATCTATCCTTATTTGGACGATTGCCTGATTCTGGCTCAAGGAAAGGACGAACTTCTTCATCATTTACAGTATGTGATGGCAGTGTTAAGATGCCTAGGGTATTCTGTGAACGAAATAAAGTCCAGTCTAGTACCCTCTCAGGACATGTGCTTTCTGGGTGTGAGACTGAATACAGCATCCCAGATGGCCTTTTGACCCCGGACAAACAAAAGAATCTTTCTCTTTACTTCCATCAATTGTCTCGTCAGTCCAGGCTGACTGCAAGGACAGTCCTTCAAGCCTTGGGGTTCATGGCATCTTGTATTCTGGTACTTCCCAATGCCAAACTGCATATGAGGAAGCTACAATGGTATCTCAAAATCGTATGGACACTACACTGCCAAGATATGGACACTGTCATACAGATAATACCTTGCATTCAAAAGGAATTTTGTGGTGGGCTCAGGAATGTCACCTAAACAAGGGACTCTCTGTGACCCGACCAGAGGCGAGTCAGATTCTAACGACAGATGCCTCAGACAAAGCTTGGGAGCTCATCTAAATGGAAAATGGGTACAAGACACGTGGCCTGCCAGACTTCAACATTTACATATCAACTTGAAGGAGATGTTAGCAGTCCAATTTGCATTGATAGCTTTCAAGGATTTACTTCTTCCAGGGCAGGTGTTGATTCAAACAGACAACACAACTGTCATGTGGTACATCAACAAGCAAGGGGACACATTCTTACCTCTATGCAGACAAGCAATGATTTTGTGGGAGACTGCTCTCAGTTTACAGCTAAATCTTCAGGCAAGGTTTCTGCCAGGAGCACAGAACTCCTTAGCAGATGTGTTGAGCAGACAAATTATGGATCCCCACAGTGGAAATTGGATCCTCATGTATTTCAAAATTGACAGTGTTATGGGGAACTCCAGACATAGATCTGTTCGCTTCTCCACTAAATTACCAGCTGCCAAAGTTTTGCACAAAAGGTTTCATCCCACAGCTTGGAAAGTGGATGCTCTCTCATTCAATTGGAGCAATCTTCACGTGTATGCCTTTCCACCTCTGCCTCTCCTCCCAAAGGTACTCCTGAAGGTCAGACAGGACAAGCCAACCATGATTTTAATAGCTCGGATTGGCCTCGACAGCACTGGTACCCATTACTGAGAAGTCTGGCAGAGCCTCCATGGCCTTTGCCTCCGATTCCACACCTGCTGTCTCAGGAGGACAGTCATTTACTCAATGTCAAACTTCACTCTCTGCATCTAACAGCCTGGCATATTCTGTTTTAAACCCTGGAGGGTCTCAACTCCCACAACAAGTTTTGAATGTTATTTTGGAGGCCAGAAGGCCTAGTACAAGGAAAGTCTACGCAGATAAATGGAGGAGATTTTTAATTTGGAGTACAGCAAAGGACTTTGATGTTTCTACGCCTAATTTAAGTGTTGCTCTTCAATACCTTACTGAGTTATTGGACAAAGGTTTGTCCTTCTCTTCTATAAAGGTTAATGCTGCAGCAATTTCTGCTCAATATGACTGTGACCCACCTTTATTTTCTCATCCTTTGTTTAAGCAATTCCTTAGAGGGGCAAAGACTATAAGACCCCCGTAGAGCTCCTACTCCTGCTTGGGATCTCAATTTTGTGTTGGAGAAACTCACTCTACAACCTTTTGAGCCTGCAGCGACTGCCGAGTTGAAATATTTATCATGGAAGACTGCTTTTTTGTTGGCCATTACCTCTGCGAGAAGGGTTTCTGAATTACAGGCCCTTATGGCGGTTGAGCCTTTCTTAATTTTCCACAAGGATAGGGTGTCTTTGCGTACTAACCCTTCCTTTATGCCTAAAGTGGTTTCTAGTGTGGCTTTAAACCAAACTATTCATTTGCCTACTTTTTATGCAAACCCCCAAAATAAAGGGAGAAGATTTTGCACACTTTGGATATACACAGACAGTTGCGTTATTATTTGAGCAGAACTAAAGGGTTCAGGCAGTCTCAGCAGTTGTTTGTTTCATTTGCTTGGGGTTCTCAGGGCAAACCTGTTTCAAAACAAACTATTTCTAAGTGGATTGGTTTTTGTATTGCTTTCTGTTATTCCCATCATGGTAAGGAGATTCCAGCTGGGATTAGGCCTCATTCCACTAGGGCTACTGCCACTTCTACAGCTTTTTTAAGGGGGGTGGCTACTAAAGATATTTTGGAGGCAGCTACTTGGAGTTCAGTGCATACTTTCTCTAAGCACTACCACCTTCCACTTTACTCTAAATCTAGGGCTGGATTTGCCACTGCAATTTTACAGGGCATTTTGGCAGCTCCTAATGCTTTATAGTTTTGCCATCCTCCCTTACCTCTGCTTTGGGATTCTACCCATATGTAAGGACTGCAGCAATGTGAGATGAAGAACATAGTACAGTTTTGTACCTACCATAAATGTAGATGTTCAAGATCCACATTGCTGCAGTCCAATTTACCCTCCCTCCTTCCCCTCTGTAGTTGGAGGGTGGTGCTGTGGTTTGGGTTGTATATATTGTAAATATGGTTAGTGCAGGGGTGGTTGGTTGTTTTTTGCTGTTTTTTGGCTTTGGCCTTTCTTTTTAGGGCCTTCTGACATCTGGGGCAAGAAAAGACTGAGGATATGATGTCGGTCATGCGCTTTTGTACCCTGACGTCCTGATGTCAGTTTTAAGCGCCTTGACCGACGTCAGCCTAATACTTTGGTATTCGGGCCGACCGAGGACAGCGGATTACCCATATGTAAGGACTGCAGCAATGTGGATCTTCGAACATCTACATTTATGGTAGGTACAAAACTGTACTTTTTAGACCCTGGGGGGGGGGGTCTCAGCTTCCTCAACAGGTTTTGAATGTCATTTTGGAGGCCAGACAGCCCAGTACTAGGAAAGTTTATGCTGATAAATGGAGGAGATTTTTTCTTTGGAGCACAGCAAAGAGCTTTGATGTCTCAGTGCCTAATTTGAGTTTTACACTACAGTACCTTACTGAATTACTAGACAAGGGTTTGTCTTTTTCCTCCGTGAAAGTTCATGCTGCAGCCATTTCTGCTCACTATGATTGTGACCCTCCTTTATTTTCTCACCCTTTGTTTAAACAATTTCTTAGAGGGCAAAAACATAAGACCCCACGTAGAGCTCCTACTCCTTCCTGGGATCTCAATTTTGTGTTGGAAAAGCTTACTTTACCTCCTTTTGAACCTGCAGCTACTTCAGAGTTGAAGTTTTTGTCTTGGAAGACTGCTTTTTTGTTGGCCATTACGTCTGCTAGGAGGGTATCTGAATTACAGGCTCTCATGGCAGTTGAACCCTTCCTGATATTCCATAAGGATAGGGTGTCCTTGCGTACTAACCCTACTTTTATGCCTAAAGTTATTTCTAATGTGGCCTTAAACCAGTCTATTCATTTACCTACTTTTTATGCTGATCCCCAAAATAAAGGGGAAAAAGTCTTGCATTCTTTGGATATTCACAGGCAGTTACGCTATTATTTGAGCAGAACTAAAGAGTTCAGGCAGACTCAACAGTTATTTATTTCTTTTGCTTTGGGTTCACAAGGGAAAGCTGTTTCAAAGCAAACTATTTCTAAGTGGATTGGCCATTGTATTTTTGTTGTTCTCATCATGGAAAGGATGTTCCTGCTGGGATCAGACCTCATTCCACTAGGGCTACTGCCACATCTACTGCCTTTTTAAGGGGTAGCTACTAAGGATATTTTGGAGGCAGCTACTTGGAGTTCAGTGCACACTTTACTAAACATTACCATCTCCCTCTTTATTCCAACTCTAGGGCTGGGTTTGCCACTGCAGTTTTACAGGGCATGTTAGCAGCTCCTAATGCTTTTTAGTTTGCCAGCCTCCCTTTACCTTTGCTTTGGGATTCTACCCACAGGTTATGACTGCAGCAATGTGAGACGAAGAACATAGTACAGTTTTGTACCTACCATAAATGTAGATGTTCGAGGATCCACATTGCTGCAGTCCAATTCCCTCCCTCCTTCCCCCTATAGTTTGGGGTTGCTGTGTTTCTTTTGGGATAATTATTATTTTCTCTATGTTGGTTGTTGGGTATTTTCTATTTTGGCTATGGCCTTTCCTTTTTAGGCCTTCTGACATCTGGGGCAAGAAAGACTGAGGATATGGCGTCGGTCATGCGCTTAAGTACTACTGCGTACTGACGTCAGCTCTGAGCGACCATGACCGACGCCAGCCTAACACTTTGGTATTCGGGCCGACCGAGGACAGCGGACTACCCACAGGTTATGACTGCAGCAATGTGGATCCTCGGACATCTACATTTATGGTAGGTGCAAAACTGTACTTTTTTGGGTTTGTGAGAAGAGTAATACAATTGAGAGAGACCCGATTTTTCAGAATCCAGATCTCCAGTTTTCCCTTCCAGCTCCAGCACACTGTGTAACAGACTTCTCAGACTTTGCTTGGGTAGCAATGTGTATGGGGATGAAAGTGTAGGGACTTTGGAACTGAAAAGGCAGGCAAACGCACACAAATGTAAAAGAGATTTTGGCACTTAAAATTCTCTCAACTTTCTCAGTCATCTGTGGTCCCCAGGACTACTGTGTGTTAACACACAACACCACAGTAATGTGACACAAACAGGAGACAAATCTTGCCTTCTGTGCATACTAGCCATGGTAGCCTGGGATACTGCTTTTCAGCACAATCTCATTCTGCAGGCATCGTTTGAGCAAGTTGTGTGGCAGAGAAGCTGAGTAGGACCAGTACAGACCATAAATTGATCCAGCTGTGGAGAATGGTTCAAATATATTTTTTCACCTCCACTCGCAATAATCAGTTGGCAAAATTCTGCTCCAGGACTCCATGCAAGGTCTAAAAGACTGATGCTTTTAATTTTCATTAGCAATGCTCCTGCTTTCTTTTTCACTAACATCTAAGGTCATTCTGAGGATTCTGAACTCAGCAAAAATAATTATGGTGACTCCCCTCTGGCCAGGGCAACAGTTGTTCCTTCTTTTGGAAATGGCCAATGGCAATTAACACAAGCTTCCTTGCAGACTTTACCTACTCACATGGGACAAAGTGGTGTTTGATGCATTCTAACTCCAAACAACTAAAACAAACTGCCTGAATGATAGAATCTTGATACCTTTTAGGCATTTATTTTGAGGACATGCAACAGGTGTTAAAGGAGGTAAGAAAACATGCTACTAGAAAATTGTATATTAGTAAATGGAAAAGATTTTCTGTTTGATGCCAAAACAGGAACCGGCATCCTTTTTTTCAGGGTAGTGTTTCTCTGGTTCTACATTGTTTGTGTAAGTTACTATCTTCTCGACCATCTTACTCCAACATCAAGGTTCTACTCTTAGTTATTTCAGCATGTCTGCCCATGGATTCCCCTCTGTCAAGACAGTCTTGTATAAAAATGTTTTTCAAAGGGGTACTGCATACCAAACCTCATAGAAAACAGATGGCTCCTCCTTTGGGATCATGATTTTGTGTTAAAACTAATCCTTGCTCAGTTTGAACCAACTCATCATGCTGACTTAAGGTTCATTACATGGAAAACAGTGTGACTGGTTGCTCTGTTCTCTGCATGAAGAGTATCAGAGTTTCAAGCTGTTATGGTGGGTCAGTCTTTTCATTTTTCACAGAGAAGGTTTCCTTGACAACTAATTATTCATTTATACCTTAAGTGAGAGAGAATACTGCATAGCTTGTTTGTCCATCGACAACTCTGATATATCTTGGCATAACAAAGTCATTTAGGAACTTTGATCATTTGTTCATTTCTTGTGAAGGTAAGACAGTCTGCTTTGACATAGGATGTCATTCTATTTCCAAATGGTTGTCCCTTGTTTTTACATTTTTTATACCTACCATAACAAGGCAATTACAGGCAAGATCAATGCTTATTCTACCAGGACCTTTGCTTGTGTAATTCTTTGTGAGGGTTAGTTTCTAGAAGTATTCTAGAAGCAGCAATGTGGTTTTCTGTGCATTATAAAGCACTATAAATTTGATTCCTTCATTAGGTGTGCAACAGGTTTTACTGGGACCATTCTCTTGAGGCCTGCCAGATCCTCATCTTCCTCCTGTTGTCATTTTAAACTATGGTGATCTACCCATACAGCTAAGGCTACTGCAGCAGTGATCATAATGTTGAACATAGTGCAGTTGTATAAGTAAACATACCGTAACTGTAGATGTTTGAATGATCACAACCGCAGTATCTGAGCCCTCCCTCCATCCCTCTTATTTTTGCATGTTTTTGTTGCTAGGGTGGGTATCTGTATTTTCACTTTCCTGTAATTTACCCTTTCAGAGCTTTAGCCCCCCTCCTCCTTTATTTCTGCTGTCATGAAAGCTCTTGAAGGGCTGACATAGCCCAAAACACTCTTTCTTCAGCTGACTAATGGTTGGGCATGTGGAAGTTTATATAGTTATAGGCAGATACTAGGCTAACTGCCCTTGTGGGCCATTTTAAGCCTAGCCAATCAAAGCCTGTATTTGTGTTTGTGAGGTGAACACCTCAACTATTATGCCAACCCCACAACCCCTTGAAGTTTTGGAAGCTGTCTGGCTGGTATATCCTCTGCAGGATATAATGCCATATAACTGAAGCTACTGCAGCAGTGATCATTTGAATATCTAGTGTTGTGGTTGGGGGTGAAAGTTGTCATAATGGTTAAGGTGTTTGCATCACAGACACAAGGTACAAGGTTTGATACTCACCTTTGAAGGTTAATTGGCTAAGCTCAAAATTACCTGAAAATGTAGCTAACCTAGTTCTTCCCTATAAAGTCTGTACCTTTAAAGTAATTCTACTTGTACAGTTCTACTTTCCTGAAGATGTCCATGCTCATTGTACGTCACCATTTTGCATGACCTTGCCCTATTTTGGCTATCAGTTGTTGATCCTCATCTTCCTTTGACCTTGGCATAATTCTGTTCCAATAATAATTTAATTTTTGTCTTTCCATATTCCTCTATTTTATACAGATATTCATAACATTTCTGAAATATCTCTTATACACTGTAGAATCTGTAGTAGTTTTTCTTGTTGTAGGTTGCCTAGGTTGTGTGAAAGCCATTTCTACTTTCTTTCGCCTATGTTTTTGTACTAAAAGTTAGAGTACTCTGGAGTTACTAAAAGTAATTGTCTAAAAGTAACAATTTTAAACTTGCGCATTTTATCCAAGTGCTCCCTTAGTTTCCCTTTACTACTTTGCATTGTTCCTCTGCAATATTTTAACATTTGTCACCCCTCCCACAAGAGGGGATAATCCCTATTACCTGATCATTACCAACATGGGGACTCTATGCTCCACACCAGAAGTATATCCCTCATTGGTAAGATCAGACCATAAATTAATTTCACTGGATGTCCACATCCCGACCCCACCCCCAGCCCAGAAAACCACAGTGAAAAACTTCTCAAAGCGAACTTCTCACTTCTCAAAACCGGTGGAATCCTTCAAGGCCCCAGGGCCAGTGGAAACTACAGCCCAAACTGCAGAATCCTATATAAATGCATTCTACTTAACATCTCCAGGAATGCATGGATCATGCTATCCCAAACAAAACCAAGACCCAATCATCCAAAGGCAGGCGCCCAGTCTGGTGGACCCCTGCCATAAATAAACCACATAACAGAAGGAGAAAGCTACTACATGATAGAGCAAAATCCCTAATAGGGAAGGCATCTCTGATCAGTACTAGCAAAAATTACGATCCTCATAAAATCCTCCAAGGCCAGCTTCGAGAGAAAATTGCACAGGACACCAAAGACAATCATAAGGCTTTTTCAGTTATGTTAGAAACCTGGGATGCAACTCCCAGACTTGTTCTGAGTTGATTCTAAACAACAAAAATACACTGAACCCACAGACATCGCCAATATCCTGGCAGACAGGCTCAGTGCAAACTCCCCCAAAAGAGCAAGTATCTATCCCAGCAGAGGGCTGTCTCCCAAACATCTCAGATGCTCAGGTGAAGGCTGCCCTCTCCAAAGCAAAAACACTGCTTCCATGGGTACCAGATTGCGCCCCAGGTTAAGGCCCTACATGAACTACAAGAGGAACTAATCCTCAAATAAAACAGCTATACAATCTCAGCCTCACTACAGGATATGTGCCCACAGAATGGCGTGACAGCAACAGTGGTCCCACTCCACAAAGGTGGAGCCTCTACGGACCCTGGAAACTATCGCCCCATAAGCCTGACTAGCTTAGTCTGCAAGGCTATGGAGAGGATCATCATGGAGCTCATAAACAAAGACATTGGGGACCTACAGACACTAGATCCTACCCAGTTCGGCTTTGTCAATGGCAGATCCTGCCTTTTGAACCTGGTTGACTTCTTTGAAACCATCACCAAAGCCATAGATGAAGGGAAGATAGTCCACACAGCCTATCTGGACCTTGCAAAGGCATTTGACACAATACCCCACTCGGGCATCATAGATAAGCTATCCAGCTTAAATATAAACCCCTATGTCACAAGATGGGTCGCAAACTGGCTCAAAGACAGAAAGCACAGAGTGAGAGTTGCTGGAGCCATGTCAGACTCGAAACCGGTCACAAGTGGCGTCCCACAGGGTTCTGTCCTGGGACCACTCTTGTTCGGTATATACTTTTCCGAGGTACAGGCAAACGTGGGAGGACTATGGCTCACCAAGTTCGCAGACGACTGCAAACTGGGCGCCATAATCAACTCTCCAGCTGACACAAACATCCTTCAAAAAGGTCTCACAGAGACAGATAACTGTTGCCAGCGCCATGGTTTAAAGCTAAATGCCAAAAAATGTATAGTCATACCCTTTGGCAAAAACAATGTGCCCACAAATTACCACATAGGCGGAAACCCATTAAGTACAGAGAAAGTTATTAGGGACCTGGGGACCCAAGTTGATAGCAATCTCTCCTTTGAAACCACATTGCCAAAGTGGTTAGAAAGACCTTCTACATAGCCCACCTCATCACGAAGGGTTTCACATCTAGATCAAGAGAGGTAATCGTGCCCCTTTATTCATCCCTCATCAGGCCCATCATAGAATACAATGCCCCTTTGGGATGTACCTTACCCGACACCTGCAGCAATTAGAAAGACCCCAAAAGTATCTCACCAAGAGAATCAAGGGTCTCAAACAGATGCCATATGCTGCTCGGTTAAAAAACTCCAGCTCTACTGAGTTGCATACCGCCTACTTGAGGCGATCTATGCCTGACATACAAAGCTATGTCAAATCCAGAATTAATGGACATGCTCCACCTCAGTAAATCTAAATCCCTTAGAGCCACACGCTCAAGGGACTTGAACCTCAGCACAGAAATAAATAGAACTTGCTGGAGGGACAGGTTCATAACCCAGAGGCCCCCTTCGGCTCTGGAATAGAATTCCAGTTCATGTGAGGCAGAGCACCTCACTGAATCTCTTCAAGAAGAATCTCGATAAGTGGATGGGGGATCGTAGGTTTGTCCCAGGGATTAATCCTGTGTCACTATTAGACAGAGGCACAGTAAACTAAACCTTAAAAAGAGCACAGTATACTCAAATCAAGGGGTGGCATAAGCCATACAGAATCGGGCTAGGCTTATAATTGCCCCAGGGCAGATAGCCTAGTATGAACCTATGAACCTATGCAATATTTTAACATTTGTCAGCCCCTCTAAATAATCCCTATTACTTTTACACATATCTCTTTCTCTCTTATTCCTACTGTGTTTTTAACTCCTTTTTATTTTATCCTACTCACTAGAGATCCTTTCTGAAGACATTTTTAGCTTTCTTAACTCTTGTATCATTTCAACTATCCATTCTTTAAACTCCTGTCTAACAGGTAAGTGTGAAAGCATCTGTGTCTTGTTTTTACTTCATTATCCTGATTCTTTATCTTCACTTTTATTAGTGCATGATCTGAAATAGCTATCAGAGGTGTCAAAACTTTTAATTAAATACTCCTACTTCTGAGATATATAAATTCTATTTTTCTGGTTGATTTTCTCTTACTTTCTCCAGATGTTTTTATTGCTGTTTTCCAGGCAATGTTAATTCCTAGCTAGTGACTTAATTTTCCCCAAATGAATACCTTTAACTGCCTTGTTTCTCAGTTGTAGTTTTCAAACTCAGAGTTCTGATCAACTTTTTGATCAGTGTGCAGCCATCTTCAGAATACCTCAATTACAGCCACTTTTTCAGCTATGCAGATCTCTGATATAATAGTGCCACAGTAAAGTATTTCAACTTAGTCTTGAAAAACCAAAGTGACAGTTTAACCTGATCACAACAGCAGGATCAGTAATTTTCATCCACATATAACCTCTGTGCCAAACAATTATAGTCCTTTGTTGAATGTGTAAACCTAAACTGTTAGTGGTGGAAAAAGTAATTGTCAGTCTAATGTATTTTAATTTTACTTCACACATGCTAGCCACAGTAAAATAATCCTGCTTGCTTCACACAAATTTACATTGCACCTAAAAATCAGATTAATAACTGCTTAACTTGAACAAATGATAGCAGAGTAGCTGCTTCCATTCACAGACAACCATTGTACCCAGTAGTTTATAGTCACTTCATTGACCCTGTTTGCCTTATTTTCCAGATTGTGGTAAAACAGTGTCCATAGTAATGTTATTTCACCTGTGTTTCACACAAACAAATACCACAGTAAAGTACTCAAACTTGCTTCACATAAATACAGATTAGTCCTGCAAAGCCAAAGTAATGACTGCCTAACATGAGCACACGATAGCAAAATCAGTCAGACTTTTTCCATCTACAGCCCCCATATGTGGTAATTATATCCACTTTTGTTCACTGTGTACACAAAAATAAAACTGTAATTGACCTTGGTAATTTTAATTTATTTCAACCCTAATACTCGCACTCATTCAGTGCTGTACCCACCAATTACAGAGACTCTTACTGTGTATATCTCACGTTTATTATCAAATGAATGAATATATACATAAATACAGATACACACACGTGGCCACAAGTGTTAGCCACTTTGACTGTGTTCACCTTGGGTGTTTGTTATCAGGTTACTTTGGCCATTGTATAATTTGTGTTTTAGCTATCTGTTGTCAGAAGCATGAAATACAACTCCCAGCATGAGTTCACACCCCCACACACATCACTTACAGCCCCTTGCATGATTGTGTACATCTCATGTGTCTTCAAGTGAAACAATCCATAAGTGATGGCCTTGATGCATTTCAATTTGTTGATCTCAGAACTGTCAGTTTAAGTCATGGCAGTAGCCCCCAATGCGCACACACATGGACACGCACTTGCACACACACACACACACACACACACACACACACACACACAATGCATACTGTCCTACAGACTGGCTGGCAGTGATGCACAATACTGTCAAAAAATATTTTCTATTTAACAGAAAAAAGCAGAAAATAAGCATTGTTTTTTTCTTTACACCTGGAAGGACTGCAGCCCACTTGTCCAGTACCATGAGCTGCCTAGCTGTAACTCATGTAGCTACTGTGAAGACAAGATAGGTCAGTTGTCTGGTGTTAAACTGCATTCTTTAGCTGTTTAAGTTTTGGATGCCAGATTTAATGGCCATCCTGAATGCAGATTCTGTCTACTGGTATTTGCCTTAAGGTTTCAGTGGATTGTAGAAAGCAAAAAAATTATGAACAAATGCATTGTGCATTGATCATTTAAGCAACTTGTAGAGAGTCATTATGCTTGTTGTCTTTTTGCCACATTGATTAACACTATAATATGTTGCCTATGTCGCTGTGTTATCTGGTTTCTGTTGTGGTTATTTTTTTTAGCAAAGAGGCAGAATTTAAGTGCTCTGCTTTATAGTTAATTTTACGTTTTAAGCAGGTCATAATGCGCATGTGTACTGTATGTGTTTATGGCAGAAACCTAAAATTCGGGAACATGGCAGTAATGCAAATTTCACTTCTAGTAGCATTGAAGTAAAAATTAATCTGGGTTTGTTTAAAAGTTATTGCAAGTTAGTCAGTAGGATTCATTACTTATTGCTAGTTATTTAGCTATTAACTGATACCCAATTGTTATCCTCAGGTTTTGTTGCTTATCGACTTTGAGCTCTCATACATCAACACTAACCATGAAGACTTCATTGGATTTGCCAAGTAGGTACTGGATTTAAGCCTGGAGGTCATGCAACATGTTAACATAATATTCTGAAGTACGTTAGATGTATAGTTCCTCTCCTGTTAGACTGGAGGTGTATTACAGCAGAAAGAATTACCTGCATGGAGTCATATGTAATCTTTTTTGTGTGACGTTCTGGTGAACATATTTGAAGTACATATCCATGGTTTGGTCCCAGAGGTGTGAAAATACACTAACATATGGAAGGTTCATAGGAGATTCACAGGGATATTCTGTCATGAATTTGGGTGGCTTACACTGCAGGTTATGTTATAAAGACTGTCTGGTGCAGAGGCTGAATTTTTATCTCTGTTGCCAGCAGCCACTGGTTTGGAAATGACATTGCCCCTGTAAGGGCCTGTTGAGGAGAGTAGAACAGAATCACCTCAACATTTCGTCTTATGGAGGAGGGATGTTGACACTGCCATGTCAACTCTAACCGAAGCTGTAAGCATTTAAAGTAGAAGTGACATGCTGAAGTTGAGGAGGTTGGAAAATGTATTAATCTTGCATCACTTTGCTGTACAGGGTAGAAAAATATGGTGGATAGAACCTTGCCTACTTGTTTTTCACAAGTTTAGCATGATAACTTTACACATTTCACAGGGACTCACTTTGCTTTTTACCATATTCTCAAGCACACAGAGCACTTCCTGTAGCCAACTCTTTACATTCTGTGGATGGGGGCACACACGTTGTCATCTGATTAATCTGTGATTTAAGGTGGTAAAGGTACTCGTATAGGAGGATGTCAGTTGTGACCAATGTCAGGCTAGCATTGGACAGCAGCAGGCAGGACAGAGAATCTTTGTGAAGGAATATGAAGAAAGTAAAGTATTAAAAAAGTAAAGTAAAATTAGGGACTTCATCACTGTTTGAATTGTTGAAAGCTTAAATTTAGCGTCATATAAAAATCAGTAAATTGCTAATCTTAAAGTACAGGAATTCATACAATTGGTGCATAATAGAAGAGGTGATAGCTACGATCTTGGGCATATTGAAATATGTAGTATAAATGGAAGTGGCATTAATAAACTAATACAGCTTATAGACTGAATCTTTTGCCTTGGGAGCTGAGCCCTGTTAGTGTTTTCAAAATTAAATTCGACCTCTTGTTTTGCAAGTGGAGTTGAGAATTTATAGTTTGGTGACTGGACATTTTGTAGTCCAGTAACTATTAAGTATGTACTCATCTGGTGCTGCAGTAGTAAACTTTAAAGAACTGTTGATTTCTAGAAAGAATTTGTAGAGTCTGCCTGTTTTACAGCAATTTTTTTTTCTAGTGTATTATTGTAGAAGATTAAAATGACTGTTAAAATTGTGCTTTTTCCCCAAATAAAATGAACTTTATGGTCTGTGAGATTTTGCAGTATATTTTGACATACTCTGTCCAGGTAGTCCAAAAGCTGTTATAAAGTACGGTTTGGTAACTATGTAGGATTTTAGTTAAGGAATGCTCCTTTTCAGTATTTCAAAGTAGCCGTACCACATCTTCCTTGCAGTTTGCTTAATATTGTTAACAGTGCTTGTTTTTTACCATCCAGAATTCATATTTTAGGTTAATATACTAGAATGACTATCTACAGTATCATTGTTGGAAGTGTTTAAATGTGCTTATTGAGTAACTTTTTTACCCGTGAGCTTCAGTAGCTTTAGGTGGACTGCAGAAAACCCATTTAAATGTTAGCAGGTTCTGCTGTTTTATTTTTAAACATATCTCCACATCTGTCTGTCAGTGTTTTGTAGCTTTATTTTTTTAAACACCTTTATTGAAGTATCATTTGTTACATAGGTAAATATATATTTTTACAAAAGTAATCAAACTGTATTAACATTAACAAGTGTTCTATTTTACATATATTGCTCTATATATATATATATATATATATATATATATATATATATATATATATATATATATATATATATATATATATATAAAACTAAGGAACATTACATAAACTATTCAGTTCCTGCCCCCTTTTTTGTTAAACAAGAAACGTCTTTATTCAACCATGACTTGCGACATTAGCAGTCATACATTTATATAAACAACAACAAAACCACACCAAGTCCTAGTTGCAAGCATTTTACATCACAAACCATACTGACCCACTCCCAGTTGCAAACATTATACATCACTTGTAATCTACCCAATCATTTTCAGTCAAACATTACATAGCTTATTTAGGTCCTTCCTTCTTTTAAACCTCATTCCTCCCCTGTATGTATTGTTCCCACAATTCCCATTTTTTCGTATGCAATTTGCTCTTACCCTTTTCTAAAGATCTCTGTTACAGTTTTATCTCTGTTACTATATTCACTGATTCTAATATAGTTGGCTTAGATTTTGATTTCTGTTTTCAAGTAATTGCTTTTTGGCAGTCACAATAATTAGACACAGCAAGGCCTTACCATGTCTAGGCAATTCTGATTCTGTACCATAGCTCAGAAAAATCATCTCCCTCATCACACCAATCTGCCCACCCAGCATCTCTAACAGTGCATTCTGCAGGGATTCCTTAAAGTCTGCCAACCCACCGCACTCGCAGAAAATATGTTCCCAAGTACCTCTTTCTTCCCAGTCACACCTCCAACATTTGTTATGCAATGTCTTGTATGCATTACTAATTATTCCTTTTTCAATGGCAGCTTCTGTTCTCGATTCTGCTAAAAAGTCTGCCAGTACTGGTCTTTCATTTAGGACCCCCCTTTTCTTTCTCTTTGCCTATACTCTGATGTCAATCCTTGATAAGGAAGGCAATCTCTACCCTAAACTGTGTCAAGGAGATAAACTGTGAGGACCAAATGCCCTGCCTCCCACAGTCACCAGTAACATGGCAATTTAGTGGTAGTTCCCTTGACAGAACTATTCATTATACCACTGACTAGTCCAGAAGTGCTTGGGGACTGGGGGACAGCAACTGAAGGTGGAGAGCAGGAAGAATCTTGGCAGCTACATGCCTTTTTAGTCTAACTGCAGTGATTGGAAAAATCATGGGAAGAATCCTAATGGAAAGACTGGATACTTTCTTAGAACACAACAATCTCTCCATGACCACATGCAACATGATTTCATGGCTACAAATTGCTGTCTCTCAAACCTGCTCCAGTTTTAGTATTGGGTTGCAGGTAAGTTGTATGCTGGAGGAATAGGTTAATGTGGTATAAATGGAATTTATGAAAGCTTTTGAGATGATCCCACACAATCAGCTGAAGGGAAAGAAAACTGGAGAGGTTGGAGGGTAGGACCAAAATTGTTAAATTAGACTGCTGTGACATTGAAGAGTTAAGAGACAGGGTTGTGATCAGATGGTTGATGTCAGGAAAAAGGAGGGTGACTACAGTAAACTCTGTTAACCAGAACCTACAGGGATTGGTAGATGCCAGATAACTGTAGTTTCCGGTTGCTTGAGGGCTACTATTAAAAATAGGCCTAACTAATACTGTACCCTATACTGTTTGGTTTGACTTGTTCTCAGGTTGGGGAGAGAGGGAATTTATTTGTGTATTCCTTTTTGAAACTCTGAAAATGTACAGTATGTTTCTGCATGGGTGGGGGGTGACAAAGTACAACACATGAAATTTGTACTATATTTCTTTGATTTTTTTTTTTTTTTGCTGGCTGCTTAAGTTCCAGTTAACTGAGAGTTTACTGTAGTAAGGTATCACAAATGTCAGTTTGACATCCACTATTCTTAATTGTGTTCTCTAGTGACAGAATGATGGGTGCACTGTGGAAGTTGAGGATGTGAAGTCAAAGGCATGATTTAGAAAGGCTGATCAGGTAACAGAAAAGTGAGTTAACTTTTCATGCCGGTAAATATGAAGTGCAGCACTTCACAAGAGGGTTGCTGTGACCTATCAGCTGGGGGTGTGAAACTGATGACAGCAGAACAAGAAAAGGGAGGGTCAGTGGCATTATCAAATAGGATAGTAGGGTGTGTCCTCCAGGGAGATGGATAGACACCTTACAAAAAGAGGTAATGTTCTGCCAAACCCTGCTCAGGCCACACCTTAGTATTGCATATAGTTCTGAAGGCTTTACAAAAAAAAAGCACATTAAGGGAAAAGACACACGAGAGGGGTTTGGAATGGGAGTGAAGTATATTACCAAAGACTTGGGTGAGCCAAGGCTGTCTTAACTAGAGGCCAGAAGCAGTGGGATGAGGCATGATATTGTTGACCAAGATGATAAATATGATGAAGGTAGATTATTCCAGGTAAAAAAATGAAAATGGTGTGGTGAAATATAAGGAGGAAGAAATAATGAATGTGTGATAAAAGTATGAAGACTGCTAGAATGTAAAGAAAATAGAAAAAAAAAACACTGGCAGAAATATTAAAAAGAGAGCAAGGAATGAAATGGAAGATGTTTTAAAGAAAATAAATGAAAAGTTGAGACCAGAACGAATATATAAAATATAACTTTTATGAAGATTTAATGGATGAAGCAAGAAGTATTTTTGTCAAGATAATGAATGAATGCTGGTTGAAGGAAGGCATTTGTTTTGAAGTGATAACATTTTATGGGGGGGGAGGTAGGTTAGAAAGGATTTAAGAAATTGGAGACAGTTAACATTGGGTAATACAGATTGTAAGAGTTTTATGAGAATAATGCAGAAAAAAGTTTCATGAGATAATTAAGAGAGGTTTTGTATGAATGTATTGTATGGCGTGCAGGGGAGATGAGTAAGAGAGTTGTTAATCAGAAAAGTGATTGACAGTGTTGTCCGAGGAGAAAAGAAAACAGGAATCTTTTTTGATGTGAGGTTGCCAAAGCCTTTGATAGTGTTAGTGTATTTTGTCATGAGTTAAGGAGATATTGTATAGGGGAGAAGATCATTAGGTTTTTAAGGTTGGCTTGTGATAATATTAGAGTTAAAGTAATGGTGAATGGATGATGGAGGAGGAAACTAAAAAAAGGGAGTTAAGCAAGGTTATTAAGTGATATTTGTTTTGATGGCTGCTTTGGTTTTGGTTGCAGCAAGCATTTATCTCGTGCCACGACTTTGCTAATTTTCATCAGTGGTTATAGTGGTCGATGAAGAGTCAAAGTGCAACAATTTGATTGTAATATGCTTGCAAAGGTTATCCTCATTCTTCTTGGTTGAGCAACCTTTGAGTTAGTATATTTAATTTCGGGGGGGTGGGGGTGGCAAAGCTCCCACGTGAAAGCACAGATTGTAGTTGTTTTGGGTGCATGAAAATTTAACATATTTGTTTACATTTGTGATCACATTAGTTTGATTATTTATTTATTTTGATGATAGTCATCTCCTGTGAACTTGTTCAATATATGTACTATCGATAAAGTTTATTTGTAATGTAAAGAAATATACTTGTTTGGGTAAATGCTGTATAAGAAATTTTTGCTTAGGTAAAATGAGTTGAATAAGTTTGGAGTTGAGGGTAATAATAAAATTGCAGTTATGTCATGCAGATGATTCAGTGTTTATAGTAAAGAATAAAAACTGGATGAGAAAAATAGAAGACTTAGAAAAGCAGTTACAGAAAGTAGGGCTGAAGTTAAGTAAGGAAACAAGTAAATGTTCTGGCAATGTTTAAGACAGGAGAAGTTTAGTACACAGTACCTAGTTTTACTAGGAATAAGGTATGGTAGATGAGAAGTAAGCTTGATGCAGTGGAAATAGGTTTTATAAGAAATAAAAATCATTCCTCATACATTATGGTGGAAAACATTCCATATGATCTATAAGAAGGTGTACTTACACGTTGGATAAAGTGGAATATATGGGAAGTGATTTCTAGGCATCTCAGCTGTATCTGATGAAAAGAGGAATAGTGTGTAATAATAAAGAAAATTGCAGATTAAATTTAGTGAATCCGTTAATGTACTTATTTCTGGATCCAAGACAAGGTGACTGTGGCCTAGGCAGCTGGACTGCATGCCTAGCAACTACCTATGAGTATATCATTTTATGTAGACATATACGCTTAGATGATATTTAAATATTTTTTTGATTTTGGGTCTTTGTCTGTGTATGATTCTGACCGCAGCAAGCCAAAATGCCTTTCTGGGCCATTATTTATGAATTTATTCATTCCTTGATTTCAAGCAGATAACTGAGGTGTGCAATCGTACACGTGGTTGTAATTAATAGTTGTGTGTATGTCTGTGCACGCACATGTGCACTCGGTGGACATGTTCACAACTGTCCTTGATTTTTTTTTCTGATATTTGGGTTTGTTATAAAAGTTGTGGCTTTCTGGTAAAGTGTTGTGGACCACAGTCATTAAATGAGAAATGAGTTTCAGACTTTTTATCCTTCAGATAATGCTTGCTAATTCAAACCCTGTTGTACTATCCACTTCCTAAGTATGAGATCTGTATTTAAAATTTATTCCTAACTTTGTGTTTTTGTCTCCGATTCTTGAGCTAAGAAGTTGGGAGGGCTTGGGGAGGGGGCTGCAGTGGATTGTACCGTATGGTTCCCACAGCAGCAAGCTGAAATACACTTCTAGGTCATTTTGTATTTGTTCATTCGTTTGATAAGCCAACATCTGAGGTGTATGTAGTTTTGTGTGTGTATGTTTTCTTGGATTCTGCATCCTAGAGCAGTTATGGTGTAAAGGAAGCACGTGTGTGTGCGCGCGTGGGATGAGTGAAAGTACTTGATCCCTGCATGCTAGCATAGTTCTGGTGTAATGAAAGGAATCAGTTTGTAGCAAACAGAAGCATAATTGTATGAACCATATTCTTTGGGTACAGTCATTGATTTCCTTTTCTTGTTAACTGTGTTTATTTGGCTGTGAATAAACCGGACTGCATGAAGTCTACAAGTTTAATGTTTTTGGCTGTGAATAAACCGGACTGCATGAAGTCTACAAGTTTAATGTTAATATTGTAACTATGAGTCACATTTTTAATTTAGCTCTTTTTTTGCAGCTGCATGGGTGTGAAATGTACTGTTTTGTGCTACAACAGTTTGTCTGGTACTTGCTGTAGATTAGTAAGGCTATTAGCTGTTAATAATTTATTTATTTATTTTATTTATTTAAATTTGTTGACCGGGAGCGTCCAACTGGACGTGGGTCCATTTTCAGCGGAGGCCCGGGGAGAAAAGCTCCACAGTAAAATAAACAGACAGTAGTTACATTGGATTACATAGCGATTAACAGTTTAACATAGAAATTACTTACAACATATTTACAGATGAAGAACATAGTACATCAGTAGACAACTAGAATCTTTATCTGTGAAGTACATAACAGGCATTAACAAATATAACAATGAGAAGTTCCTGCTGTATAATAAGTACTAGGCTTATGAGCATCTGAGCTTGCTATCATCAAGGTAGTTAGTGGAGGTGAAAGAAAGGTAGTAGTTGGATGGGGTGGATGATATTAGAGTGGGAGTTGCAAGGGCATAGCCAGCATGTTTTTAGGTGCGCTTTTAATAAAGTTTTGAAGTTGGTGCATGATGGTACGGAGGTAATTGTGGGTGGGAGTGAGTTCCATAATTTGGCTATGGCGCAGAGAATAGTGCTTCACCAGCAGAGTTATTGGCTTTAGTGATCTGCAAGTGATTTTTGTTGCTGGATCTTAGTGGTCTGGTGGTGCGATAGGGTTGGAGTAGATTCTGGAGGGATGGGACATTTAGTGGATGGTTTACTAGTTTGTGGGCGAGTGAGAGTTGATACCACTGAAGGAGGTGAGGAAGTTCAAGCCAGCCCAGTTCAGCAAGTGAGAGACAGTGGTGACTACGGTAGGATGCCCCTGTGGCAAATTTGGCGATTTTGTTGTAGCAGGTCTCTAGCTTGTTTAGATCACATTGCCTTAGGTTGGTATATACTGGAGAGGCATAAAGTAGGGTGGAGATAAGGTGGGAATTTGCTATTGAAATCTTTGCTGCTTTGGTGAGAAATTGTTTATTTCTGTATAATGCTCCTAGTTTTTTGTGGACTTTTTTTATGGTCATGGATATGTGAATGTCAAATTTTAGTATATTGTCTATTTCCACTCCTAGCAATTTGGTGTGTTCAGTTGGGTATATAGTGGTGTTGTCTTTTGCTGTGATGTTAAAGTGAGAGTTGTTTTGAGTATGTTTGGTGGGTTGGAAGATGAGTAGTTTAGTTTTGTTTGGGTTGAGTATTAATTGGGCATCGGATAACCATGTTTCAACAGAGGAAAAGGCTTCCTGTGTGACGTTTTGCAGTTTGGGTAGGGACTGGGCTGAGCAGATGATGGTTGAGTCATCTGGGTATTGGATGAGTGTGCCATGTTTGGTGGCAGAGGCTAGATTATTGGTGTAAACAGAGAAAAGTAGGGGTCCAAGGATGGATCCTTGAGGAACCCCTATGGAGACAGGTAGTTGGGGAGATATGTCATTCTGCCATACAACGGATTGTTGGCGGTCAGACAGGTAACTCTGAAACCAGTTGGTGACTGATTGTGAGAAGGATAGGTTATTGAGGACAGAGATAAGTTGTTTGTGTGGGACCATGTCAAATGCTTTAGATAGGTCTAGGAAAGTAGCAGAGGAGAGATAGCCATTGTTTTTATGCTGAAGGATAGTGTTAGTAAAGGAGAGTAAGGCAGTGGTGGTGCTATGGTTTGATTGGAAACCATGCTGAGTACTGGAAAGGAGGTTGTTAGTAAGGAGGTAGTGTGAGACCTGGGAGTGTATGCATCTCTCTAGTATTTTGGAGAGTGGAGAGAGAATAGCTATGGGGCGGTAATTGGTTAGTTCTGCAGAGGGTCCGCCTTTGTGGAGGGGAATTATATGTGAGACTTTCCACAATGTGGGAACGTAACTTTCTGACAGAGATCGGTTAATCAAGATGGATACTGGGTAGGCCAGAGCATCAGCTGCGATTTGTAGGTATTCACTTGGGAGGTTGTCTGCTGCTAATTTGGTGGGTTTAAGTTTAGTTAAGAGTTTTTTATGTTGGAGGAAGGTACAGGAGCAAAAGAGAAGGCGGTGGGGAGATTACTAGGTGGAGGGGTGGGTTGGAGGGGAGGGGGGTTGTGTTGTTTAGCTAGTGGTAGTATGGTTTGGGTGAAGTGTGTGTTGAATGAGGTAGCAATATTTTCTGAGTGAGGGATGTTAGGAAGAGGGGTACTGACTTTACCTGGGTGGAGGATGGAGTTTATGGAGGACCAGAATTGTTTGGGGCTGTGTTGTGAGGAGTCTAGGGCAGACTGGTAGTATTGGAATTTGTCCCGTTTTATTAGCTTTTTGACTCTATTGCGTAGTTCTAGGAATTTCTGTCTAGCTGCGGGGGTTTTGGTTTTGCGCCAGTGCTCCCAGGCTTTATCCCTGTTTTTCATTTCTGACTTAGTGGTTTTCTATAGCCATGGGGAGGGTTGTGCTTTGGTTCTGGAATATCTTATGGGGGCATGGTAATTAAGGATGTTCAGGAAGGTAGTATTAAAAAATTCAACTGCGTCATCTAGACTGAGGTACTTTAGAGCATGCCAGTTACATTCTTTGAGGGATGAGATGAATTTGAGTGGGTTAAAGTTTATTTTTTACGTTGTGATAGATGACAGGTTTAGCTTGGTACAGGTATTTTTGAGTAGGAATGTTGGGGAGTGATCACTGAGGCTATCTGATAAGCAGCCTGTTATATATGACTGGGGGTTCTTACTGACTAGTATCCAATCCAGGGTAGTGTGCTTGCTGGTGTTTTTATTTATCCTTGTTGGTGACTGGACTAGTTGGGTGAAGCCATGAAGGTGTACATGATGGGTTGGATTGTTGCCAGAACAGGATTGCCAGTCAATATTGAAATCACCTAAGATGATAGTTTCTTGGGGGAGATACTTATGTTAATATTGTAACTAAGTCACATTTTTAATTTAGCTCTTTTCATCCCTCATCAGGCCCATAATTGAGTACTGTTTTGTGCTACAACAGTTTGTCTGGTACTTGCTGTAGATGAGTAAGGCTATTAGCTGTTAATAAGCTGCTTTCTGTAGTGCGTGGTTTGATTTCCTCACAGTTTGTCGTCTGTGTTACTGTGTGCAAGTCAGTACACTAGACAGTATAAAGCCATGTCCAACCCGAATTAATGGACATGCTGCAAAAGACACTTGACTGAAATAAATAGGACAGGCTGTAGCAAATTCATTAGACATTTGTCTCTTGAATTTCTGCATCCTTCAGAGGCCCTCATTGACTCTCTTTAAGAGGAATCTTGATGAGTGGATGGGAGTTCGTAGGTATCACTAATCTGTGCTTCACTGTTAGACAGAGGCACAGTATACTAACTTTCGAAAAAGGGCATAGCAAAAATACATTAAAATGGGTGTGAAAGCCAACATTCTCACATTCTAACTAGGCTTATAAGCCTAGATACTGTTTGACTATGAATCCCAGCATTTCTGTTTTAGTTTACTGGGTTGTCAGATGAATTTTCAGTAAATATGAGAATGTGAGTTTCAAGGGAAGAAGTTTATTGCTGATCATGCTAAGTCTGTTTTTTAATGTTTTGTTTAGCAAATGGCTTTAAAGTGGTTTTACTGTAAAATTTGAACTATATATTTTTTTAAATTAAATCCAAATTTCTGATTTTGTAAAAGTGAAGAAAATAGTATTCACACTGTCAGGCTTGAATAGTGTTTTACGGTAATTTGGGGAAAGAGATAAGTAATGGAATGTTACTTGTGGGAGGGGGGAGTCTGGCCCTTTACCTTGCTTAAGGCCCACTTGACTATGATCCACCTCTGGGTGTACATGATGTCAGTATACTTGCTTTTGATATAGAAACAGTAAAACAAGAAGGTGAGGAAGTAATATGTATGATCTATAAAAATGTCAAGAAGTATTGCTTGGAAAGAATGACTAAATAAGGAAAACAGGCGACAATAGTGATGAAATACGAGCTGGCAAAATGAAGATATAGATCATAAATCTAAGTGAGTTGTAGGAGAAGAGGAGACTCTCATAAAATAATGAAAGCTACTGTTTTTGTCTGTCCTCTGGAACAGCTGAGATCCAAGTAACAGAAAAGCAGAAAGGTCTAAGTATTTATGAAAGTGGTAATATTTTTGGTGGCTATTAGATTGCTTGCAAAACTAGGTATGGAATACAAGGTGTAGGACAAGAGGCTGTGTACTGTATATAATGTAAAAGAAAACACAGGACAAGTGTTTTTGAATGTAAGATATTTAGGATTCCGAATTATTTTATTTAAGGAGCAGTTCAAATAGAAATATTTTAAAGAAATTTATATGAATACTGTATTATGTGGAACACACAAAAAAGGAGAGTGAAGTGGATAAATGGGATAAAACACTGTTTTCAG
This sequence comes from Protopterus annectens, assembly GCF_019279795.1. NCBI lineage: Eukaryota > Metazoa > Chordata > Ceratodontiformes > Protopteridae > Protopterus > Protopterus annectens. The sequence continues at coordinate 1,739,956,249 of NC_056743.1, forward strand.
TTATGTATTTTTTTCTGGAAAATGTGATGGGCAAAAAAATGTGTAACAAAGTGGGGGAAATTAATGTGCAGTAGATGGTGTAAAAAGATGGATGTGGCAAAAGGGGTGAAGTGGTTGAGATGCAGTTAGAAAGGACATTGAATTTGTGTCAATTTGTATGTACACTGCACAAGTATAATAGAATAAAAACAAGTAGCTGACAATAAACCACCCCTACTCTTTCGATTTGTGTTGTGGGATATTTTGCATCCACTTGAACCACCGCCAACTTAACTCAGCCCTCATTAGGCTAATCATTGAATACAATGTCCCTTTGGCATGTATTTGTTCAGACTCCGCAACTGGAACACCCACAGATGTACCTTACTAAAAGGATACAGGGCATAAATAACATGTCCTACATGGACCAGCTCAAAGCCCTGTCACTGTACTCTGTATCCTACAGAATGCAGTGAGGTGACCTTTGTCTGGTATACAGGGCATCCTCCTATCCATTACTGATGGATTTACTGCACATCAACAAGTCAGATGGCATAAGAAATACTTTGTCTAGGGATCTAAACCTGTTGTGCAACATCAACAGAATGGTTTGGAGAGGGAGGTGTATCTCACGGAGGATACCACTGCTGTGAAACATATTCCCTGTCCACGTAAAACGAAGTCCATCCCTGTCTATTTTAAAGCACAGCTTAGATCTATGGATGGCAAACAGAAAATTTACCCCAGGACTCCCCTTTGTACTTCTAATGGACAGAGGCAGCTCCTAGATGATTTATCCCATGCATGGGTCCCCTCAAATTATCTGTGGTATGATCCCAGTTATTCTCATTACGGGTAATATATAATTATTGACCATGGAATGGGTAAGGCCACTTTATATCCAAATGGAATAAGTTATTTCAAGCAGAAAAAGGGAAATTAACTAGGCTTAAAATGGCCTTCAAGAGCAGCTAGCTTAGTACTTGCCTATGAGCTGAGGCAGATTGACCCTTGTTTTAATATCTCACTTGATTTACAACACACTGAGAAGAAAAACACACTCATTTATGCTGTACTGCAGTGCCAGTACTGGAAAATGAATTCCAATTTGTAGTGTGATAATAGAGCCCACAGTTGTCACATTTTGTCTGGACGGCATATAGGGGTAAGGCTGTGAGCTGTTAACAAGCTACTTTCTGTGGTCCAGGTTTTGATTCCCTTAGTCTCCATTTGCATATAGTGTGAATCCAACCAGGCATTGCTCCCGGACTACTTCTGAAACAGTCACTGTGAGTCAGTGCTCTACCCTAGTTAACCAAACACAAAATTGAAAAAAAAAAAATGAAAACTAAATTTTCCAGCATCAAAGGCAAGTGTGCTACTTGTTGAGTCATAATAATATATATTTTTTCTGTTCTGCTTTCTCTTCTGTTTCAGTCATATCAGTAACATCTTCTGTCAGTTCAGATTTACAGTTACAATTCCTTGTAATAGCTTTTTAGCTATCAGTATTATGAAGCATAACAGTGCCTATTTATTTTTAATTAATTTGTGTATTGTTATATTACTATAAAGTGAGAATTTGAGTGAGTTCAAAACTTTTGCCAAACACTCCCTCAACCATTCTTTGAAATTATGCTCTAAAAGTAGGGCTCTGGCAGTCTCAAAGATGTACTCCCTTGTCGCATAAGTACCCCATCTTATCTCCCAATGCATAGGATCTGTCTGGGTGAACATTTGCTGTAGCTACACCAGAGCATGAGAGTACTCATCCTAGCAAAAAATTCAAAACCTCTATTTAGTGGCATACCTTGGTACCTATTTATATATATATATATATATATATATATATATATATATATATATATATATATATATATATATATATATATATATATCTATATTTGGTCGAATTTCATTTGGTCTGAAAATGATTTCAGGCAGCCCACTTCACTGAAACCTCATTTGACTGAAAGCAGATTTGATTGAATTACATTTGGTCGAAAATGGTATTTAGCCCCTGCCCCACTGCAGTGCGACCCTGAAGTGAGAATATTCAGTAAGGGAGGTGTGGGGGGGGCACAGCCCCCCACATTGGGGGGATATGGGTAGCATAGCCCCCCACATAATTGCAGTTTTTATGCACTATTATATACATATGTAGCCATTAAAAATACATTAAAACATATAACATCAGTAAAACCTGGTTGCAAAATGAGGGGGGCTGTGCCCCCCACACCCCCCTAACGTTATATTCTCACTCCAGGGTCGCACTGCAGTGGGGCAGGGGCTGAATACCATTTTCGACCAAATGTAATAAGACCAAATGTGCTTTCAGTCAAATGAGGTTTCAGTGAAGTGGGCTGCCTGAAATCATTTTCGACCAAATGTAATTTGACTAAAAGCAGTAGACCCATATATATGTCGCAAATTAATATAAGTCACCACATATCAGTAGAAATAGTGTGTGCCTCATTTTGATTGCCACCTTTTTGTATTATAATCAGCAAAGCCATTTTTCTGATCTTCTACAGGAGTTGTGGTGTCTTTTCAAATCTTGCCATCTCTGTTGATTCGGTGTCACCTTCCTATCTTCTTCAGCAGTCATGCTTGACTGTTGAATGTCTCCTGTCATACAGTCCATCCACCTCTTTGCTGGACATCCTTGTTTCGTCTTGCCTTCTTCCTGTTTATCCCAAATCTTCTTCCCAGATTGTCTTCTGATTTCCTGCTTATGTGCTCAAACCATCATAATCTGGGTTTTTTTGACATTCTGTACAATTGGAATTACTTTGGTTTCCGCCTTGATGATCACATTTTTGTTTGTTCCATAGTGTGCGTCCTACTGGCCATCTACATTACCTCTAGCTTCAACTGCTCTGACTTTGTTGCCCAAGTTTCTGTACCATACAGTAGTACTGGTTGCACTGTTGTTTTGTACTCCTTATGTTTGACATTCTTCTGTTATACACTACCCTGACATTCTGTGCCACTTGGCTGCAAACACTTTGATTCTAGGTTTGACTTTCTCATTCAAACTTCCTATGTGTTGTTGTCCTATCTCGCCTTCATTCTTACCAGGGCAGGTTTGGATCTGATCCTCGGATCAGACTCTGCCTTTATATACAAGCTCGAGGTCTTCCACTAGCTCGTGGCTAAACCTATCCCAGCATACACCAGGAAAGCTCCCCAGATCTCGTTTGCCGCTAAACAAGATCAGGTGCTCATTCTACTAGCTCTGGTTAAGTATGACATTTCTACTATTCTCTCTTGCATAAAAGTTGCTTATTCTCATTAATTGTGTAAAATTAATAATTTTTTGGTATTGCTTAGTGTACTTCTGCCTTTTGTGTTTTTTTTCTGCTGTTGGCTGTCATCTTTGATTAAGCCTTGTTTTCCCTATCCCGGCTCTTTCTTTAAAAGTTTATTTAGCCCGTTAAGTTAGAGGGCTGGTCTATCTGCTTGTTGTTTCCCTTCTGCTTGTTATTTCTGTTCAAATAAAGTAGTCAGTTTGTTTGAGTTAGAGAACTGCTATCCCCTCAGCCCGTTTAAGTTAGATGGCTTTCTCCTTTCCCTATCCTTTCCATTTCCCGGGCATAGCCCATTTAACTTAGAGGGCTTTGCCCTCCCTTCATTTCTTAAAAAAAAAAAAAATATATATATATATATCTTTTCAAACTAGCTCTATCCTTCTGTTACAATGTCTTCTAAGGAGTTGAAACAGGTTTCAAAAAATGCGAGAAATGTGGACAAAAAATGTCAACTGATAGACAAACAATTTGTGTCTATTGTCTGGGAGCTGTCCATCTCCAGGAGTCTTGCTCTATCTGTCATTACAAGAGTGATCTTAGCACAAGAATCTTGTAGTAATTGGCCGTTTTGGGCCATTTCTAGCTCTTTGAAGTTCCCTGCATAAAAACCCGCTTTGGCGTGTTTTTTTCGCTTATCCTACTCAGCAACAGCTCCTCGTGGTCCTGCAGAGTGGTGCTAGCAGCAGAGAAACGAAAAGAGTGACTGCTTTCAAGATATAAGTATATTTTTTCTGTTACTACCTGTGCGACCGTCCTTTCTCACTGAAAAGCGAGTTTACACTGCTGATTTAACTGTTATAAGCTTGTTTTTGTGTTTTTTATTACCTGCACTTAGTTTAAACGTTTGTTATATTTAACTGTTGAGACTGCCCACTCAAGTGCGCTAGCCTGTGCATTGAATATACTGTAATTCTCCTGTTGTTTTCCTGAAAAAAAAAGAAAAAAATATCCTTGTTTCCCGCCTTTCCTAAACTAGAATAGTCCCTTATACAGGCTTTGCTGTATTCTGGACATTTGGATAGTTTCTGTGTTGCCCATTTCTTTACTTGGATAGAGGGAAGTTTCTTTGCTCACCAGTGGAAGTGGGGAGCCTTGAGCAGCCTATCTGTCCCTGAAGGAGTGACCTCAGCACAAGAATCTTGTAGTAATTGACCGTTTTGGGCCATTTCTAGCTCTTTGAAGTTCCCTGCATAAAAACCCGCTTTAGCGTGGCTTTTGCTGACAGCATAGCAGCATCGGGCAGCGCCGCTTAATCAGGTGTAAACTATTCCCGGCTCCACAAAGTCTGCTCTTCACTTTTTCCCTTAGAACTGCTCTATCTCTCAAATTAAACACCCTATTCTCAATCTAAGGCCCTGCACTTGCCCAAATAAGCAATCTTACAATCTAGCACTAATAAACTAAAAGCACTACATCCTCATATACTCTCCAAAATTACCTTGTCCCCTATTGGTCCTTTCTAATTAAGTGATAAAAGAGTTCCCTTTACTACTCTAGCATGTCCAAAGATCAGTTAATGGTTTTCTCTCCAGTCCAGCTGGTGAATCTGGGAATCCTGAGGCAATGTTACAACTGCCTCATGTACACGGACAACCCTCTCCTCCTCCAAACAGGTTCAAACATATGTGAGAGATGCAACCATATAGCCAAACTGGTGGCTGAGCTCTCTCACCTCAGAACTGGTGAAACCAGTCAGAAGGAGAAGGTAACCTCACACAACACTAATCCAGTCTCACATAGTCCTACCACAACAGCAAACCAAACACATAAACACACAAAAACATACTCTGAGGCTCTAAATAAAAATCTACCTAAGCAGCAGAGACCTCCAAAGCAGACACCCAAGCAAATGCTACCCCACAGCAAAACACTTGCAACACATAGCTCGCAAAGTCAGTGTGCCAAACCGTCACAGCCCTTAAGGCTGAATAACACACCTGATGCACTTGTAATAGGTGATTCTATAGTCAGACACACTGACGTCCTGCTCACCAGGCTGAACAAGGAGAAGGTCACAGTGAGCTGCCTGTCGGGCGCTAGGATCTGCCACATAACGCAAGCACTCAGGTCACTCCAAAGCAAGTACAAATATGATTCTGTCATAGTACATGCTGGTGTGAATGACCTGAGACGTACCTCCCTCGACTACATGAAAAGAGACATAGAGGAGGTCTCCGATCATGTAGCCCAGGCCGGTATGACCCTGACCTTGAGCAGCATCTTACCCTCACCTAGAATGATGCCACAGTATAAAGACAAAATGATCGATTTTAACAATTGGCTAAAATTTTGGTGTCATTCAAAGGGGATCCAGTGCCTGTCAGCCTGGGATGACATGCTCGACAAGCCACGTTGCTTTGCTAGGGATGGCTTGCACCTGTCACCCCTGGGCTTTCGGATCCTGGCAAAGGCTCTTGCCACCCCCATAGTGCCTTTTTTAGGCAAGGCTCAAAAGACGAACCCACCTCCATAGAAAACACAAAGAACAAGAAACTAAGGGTACTGCTGCTAAACGCCAGAAGTCTGAACCTCAAAATGCATGCACTCTAAGCTCTCCTCAGTATGGAGAACACCAATATCTGTGCAGTGACAGAAACCTGGTTCAAGGCTCCAGAGAGCACCCCAGCACTACCAGGTTATACCTCATATCATGCTTTTCGACCCCAAAACTCGGACCGAACCACAAAAGGAGGGGGAGTATCCATATTTATCAAGGATACCCACACCTCCAGGTTAGTGGCGTTGCACGAAGCATCATAAACCATCCATGTGCAACTAACAGTGGGCAAAACTGCTTTCAGTTTATAGCATGCTACAGACCACCGTCTCAAAATCAGGAATCCCACTTGGCTTTCCTGAAAACATTGGAGAACATGAAGATCTCTCCAAACACCATTATATTGGGTGACTTCAACTACCCAAACATAGACTGGGAGCATTACTCAAGCCCCAACACCCTAGCCCAAAGGTTCCTGGAATTTATAAACTCAAATGCCATGGAACAACTTGTCACAACTCCCACAAGAGGGGAAAACATACTTGACTTGATCATCACCAACATGGGGACCCTATGCTCCACACCAGAAGTATACCCCTCATTGGTAAGATCAGACCATAAATTAATTTCACTGGAAATCCAAAACCCGACCCCCAGCCCACAAAACCACAGTGAAAAACTTCTCAAAAGCAAACTTCACACTTCTCAAAACCGAGGTGGAATCCTTCAAGGCCCCCGGGCCAGTGGAAACTACGGCCCAAACCACAGAATCCTATATAAACGCATTCTATGGACACCTCCAGAAATGCATGGATCATGCTATCCCAAACAAAACCAAGACCCAATCGTCCAAAGGCAGGCGTCCAGTCTGGTGGACCCCAGCCATAAATAAGTTGTACAACAGAAGGAGGAAGCTACTACATGATAGAGCAAAATCCCTAAAAGGGAAGGCATCTCTGATCAGTACTAGCAAAAAATTACGATCCCTCATAAAATCCTCCAAGACCAGCTTCGAGAGAAAAGTTGCACAGGACACTAAAGACAATCACAAGGCTTTCTTTAGTTATGTTAGGAACCTGGGATGCAACTTCCAGATATGCTCAGAGTTGATTCTAAACGACAAAAAATACACTGAATCCACAGACATTGCCAACATCCTGGCAGACAGGTTCAGTGCAAACCCCCCCCCCCCCCCAAAAGAGCAAATATCTATCCCAGCAGAGTGCAGCCTCCCTAACATCTCAGATGCTCAGGTGAAAGCCGCCCTCTCCAAAGCAAAAAACACTGCTTCAATGGGACCAGACGGAGTCCCGGGTTGCGTCCTACATGAACTCCAAGAAGAACTAAACCCTCACGTAAAACTGCTGTACAATCTCAGCCTCACTACAGGATATGTACCCAAAGAATGGCGTACAGCAACAGTGGTCCCACTCCACAAAGGTGGTGCCTCAACGGACCCTGGTAACTATTGCCCCATAAGCCTGACTAGCCTCATCTGCAAGGCCATGGAGAGGATCATCATGGAACTCATAAACAAAGACATTGGGGACCTACAGACACTAGATCCTACCCAATTTGGCTTTGTCAAGGGCAGATCCTGCCTCTTGAACCTGGTCGACTTTTTTGAAACAGTCACCAAGGCCATAGATGAAGGGAAGGTAGTCCACACAGCCTATCTGGACCTCACAAAGGCATTTGACACAATACCCCACTCGGGCATCATAGATAAGCTATCCAGCTTAAATATAAACCCCTATGTCACAAGATGGGTTGCTAACTGGCTCAAAGACAGAACCCACAGAGTCAGAATTGCCCCACAAGGCTCTGTTCTGGGACCTTTCTTGTTCGGCATATACTTTTCTGAGGTACAGGCCAACACGGGAGGACTATGGCTGACCAAGTTCGCAGATGACTGCAAACTTGGCACCATAATTGACTCTCCAGCTGACATGAACATCCTCCAAAAAGGTCTCACAGAGATGGATAACTGGTGCCAGAGCCATGGCCTAAAGCTAAATGCCAAAAAGTGTATAGTCATACCCTCTGGCAAAAACAAAGTGCCCACAAATTGCCACATAGGTGGTAACCCATTGAGTACGGAATAAGTAATTAGGGACCTGGGGACCCAAGTTGATAGCAATCTCTCCTTCGACAACCACATCGCCAAAGTGGTTAGAAAGACCTTCTACATAGCCCACCTTATCACGAAAGGATTCACATCTAGATCAAGTGAGATACTAGTGCCCCTTTATTCATCCCTCATCAGGCCCATCATAGAATGCAATGCCCCTTTTGGGATGTACCTTACCCGACACCTGCAGCAACTAGAAAGACCCCAAAAGTACTTCACAAAGAGGATCAAGGGACTCCAACAGATCCCATATGCTGCCCGGTTAAAAAAACTCCAGCTCTACTCAGTTGCATACCGCCTACTTCGTGGTGATCTATGCCTGACATAGAAAGATATGTCCAACCCAGAATTAATGGACATGCTCCACCTCAGAAAATCTAAATCCCTTAGAACCACGTGCTCGAGGGACTTGAACCTCAGCACAGAAATAAATAGAACATGCTGAAGGGACAGATTCATAACCCAGAGGCTCCCTTCGCTCTGGAATAGAATCCCAGTCCATGTTAGGCAGAGCACCTCCCTGACTCTCTTCAAGAGGAATCTTGATGAGTGGATGGGAGATCGTAGGTTTACCCCGGGGATTACTTCTGTGTCACTACTAGACAGAGGCACAGTAAACTAACCTTAGAAAGGGCACAGCAAACTCAAATCAAAGGGTGGCAAAAGCCAAACACACTCGGGCTAGGCTTATAAATGCCCCAGGGCAGATAGCCTAGTATGAACCTATGAACCTATGAATTACTTTATTCACAGAACACTCCTGGAGAGGAAAAACAAATTAATATTGAAAGAACTGTTAAACCCCCCCCTTCTCAGAGGCAATACAAGAAGGTCCAGGTTTACACAAATCTGACAGATCTCCTCCTGCAAAATCTGATAAATCTGAGAAGAGATCTTCCTCTTCCAGTGCTCAATCGGATCTATCAAAAAAGATCGTAAAAACATCTATACCGGATCTGAAGCCTATCAGATCTGACAGACCTATAGCCCAGGCACCATCTGTCTTGGTGCCAAAGGAATTTGAGATTTGGAGCCGGTCCCCTGTCTTGGAGCCATTCTCTCTGAGCCTAAGGTCACCCATTTTTCAGCCTACTAAGTCTCCAGCCCTCTCAACTTGGTCTTCCAGGAGCCTATCCAACGACAACGTGGATAGAGTGGTACAGAGGCTATTAAGGACACTAGCGCTGGCCAAGTAGTTATCTGATCCAACCTCGAGGGCTTCAGATACAACCACATCCTCCTCTTCTACGTTGATTCCTCCTCCGATCTGACCTTGGACTTTGGAGCCAGAATGTCCAGAGCTGATAATAGTGGAACCTTCGGATCCGAGACCTGTTTCAGGATCTTTGGATTAGACTATTGATTGACGTCCTTGGCTTCATCGGAACTCAAGGAGTCTAGGGGCTGACGCTGTCCAGTCAGGTTCGGGGAGGCAAGTCGGATCTGACAGTTGTCAGATCTGGCTTCATCTCTCGGGGCATTAGCTCAGCTCCTACATCGGCCTTGGGCCCATTGTCCTTATTTCTGGGGATTCCCTCTATCTTTTCGGATCCAGTGACTTCCTCAGATCAGGGGCAGAAGGCTTTTGAGGTGATGAGGAGAGTACTGTCTCCACAGGCAGTTCTGCTGTCATCTCCGGACGTTCTTCCCCCATAAGCATCGGTGTCTGCATCTATGTCCTCACTTCCACAGGAATGCAGAGATCCTAAACCTCAGGATGCCCCACAGGGCATCCCCCACTCTTCTGAAACCTCCCCGGAGTACCCCTCTGAGGAGGTCCCTCAGAACAGTCTGTGCAAGAGGAACCACTTAGACTCCCCAGAGGAGTCCATCACCTCTAATACAGACCTCGATGAAGCTGAAGGGTCCCCACGGTCATTTTCTGATGATGTCTCCTTTGGAGACATCCTAGAAATATTTAAGCAGAGAGGTGGATGGAAGTCCAGTAACCCTTCGGCAGAGGAGTCAGTATACCTGGAGGCCTTTGGATCTCACCCTTCCACCTCTTGGGTGTCTCCACCTTTTGACAAGCTTATGGACCTAGTTTCTTAGAAGGTGTGGAAGTCTCTAGATTCAGTGGAGCTTGTTCCTAGGAGGCCAGATAAGTTTATCACATCCCAGCAGACAAAGATTTCCTAACTAAAGGAGTCCCAGTAGATGCTATGGTGGTGGAGTCAGCCACCAAGATCCACTGAACAAGGAGTCTCATACGATGGACAGATATGGAAAGCACATTTTTTCTTCAGTGACTTTTTCCCTCAGATCACTGAATTACCTAACCCATTTTACTAGATTGCAGAGAGACCTCCCGAAAGAGTTAGGAGATACTCTCCAAGGTTCAGTAGTTGAAGGGGTTTCCGATAGTTTCCTCACAGCCTAGTCAACTGCTCCATGAAACTGATCTCTTTTGCAGCAGGTGGAGAGAGTAGAACAGTGGATGTTAAGTTGTCTATCTCGCCTTCATTCTTGCTGGTTGGGTTCGGAGCCGATCCTCGGCTCCGACTCGGCCATCTTCAAAAGCTCGAGAGCTGCATACTGGCTCGAGGCCACCCCATATCCCATGATGCCTGGCACTAGATACCCAGATCTCGTTTGCCGCTTCTGCTGCGAGGTTGTCTTACCGGCTCAGGTCGTATATTTTATTATTATCTGTTTTTGATAAAAAAAACTAGTAGGTCTAGTGTAGTTGGTTAATCGCAGTGTACTATCTTTCTTGGGGTATCTTTGTTTAGGTATATATCTTTTCCTTACATGTATTCCCCTTCCCTTCAGAAAACTCATTTCAGTTGGAGAGTCCCCCCCCCCTCTCTTTTCTGAAGTAGCCGTTTAAGTTAGAGGCTAACCTGTTTTTTTCTTTAAAAAAAAATATATATAGTTAGTATTTACTTAGTTTAGTCTATTTGTTGTTATTAGACTATTGTGTGTATCCTTAACTGTTTTTGGGTGTGGTAATTTGTGTGTGTGTTATAGTTACTATACTCAAATTGTTATAGTTGTGTTTTTTGTCTGGTATTCCTTTCTTTAGCTATCTCTAAGGATGCCAAGGTGTCCGGATTCGAGAAGTGTGATTCATGCTGTCAGAAGATGTCTCTGACAGATGGTCACACTTCTTGTGTCTATTGTCTCGGCGCCGTGCACCTGCAGGACTCTTGTTCGGTTTGCCATGCTTTCAGTCAGAGTCCTGCAGGAGCGTAGGAACAAGTTAATCCTACGGGGTTTGCTCAAACTGGAGGAGTCACTGGCTAAGGCTCAGCCCGTGAAGTCCTCCAAGCCACCTAAATCTTCAACTCCCAGTTCGGAGCCGTCGTTAGGTGAAGCTGCTACTTCTGCCTTGGTTCCGGCTGGAACCAATGTGCCTGCCTCTCAGTCGGCTCTGACACGCACTTCGGAGCCGGCAGGGAGTCGAAAGAGATCTAGGTCTCCCTCCCTGGAGTCGATGCGCTCGGCTCTGAGGTCTCCTCTGCTCCAATCGGAGCGCAGTCATCGGCCCTCCCATTCTTCTCGGTCATAGAGATTGTGAGATCACGACTTGGAGAGAGTGGTCAGCAGGCTTTTGAAATCGCAGGCCCTAGCAAAATTGTTGTTCAGCCCCCCTCAACAGGGTTTGGCTCCGTCCTTGTCTGCAGTCATTCCTCCTCCGACTCCTCCCTTGAGTTCGGAGCCAGAGTTCGTTGGGGTTCGAATCGTGGAACCGTCGGCACCGATACCTTCTCCTTCGGTTCCGTCGTCGGCTGCGATCACTTCCTTGGTACTGTCCTTGGAGGGATCTGGGCGCCGGGACTCCATCGTCGGCTCCGAGGGGGCGAGTGTCATCGGACCCTTGTCTGACCCCGTTCTCCCCCTCGGAGCTTTGGCGCAGGTGAGCTCTGCTCCTACATCGGCTTCTGAGCCGTCCCCCTCGGTGCTGAGAGGGATTCCGGTCTCTTCGGAACCTGAGCCTTCTCAGCATCTGAGCAGGGACACCTTGAGGTCATGAGGAGTGTGCTGGCCCCTGAGTCAGCCCCACGATCATCCTCTTTGGCTGCTCCCACTATGGTGCCTGCGCCTGCCTCTGCCCCTCCTCCAGACCCCAAGAGTGGGGATCCAACGCTACAGGGCACCCCTTTGGGTGTATCTTCCTCTTCCGAGGCCTCCCATGATCATTCAAAGGAGCCACCTCGTAAGAGGAAATGCAAGAGGAAGCATGTTGACTCTCCTGAGTCTGTCACATCAGATACCGACTTAGAGGATTTGGAAGGGTCCCCGAGGTCCCCCTCTGAAGATGTCTCATTCTCAGACATCCTTGAGATGCTTAGGCAGAGGGGGAACTGGTCTACCCTTAGCCCTTCTGAGGATGAGTCTGTATTCCTGGATGCGATTGGATCCCAACCTTCCGCCTCCTGGGTGTCTCTGCCTTTCGACCCACTCATGTCTGTGGTGGCTCGGAAGGCGTGGTCAGCTCCAGACACAGTGGAACCGACCCCTAGAAGACCTGCAAAATTCATAACTGCACCACAAGACAAACAGTTTTTGACCAAAGGTGTTCCCGTTGATGCCATGGTGGTAGCGGCAGCCACAAAGAAGGAGTTGGCTGAAACTTCTTCATCTGTCCATCCCCCTAACAAAGAGTCCAGGACGATGGACAGATATGGGAAGCGGATGTTCTCTTCAGCGACCTTCTCCATGAAGTCTCTGAATTATTTGTGCCACTTTACCTGTCTTCAAAGGGATCTCCTTAAAGAGCTTGGAGATACCCTCCAAGATCCATCAGCTGAGGGGGCCCAGGCTAAGGCAGCCTCCCAGCTAGGGACTCTTAATTCAGTGGTGAACTCCTCCATGAGGCTCATTTCTTATGCAGCCAATGGCGCGAGTAGAGCCGCAGGCACAGGCATCGCCCTAAGGAGGCACGCTTGGATGCGGCTTTGTAACTTTGCGGAACCTTTCAGATCGTCCTTCACCAACACCCCTTTGATGGTTCCTCTCTCTTTGGATCACAGGTGAAGGACACCCTTACCAGGTGTGAGCAGGAAGGCAAGACTCTCTCTGCTGTGTGAGTCCGTTTTTCCACTCCTTCCAGACCATATCCCAAGGGTCAGAAGAGTGGAAAGATGTGGTTCCGGAAATCCCAGGGAGCCTTGCCGGACACACGTGGTGAGTTCCCATCCAGTGGCAGAGGAGGGAACAATAACAGACGCCACCCTCGTGGCAGAGGGGGTCCGCAAAACCAGGGCAGCAGAGAACCTTCTCCGACAAGCCCTTCCAGCATCCCTGAAGGGTTGCCCAGCTGCCCACCTCTGGAGGCAGTCGGGGGAAGATGACCTCTGTACCCAAGAGCCTGGCAAGACATAACACAAGACAAATGGGTACAGTCTGTTATATCCGGAGGCTACAGAATTCCCTTTGTTTGCACTCCCTTGTTGTTAAACAAGTCCCTTCCATATGTTCCACCCAATCTAAGGGATCAAGCAGTTCAAGAAGTTTCAAAACTGCTAAGAAAAAGGGCCATCCAGCAAGTCCCAGCAGACCAGCAAGGATCCGGAATTTACTCAAGGTTCTTTTTGGTACCAAAAAAGACGGGACTGGAGACCCATTCTGGATCTCAGCAGACTAAACAGGTCTGTTCAAAGAACGAAGTTTCGGATGGTCATGCTACAGTCCATTTTACCCTTTCTGGGTCAGGACAATTGGATGTGCTCCATAGATCTTCAGGATGTGTACTATCACATCAAAATGGACAGGCGCTCCAGAAGATTCCTCCGCTTCCAGCTGGGAGCCAGCCATTATCAGTTCAGAGCTCTGCCCTTTGGTCTCACCACAGCCCCCAGGGTGTTCACCAAATGTATGGCAGTAGTTACCGCTCACCTGAGACTACAAGGATTCCAGGTGTTTCCATATCTAGATTACTGGTTCCTCACTGCTTCCACCAGGCATCACCTTCTGCGAGCCAGAGACTACACAATCCAGACTTGCTCCAGACTAGGTATCACAATAAATTTCGAAAAATCTGCATTGTCACCCTGTCAGTCTTATCACCTTTATAGGCGCAAATTTAAATACAAAAGACAGGTCAGCCAGGCTTCCACCAGACAGGGTGTTAGTCATTCGCCAACAGGTGCAGGTCTTGTTAGGATGCAAGAGAATTCAAGCCAGGTTTGTCCTCCAAACCCTGGGTCTCATGACAGCAGCGATCATACTCATCCCTCTGGCTTGTTTTCACATGAGGATCCTCCAGTGACTTCTTTTTACCTAATGGTCCTTCCAGCAGCTTCCCATGTCTCACATGATTATTATCACAGAAGCATGCAAAAAGCACCTTGTGTGGTGGATGGTCTCCACATTAGTGCCCCAGGGCAGACCATTTGTACTTCCCCCTCCAGTTGCTACGGTGACCACGGGTGCCTCCCTGATCGGGTGGGGGGGGCATTATCAGGGCAGAACAGTCCAGGGCACCTGGCAACCTCGAGTACCATCTGCAAAACGTCTTGGAGATGAGGGCCGTGCTTTTAGCATTGCAAGCTCTTCAGGACTCTCTTCCTACCGGCACCATTGCAATTCAAACGGACAATATGTCGGTTATCTGGTACATCAACAAGCAGGGCGGAACCAGGTCCTACCCCCTATGTCGAGAAGCACTCAGACTCTGGCAGTGGGCGATCTCTTCCCAACGGTTTCTGACCGCAACGCACATCCCTGGGAGATCCAACGTCATAGCAGACAGGCTGAGCAGAGCAATTCTCATGCCTCACAAGTGGTCTCTGAATCAGGTAGTGATGGACCAAATCTTCCACAAATGGGGACAACCTTGCTGCGACCTCTTTGCCACCCCCTTCAACAGCAAGTGCAGCAATTTCTTCTCTCCCCTTCCACTTCCAGGACATTCCCCCAAAGACGCTCTAGTCCACGATTGGCCTCCGGGACTTCTGTATGCATTTCCTCCCTTTCCCCTAATCCCCAAGCTGATACAGAAAGCTACCGTATTGGACTGCAAAATGATCCTCATTGCTCCTTACTGGCTTCGACAAATATGGTTCCCGTTCCTGCATCATCATCTTCTCGAGCAGCCTTGGATCCTGGACCCATTTCCAGACCACCTGATCCAACAATCGGGCAGGCTGCACCATTCCCTACAATCTCTCCAGCTCACTGCTTGGTTGCTCCACTTCCAACCTTAGCCAGGCTTCCTGATATCTCCCACTCTGTGCGTGAAATCATTTTATTATCGCACAAGTCTACCACTAGAAAAACTTAGGCTAGTAAGTGGAAAAGTTTTTTGTCCTGGGCAGAGGGTAAGAGTATAGACCCCTTTTCAGCCCCTGTACACCACATATTGGAATTTCTTGCGGAACTCTTTCATGCTGGGTCCGCTTCCGCTACAATTACTCAGCTGCAATTTCAGATTTTCACGTTGGCCTGTTGGGAAGTAATATAATGTCTCATAAGCTTTGCAAAGCTTTCCTCAAAGGGACCACTCTGCTCAGGCCCCCAGTGAGAGATCCTCCACCTCCGTGGGATCTAAATTTGATTCTAGCTTCTCTAATTTTGCCCCCCTTCGAACCTGCAGCTTCTTGTTCTTTGAAGTTTTTATCTTGGAAAACCCTCTTTTTGGTAGCTATTACTTCAGCCAGAAGAGTTTCGGAACTCCAGGCTCTTTGTTATCCGTCCTCCGTACCTAGTGTTCCACAATGACAGGGTTGCTCTCAGGACAAATCCTTCCTTCCCAAGGTCTCTTCTGAGAATAACTTGAATCAGTCCATTGACCTTCCTGTGTTTTTTCCCAACCACTCCAACAGGGCGGAATATAAGTTGCACCAGTTGGATGTTCACAGGCAACTGCGCTTTTATTTGCATAGGACTAAGGACATCAGAAAATCGGACCAGCTTTTCCTTTCTTATGCTGAGGGTAAACAAGGTCTACCATTCTCAAAAGTAACCTTATCCAAGTGGTTGACTTCTATCATCACATTTATCTATCAGCTAAGGAATAAAGAATTGCCTGTTAAACCAAAAGGTCACTCCACCAGAGCTTTAGCCACTTCTGTGGCTTTTCAGGCTAGGTTGCCCATGGAATCTATTTGTGCAGCGGCCTCGTGGGCCAACCCTCATACTTTCATTTCGCATTATAAGTTGGACGTGGTTTCCAGGGGCAGAGCTGATTTTGGTTCCACTGTTCTGAAGAGTTTGTTCCAGTGAGCCACCCAGGATTTTAGGTGCTAGGGACGCTGTCCCAACCAGCAAGAATGAAGGCGAGATAGACAACTTAACATAAAGAAGTTATGTATCTACCATAACGTTCCATGTTAGTTGTCTCCTCTCACCTTCTTTCTTGCGTCCCACCCTCCATCCCCCTATCCTAGTAGACCGAGAAGAGTTCTGTATGGTTTTTCACTGGCTGAGTCTTCTCTGGCCATTCCTTTCTGTCTAGTAGCCTCTCTGGAGTTTTTATATATTCCAGGATAGGATCCTTTCCTTATTATGTCTGCAGTTAGACTTACCAAACGAGATCTGGGTATCTAGCACCAGGCATCATGGGATATGGGGTGGCCTCGAGCCAGTATGCAGCTCTCGAGCTTTTGAAGATGGCCGAGGCTCCGAACCCAACCAGCAAGAAAGAAGGCGAGAGGAGACAACTAACATGGAACGTTATGGTAGGTACATAACTTCTTTGTTCAGGATTTTCCCTAAGAAGACATTTTTGGATGCACTTGTGTGGTTTCACAAAACCCTTTACATCTTCCTTTGTGAATGCCCCATTTGATGGCTCATAAGTTACTAGAGCAAGGAACTCAGCTGGTGAAGACCTTTTCTCCAACTATACTGCTAAACTATGGAACACCCTACCTACTACCCTTACCTCAAGTTCCTCACCAAAACAATTCAAATCATTCCTGAAAACTCACCTATCAAAATCCTGGTTCTGCCCCTGCATTCCCCCAGGCTAAACATCACCTAAACTCCAGTCTCACTTTCTTTACCCTTGTATAACCTAACATGGTCACTCTCTAAACTAACATCAAACACTGTATCTCCACAAAAAGAATAGTGTGCACTCTCTCAGTATGTATTATATCGTATATGCTACTTGTGTGCTTTACGACTACTGTTATCACAACAAAAACACCTATTGATATAACTCATATTCACTTATTTATTTTTTTTCAGTTGTTGATTTTTCAATAAATAATTTCTCTGAATTGTTATTTAAGTATATGTCAATCTATATACCAAAGTATATTAGCCTGTATTAGCCTGTTGTGTTGATTTTGTAATTATCATTGTATGACATAGACCATTTCTCCCCGGGCCTCCATTGAAAACGGGCAATTGCCCAGCTGGACCTTCCCGGTAAACAAATGTAAAATAAATAAAATGAATAAATAAATATCTGTTTGGGCTAAAAGTCAGACACACACTGACCAGGTGTGAGCAAGAAGTAGAGTCTGTCTGCCATAGGAGTCTGTTTTTCTGTGCCGACCAGACCATATCCCAAAGGTCAGAAGGGAAGTAAAAAAATGTGGTTTCAAAAAGGTTTCCAGGACACATGGTGAACCTTTTACCAGGAGCAGAGGGGGAAGTGGTAATGGAAGACACCGTCCACGTGGCAGATGGGGTCCGCAGAATCAGGGCAACAGAGAATGTTTCTTTGGTAAGCCCTTTTAGTGATCCTGAAAGGAGGCCCAGCTGTCCATCTCTGGTGGCAGTCGGGGGCTGCTTATCTTTGTACCCAGAGGCTTGGCAGCAAAGAAAAGACAAATGGGTACAAAACATCATATCCAGAGGTTACTCCAGCCCCTTTTCCTTCCCCATTCCAAACATGAAAAAGATCCCAGACATTCCACCCAGTCAAAGGGAACAGGCAACATTAGAAATTCAATGAATCCAAAAAGATGGCTCACACCAGTTGCAGGCAAACGTTTTATTCAAAACAGTAGTGAAAGCTTGTAAGCGCTTTTGTCCCAAGTTTAAAACCCTACAGGAACTTCATCAGACAAGCTAAAAAGAGCTAAAGCTGCATTTAAATAAAGCAAGGCATATTACATCATTTCCTCTTTGCAAACATAAAGGGAAATCATGCATTTAACCAGAAGCTATGGTCCTGGATATCAAATGTAAAAATGTTACATGTTGTTACACAGTGTAAACATAAATTATTAGTGTAGTGTTTAAAAACACATAATAAAGGCATATTAGAACATACTAAACATTGCATAAATATATACATATGGTTATACTGGTGCTTCAAAGGGCATGACGTTAAGCACTCATAACATACAAGTTCCTATGTAAAAAAGACTTCAAATTAAAAAATAGATCAACATTTATCATACCCATTCGATTCTGACATATACTTTCACATCTCTAAAGTATGTCTTCATACTGAAATGGGCAAGACTGTAAATAAAAAAATAAAGTAAAATAAAACTGCGCTAAATGCACTGTGTTCAGGTCAGTGGGTCAAGATGTAAACTTGTGTGTGCATGTATTCTAAATTAATTCTAGGTTCATAGTCACATGAATTGTTATAAAGCAATGGACGTCCACATTTGAGAACAAAGGGATGTCTTACCTATTTAATGCCTTAAGCTTTAAAAGGCTAGATATAGATAAGTGATCGTTTTGCCAATGTAAAAACAAGAGATTCACATCTGAGATCTACCACAAAAGTACATAGTCTAACAATTTCTTACATTTTACCAGCTGCCACCTTTTGTACAGAAAAGGGGCGTCTTGAAAGGCCAATTTGTTAGAGCTGCCAGAATGACCTCACTAAAAGGGGCCTTTATGGATGAATGTGCTAACTTGTGTAATATGTTTCTCGGAAGAGGTTATCCACAAAACCTAGTTGACAACATTAAAAATGAAGTCCTGGTTAAACGAGAGAGTGGCTACTTTACTCCCCTCCTGGACACAGAAGTGCCCCGTAGTGACCATTCCATCCCTTATTCCACCATGAGTGTAATGACTGAATCTACCTCAAATGTAGTTGTCTCAACAGTCCTAGAAAATAACTGGAAACTGTTAACAAATGAAACAGATTTGAGAACCATTTTGGGGAACAAACCCACTTGTGTTTTCCGTAAAGGGCAAAACATGAAATCCCTACTAGAACACCAAGACAAACCACATAAGGCAGGCTATATGCACAAGTGTGGTTTATGTAAGTTTTGCCTCTACATATTAGAGGGAAACTAAACCACTATAAACGGCATGCAATTAAGGATTAAGGACAAATTCAACTGTAATTCCGAGAAGGTAGTTTATTGTGCCCTCTGTGAGTTTTGCCCATGTTTTTACATTGACAAAACGGAGCGGAAACTAAAAAAGTAGAGTAGGGGAACACTTTTGAAACATTAGAGACCATTGTGTAGTGAATGCTGTGGCAATGCATATTAATCAATACATTGACCACAAATTCAAGTTTGTTTTGTTGGACAACATATCTCCTTCATTAAGAGGAGGAGCAAGGCCTTACCTGTTAGAAAAAGCTGAATTATTTTGGCAGATCAGGCTAGATTCCACACACTGGCCAGGCTTAAACGACCACTTATCTATATCTAGCCTTTAAAGCTTAAGGCATTAAATAGATAAGACCTCTCTTTGTTCTCAAATGTGGACGTCCATTGCTTTATAACAATTCATGTGACTATGAACCTAGAATTAACTTAGAATACATGCACACACAAGTTTACATCTTGACCCACTGACCTGAACACAGTGCATTTAGCACAGTTTTATTTTACTTTATTTTTTTATTTTCAGTCTTGCCCATTTTAGTATGATGACATACTTTAGAGATGTGAAAGTATATTAGTTAGAATCGAATGGGTGATAAATGTTGGTATATTTTTTAATTTGAAGTCTTTTTTACGTAGGAACTTGTATGTTATGAGTGCTTACCTTATTGCACTTTGAAGCACCAGTATAATCATATGTATATATTTATGCAATGTTTAATATGTTCTAATATGCCTTTATTAGATGTTTTAAACACTACACTAATAATTTGTTTACACTGTGTAACAACATGTAACATTTTTACATTTGATATCCTGGACCATAGCCTCTGGTTAAATGCATGATTTCCCTTTAAGTTTGCAAAGAGGAAATGATGTAATATGCCTTGCTTTATTTAAATGCAGCTTTAGCTCTTTTTAGCTTGTCTGATGAAGTTCCTGTATGGTTTTAAACTTGGGACGAAAGCACTTACAAGCTTTCACTACTGTTTTGAATAAAAAGTTTGCCTGCAACTGATGCGAGCCATCTTTTTGGATTCAACATTAGAAATTCAAAAGTTGTTAGACAAGAGTCATCCAGACAGTCTCCACAGACCAATTAGGATCCGGAACTTACTCAAGATTCTTTTTAGTTCCAAAGAAAACAGAGGACTGGAGACCAATTCTGGATCTCCCCAATCTCAACAAATCAGTAAAAAAGTCCGAGCTCTGGATGGTAACACTGCAGTCAATACTTCCTTTTCTGGAACAAGACAATTGGATGTGCTCACTAGACCTCCAGGATGTGTACTACCACATAAAAATGGACAGGCATTCCAGGGGACACTTGCGCTTTCGGCTGGGAGCCTGTCACTACCAGTTTCGAGCTCTGCCCTTTGGTCTCACTACAGTCCCCAGAGTGTTCACCAAATGTATAGCAGTAGTCACGGCTCACCTTAGAAGCCTAGGATTCTGGGTGTTTCCATACTTAGACGACTGGCTCCTAACCGCCACCACTGAGCATCTACTACTAAAAGCAAGAGACACCACCTTGCAGCTCTTCTTTCAACTAGGAATTACAATAAATCACGAGAAGTCTACCTTGTGGTCTTCTCAGCATGTCATATTTATAGGAGTAGAATTAGATTAAAAAAACATGATGGCCAAACTTCCTCAAGAAAGAGTTCAAGTTCTATGACATCAGGTGTTAAGTCTTCTTTCAATGAAGAAAGTGCAAGCAAGAATAGTTCTAAATGTTTTGGGAACCATGGCAGCAGCAATAACTCTGTAGCCCATCTAGACATGAGAATTCTACAGTGATTACTGTCCACTCAGTGGTTGATGCAGGAATTGCCAATGTCCCATAAAATAACAGAAACGTCCAAAAAAGAACTTCGCTGATGGCTTTACTCCACCCATGTGACGCTAGGCCAACCGTTTGTACTTCCCAGCCATTGGCCACAGTGACCACTGATACTTCTCAGATTGGGTGGGTGGAGGGGCATTATCTGGGATAGACAGTCCAAGGCACCTGGCAGGATCACGAGGCCCATTTGTACATCAGTGTCCCAGAGATGAGAGTGGTGCTTCTAGTGTTGCAAACATTCTAGGACTCTCTTCCACTGGGAACTATGGCAATATAGACAGACATGTCAGTTGTATAGTACATAAACAAGTAGGAACCAGATCTTACCTTCTTTGTCGGGAAGCCCTGAGAGTATGGCAGTGGGTGACTTCTTCCCAACGTTTTCTGATGGCAATGCGCATCCCGGGGAAATCCACCGTGATAGTGGACAGAATCAGCAGAGCAATTCTGTTGCCTCATGAGTGGTCCCTAAAACAGGAGGCAGTGGAAAACATTTTTCGCAAATGGGGCTAGCCTTGCTGCAACCTTTTTGTGACATCCATGAATGCCAAATGCAGCTACTACTTTACCCTTATCCCCCCCTCCCAGGGGGAATCACCAAGGGATGCACTTGTTCATGATTGGCCCTCAGGTCTTCTCTATGCCTTTCCCCCCTTTCCACTAGTACCCAAAGTTCTTCAGAAAGCCAGTTGCTTGGGAAGGGGCTTGATACTTATCGCCCCATACTGGCCTTGTCGAATGTGGTTCTCCTTCCTCTGGCCTCAACTTCGGGTGGAGCCTTGGATTCTGAACCCAGTTCCAGATCTTCTGAACGCTCCATCCCTCCCTCTGGACCCTCAAATTGACAGCTTGGCTGCTCCGATTCCAACCATAACCAGGTTTCGTAACCCTTCATCAGTGAAATGCATTCTAATTTCTTCCCATAAGGCTTCAACAAGAAAGATATATAGAAGTAAATGGAAAAGAATCTCTATATGGGCTTCTCATAATCGCATTGATCCCTTTACTGCTCCAGTCAACTCCATTCTAAAATTCCTGGCAAAATTATTCAGTGGGGGTGCAGCTGCAGCTACTATTAGAGTTCAACGAGCAACGATTTCTAGTTTTCATGTTGGTGAATCTGCCTCAGTGTTATGTCTGATAGGCTATGCAAGACGTTTCTCAAAGGTACTTTATTACTATTACCACCTGTCAGAGACCCTCCAGCACCATGGGATTTAAATTTCATCTATCTCATTTAATTTTTTTCCATTTTAAGCCACCATCATCTTGTGAACTTAAGTTTTTGACATGGAAAACTAATCTTTTGATAGCTGTTCTGCTAGGAGAGTTGTCAGAGCTGCAAGCCTTGTCAATAAAGCCCGGTTTTCCACAGAGACAGGGTTTCCTTACGAACAAACCCCTCCTTTTTGCCAAACGCATGTTCAGAGTCACGTTTGAACCAATCTAGAGAGCTACCAGTCTTTTACCCAAATTACGGGAATAAGGCAAAATACGTGTTACATCAACTGGATGTGCATAGGCAATTACGTTTTTATTTACACAGGACAAAAAAACTTTAGAAAATCTGACCAACTATTTATATCTTTTTCAGATTCAAAGAAAGGTACTCCAGTCTCTAGAGTGACACTTTCAAAATGCATAACCTTCATCTATAAATCTCAAAACAGAAATCTCCTAAATAGAGTTAAAGCCCGCTCTACAAGAGCCATTGCAACCTCTTCCGCCTTTTGGCTAGACTTCCAGTTGATACCATTTGTGCTGCGGCAACATGGGCAAGACCACATACCTTTATCACTAATTATAAAGTAGATTTGGCCTCCAGGAGCAGGGCCTCCTTTGGTTCCACGATTCTGAAGAATATTCTCCCCTGAGCCACCCAAGAAAGATTGTGCTGGGGACGCTGTACCATCCTGGTAACAATGAAGGCGAGATAGGTCAACAACACATAAAGGAGTTATGTACTCACCATAAGATTCCATGTGTGTTGTCCATCTTTGCCTTTATTCTTACATCCCACCCCCCTTCTCCCCGCCATTTTTACTCCTGGAAGACTGAGTTGGTACAATTGGATATCATTATTCTCTGGCCTTCTTTATTGCACTCTGAATTATTAAACTTCCCTTATTTTTTCTTACTGTTATTATTACTACAAGCAAGATCTGCAGAGCGTTCCTGGTTCGAGGATCAGATCCGAACCCATCTTAAGAATGAAGGCGAAGATGGACAACACACATGGAATGTTATAGTGAGTACATAACTTCTTTTTTTCCCCTCGATCACCCCTCCCTAACTACCTGAAGCTGTTAACCTGTGCCACTATTTTCCCTTCTGTCTCAATTCTCAGCTTTTTTTTATTTCCCCCATTTGCTAACATTATAGCCATCTTAGCTGTACTCTTTCATTCCATATGCCTTCAGTTTTGTGTTCCATTCCCCTATCCTTTACTGCAGTTCTTTCTCAGAGTCTGTTTGTAATGCTACATCATCTGCATACAGCAGCTTTGTTGATCCGTCCCCTCTGACCTATTTGCTAATGTAGTTCTTCACCAGTGTGAACAGTAGTGGTCTCAGAGCTGAACCCTGATACACAGTCACTCATCTCTGAGACCAAACACTGTTTATACTTGAGTCATTGGGTCCTTGTACAGGAAGTGCACAAATTCTACCAGTGTTTTTGGAACTTTGAACCACTGCAGAACTGCCCAAATCAGCTTTCCTGGGACCTTGTTGAATGTTTTCTGCAAGTCTAGGAATACCCAGTTGGACTCTTCTCATCTGTAACTTCTTATGTCTGTCTTGCAGCAAGCATTGGGTTGGTTGTGGTGCATCCTAATCAGAATCGAAACTGCTCATTTCCCATGTTACATTTTACTGCTCTGCTTGCTTGCTTTATTAATCACTCAATGCAGAACTTTCATGAGTGTGACAGGAGTTTGAGGTTCATAGGGGTATAGGTTCATAGATAGGTACGAGGCTATCTGCCCGAGGGCATTTATTATAAGCCTAGCCAGAGTGTGTCGGCTTTTGCCACCCCATTGATTTAATTAACTGATCCTCTGTCAAGGAGAGCCAATGAAGTGATCACACGGGTGTATTTTCTGTTACCCATCCACACTTCAAGGTTTCTCTTGACGAGTGGTAGTGAGGGGCTCTGCCTAATGTAGTTTGGAATTTTGTTCCAAAGCATGGGGAGTCTCTGTGACAGGAATCTATCCCTCCAAGCATGTTCTATTTATTGTTGTGACGAGGTTTAGCTCACTAGAGCGCGTGGCTCGCAGTGACTTGGATTTCTTTAGGTGGAGCATGTCCATCAGTTCTGAGTTGGACATGGCTTTGTAAGTCAGGCAGAGATCACCTCTGAGTAAGCGATATGCCACTCAGTACAGCCAAAGATTTTTCAGTCGGGCTGCATAGGACATGTGTTTGAGGCCAGTAATCCTATTGGTGAGGTACATTTGTGGTCTTTCCAGCTGTTGGAAGTGTCTTGTAAGGTACATCCCATATAGGGCATTGTACTCTATGATGGGTCTGAGTGACGAGTATAGGGGCACTATAACCTCTTTATTTCTAGATGCGAACCCTTTAGTAATTAGATAGGCCACATAGAAGTATTTCTTAACTACTTTGGCAATAAGATTGTCAAAGGAGAGATTACTATCTACCTGGGTCCCCAGATCTCTTATTACCTCTTCTGTATTAAGGGGGCTGCCATCTACGTGGTAATTTGTGGGTGTTTTGTTTTTCTGAAACGGGATGACTATGCATTTTTTGGCATTTAGCTTGAGGCCATGATTTTGACACCAGGTGTCCGTCTCAGTAAGGCCCTTTTGGAGGATGTCCGGGTCAGCCGGAGAGTCAATTATGGCTCCCAGTTTGCAGTCATCAGTGAACTTGGTTAGCCATAGTCCTCCTGTGTTTGCCTGTACTTTTGAGAAGTATATGCCTAACAGTAGGGGTCCCAGGACCGAGCCTTGCAGGACACCACTTGTGACTGGTTTAGAGTTGGACCTGGAGCCCGCTGTTTTTACCGTGTGAGTTTTGTCTGTAAGCCAATTGGCAACCCATCTCGTGATGTAGAGGTTTATGTTCAGACTCGTGAGTTTTTCTGTAATACCCGAGTCGGGAATGGTGTTGAAAGCCTTGACGAGGTCAAGGTAGGCTATGTGAACAACCTTTCCCTCATCTATGGCCTTGGTGACTGTCTAACAACCACTAGGGCCCTTATAAGCCTAGCCATGCAATCCAAATGAGACCCACAAATTTGATTTATATAGGGGTGATTTACTGACTGCTTCTGTACTGGCCATAGTTGTGGTGGTCCTCTTTGTTCTTGTACACTGGCATTAATATGGTTATTCTCCATTCAAATGGGATACGCCTTTCTCTCCATACTGCTATGAGTGCCATCAGGAGCCATTTCTCTTGTGTCTCATCCAACATCTTGATCACATCTGCTGTGACCTCATCTGAGCCTCCTACTTTTCTTGACTTCATGTTCCTTAGTGCTTTTCTTACTTCTAAGGTGGGCTCCTCTTCTTTCATCATAGGCTGTGTCTGGGGCAGTACTGCTTCGTAGGTCTTTTTTCATTCAGAATTTGCTGTAAATACCACCTTTCATTATATGCTGTATGAATCAGTCCCTTTACTAATGGTATGTCTCCTCTAATCTTCCAAAATGCACCCAACCTCCTAATATGTCATAATATGCTCAATTTGAAGTATTTACTCCAAATGGGGAAAAATAATGCAAAAAGGAAGTTTGGGGTTCATATAATGGTTAAGGTGTTTACTTCATGAACACAAGGTGTGCAAGGTTTAATTCTTGCCTTTGGAATGGGAAATTTGACTAGGCTTAAAATAACCCACAAGGGGTGATAGTCTGTTACTAACCTATAAATCATATACATTTTTGAAGCCTTGTTAGCACAATAAGTAGCACATTAGTCTCATCGGTTGAGCACATGGTTTGCATGTATGAGGTCCTGGGTTCAATCCTTGTATATCATAGCAGTTTCCAGCTACTACACAGACAGGCACTACTAAGGGTTGGAGTTGTCTCGATTTGCATCAAAAATAAATTTATCTCAAGGCTGGTCAAACGGGAATGCACTTGAGCCTCTCCACATTCAAATCACTATAGGCAAAGTCCGGTAGCACTTGCTTGTCAGTTATAGGTCTCCCTCTATGACCCAGGAAACCCATAGCATGTATTTAAACTTACTGGAAACACTCACCGTCCAAACCAGTGCCATATTCATGAGTGACTTTAATTACCCCACTATTAACTGGGAATCATATACGACACCAAACATACAGGGACAGAGATTCCTGGATTTTGTAAACACAAACTTCCTGGACCAGATTGTCAAGCACCAGCAAGGGGTGCAACCATGGTCTTCACTAATATGGGAGAGTGCTGCATACCCCCTAGTGTAATGTCTTTTCTGATAAGGTCAAACCACAAAATGGTCTCCTTTCTCCTTTAAAGTAAAAATAAAACTTGGAACCCCAGCTAACCCTGGAATATTCAGGAACTAGTCTAAGGCTAACTTCCTACTATTAAGTGAAAATTTGGCAAAATTCCAAGCATCATAAACCCTGAAAACACTGCTACCTACACAGAGCTGTTCACAGAAACCCCATGCTAATATGTTAATAGCTGCATAAAGGCAGCTCTACCTACCAGGAAGAACATCAGTAGGCTGTGTAACAGAAAGAAGAAAATCATAGCAAAATTAGGAGGTACAGCACCCAGCAGGATAAAAGCACTGTCATCAAACTTAACGAACAACTCTAAGGACAGAGTCTACCAAAGTGAAATGTGCAACTTCGATAGCTGCGTAGGGAATAAGAAATTCATCCTTGGTTTGGCACCTATGTCTCTAATGGGCACAGGCAGCCTGTGAATGGCTCATCTCTTAGGCCCCTGCTTGTAAATGTTTCAACTCCCAAGCTTCTCCTTACACTTATCAAGGGTACCAGACCTTATCAGAGATTTAGGATGCATGGCTAGGCTTAAAAAGGCCGTTGTTTGCATCAGCCTAGTAAACACCTGTGAATGTAGAACAGTGATGTATTTGTTTTTCTTTAACATTTGATGTTTTGTCATTCTCTCCTTTATTCTCACTGGGGGGGGGTCTGATTCGATGTGTTGGATCCGTCTCGACCTTTACAAAAGCTCAATAGACTTCAGGAAAGCTCGTGGGCCTCCTTCCCTACCCATAATGCAGTTCCCTGACTTCCTCATATCTCGTTTGCTGTGCTGCTAGAAGGATCTTCAAGCAAGCTCCAGGCTAAGTTTTTGGCTATTTTAGCCTTTTCGCATCTTTTTCTCCTTAAATTTCACTGTTATTTCAGCTGTAGTTTAGTGCCTTCCCATTATAGCAGTAGTTTTTTTCTCCTAGGTTAGTTTATCCCTTTCTGCTAGTGTCCATTTAACTTTTAGAAGACGTCTAACTTTCACCTATTTGAGTTAGAGGATGTCCATTTCCCTTTTTCCTCTTTGCAAGTAGAGAGTATTAGTAGATGTTATGTTGTCCTATCTCACCTTCATTCTTACTTGGATGTGTTCGGAGCCGATCCTCTGCTCCAACTTGGCCAGATACACAGCTGTAAGCCTCAAACTTGGCTCGTGGCAAGGTAAGTATCTCATAATGCAGTGGTGCAACTCCCAGATCTCGTTTGCCACTTTACGAGGTTAGATGTGCTGCTCTTGGCCGTGGCTAAGTTTTTTATCTTTTGCATTTTATTAGCTTAAACTTGTTAGGATTTATACATTAGATAGTTTACTGTGTGCTATGAAACTTTAGCTTTAGTGTGTAGCTTAGTTTTATCTCCCTTTTCCGCTGTTGTGTGCTTTTGCTTGGCCGTCATGTTTTTGCAGGCCTGTACTTGTATCCTGTAGTTATTTACTGTAGTGGTGCTTTACTAAAATACCTGTAGTGGTGTGTGCTGGTTTTTCTAGTCTCTTAGTTAGCTGGTTAGTTCATTACCTCATTTAAATTAGAGAGCTAATTGCCCGTTTTAGTTAGAGGGCTAGTAGTGTTAGTGTTATTCTATCGCCTACTATACCTGTCTAGGTTCGTTTAAATTAGAGGTCCTAGTGCTAGTTTTTAGTCAAAGCAAAGATAGTTCTAATTATATTATTAGATGTGCTGTGTTTGTTAAATTAGCATGTTTTATATATCTAGAAGTGGTCTGAGTTTATTTGCTGTTTGTAATTCTTATAGGACCTTTTTAATCCAAACATGTCTAAAGACACTAGGGAGAAAGAACATCAGCCTTCGGGCTTTAAAAAATGTCAGAAATGTACCCAGAAAATGTCTATTACAGACAGACATGTCATTTGTGTCTATTGTTTAGGAGCTATCCATCTCCAGGAGAATTGCACTTTCTGCCACTCCTTTAGTGCACGTGTGTTGCAGGAGAGGAAAAACAAATTGATTGTCAAGGGGCTCTTGAAACCACCCTTTGAGGAAGCTGTACAGAGTGCTTCGTCGTCATCCTCTTCTTCTTCTAGGAGGGACAAACCAACTAAAATGCCATCTCCTGGCTCAGTCCAAACCCCCTGAAACATCGGCTAAAATTTCAAAGCCATCAACCTTCTCGGTTCCACAGGCTTCGGAACTGACGGAGGGAATTATTATTGACAAACCTAAATGGTTCTTCATGTTTCACTGTTGCAGTCATTACATTTGGATTATCTGCTTGCAGGTAACCCTCAGTTGGCTTGATTAACAAAGTCTTGGGTCCTGCGTCGGTTGCTGTCCCTTCTTCCATGGCGTCAGGTAGTCAGGGGTATAAAACATGCAGCCGACACTATTACAGCAGTCTTTCTTGCCGTGCGGTGCCCGAAGCAGAAGCTGTTCGCAAGTGCCGGTCAGCTGACTCCTGAAATTTTCGTTTTCGAGTTTCAGAACCGAAGTCTTCAACTAATGCTAAGTACCCCATTGGGGAAACTTTTTCTTGCTCCTTACAGATGTCAGTAAAAGTTAATAATTGCATTACTTGTGGAAAGCAAATACCTCAAAGATTTTCATTCGTACTGTATTCCTTGCCTAGGCCCTGACCACAACATACCTTGCTGTCAGTTTTGTGCTTTATTTAATCAGTGCACTATCTGTCGTCTGTATATTTTCGCCTCTAAATATTTCAGTTCTCAGTTTAATTATCCAGAAATGTCGTTGGTTAGTCATCTGACTACCGGAATTCCGAAAAAACGCAAAGATAAAGACAGAGACAGGCCGCTGAGGTCCAAAACTGCCGACAATGCTTCTCCTAAGCCAGTCGCCAGTTCGCCGGTACTCAGTGAGGAGCTTTCACAGCCCCTGATACTCACTACTTCTGATTCGCAGGCCTCTACTGAGACCCATTCGGAGTCCGGTATGCCCCGAGATGTTTCAACTATGGAACCCGTGGATGTCTGTACCTTGGATGGGTCTGGAGCCGCTGTGCAGGCACCGGCTTCTGAGGGTATATTCAGGCCTCTACAGACTTGCATATTAAACCGATGCCTCCTTCACTTAGGCCTAAATCTTGAACCATGCCTAAGAAAATGATGCCCAGGCCACATGCTTAGGCCTTTATGCGTAAAAAACAAATGATAAGAATGGCTGAGGATTTAATAACTCTAATCAGGGGTAGCCAACCCCCCCCCCCTTTCTAAAAGGCCTAGGACTGAAGTTGTTTATGAATCTTTTGACCAGGGTTCTGTTTTTTCTGATTCTTCTGATAATCTGGATTTGCCCTTATCTACTTATGAGGATTCTGATGCAGAGGACTCCTTTCCCTCTGCTTCCCCTCCAGAGGATTTTTCTTTTGTGGAAACCTTACATACTCTAAGGGAGCATCTCCACTGGGAAAGCCAGGAGTTTTCTGATTCAAAAAAGAGGCTTAGGGATTTTTTACTCCTACCTCAGCATAGGCCTTTAGCTATTCCTCCTGTACTAGACATTGTTGTTGATGTTTTTTCGAAATCTAGTTTGGCCCCTGATTCCTTGCCTCCTGCTCCCAGAAAACCTGACAGATACTACAGGGTCCCTGAGTCACACAAGTTCCTTTTTAAAAAAATCCTACTGCGGATCCAGAGACTATTTCACAGGGGCCCAAGGGCATTAAGGCTTCTACTGCTAAAAATACTACCCCTTCTGATAGTGACTCCAGGGCGCTGGATAGATGGGGTAAGAAGGTTTGCACTTCTGCAACCTTGGCCGTTACCAGCCAGTTTCATATGTTAAAGTATCAGCAACATGTTATTGGATTGCTTAAACAGAAAATGATGTTGATTCCTGACTGTGGAAAATAAATTATTACAGGATTTAATGCATTCTGCTGAACAAGTTGGAAGACATACTTTCCATTGTGGTTTTGATTCATTAGAGGCCTCTTGCAGGGCTGCTGTTACTGGGTCTGTGCTCAGAAGGCATGCTTGGCTAAAGGAGCAATCCTTGCCTGATCATGTTAAAGCTAAATTGCTGGATGCTCCCTTAAATCAGGACTGCCTGTTTGTCAACAAGGCTGAGGAAGTTCTTAAAAAGATGGAAGATAAAGCTAAATCTATGCAAACTGTTAAAGATTTCTTACATGTTCAGCCTCCTAGATTTAGTAAGCACTGGCCTTCTAAGAATTGGTCCTTTCCAGCCCCTTCCAGGTCTTCTCAAGCCAAACCCAGACACAGCAAAAGCCCCAAGTTTCAGTCCCAGGGGACACACAGGACTAAGCAGTGGGGGCCCTCCACTTCCAAATCTGTGAGTAATAAGACTTCCCCCCTATGGTAAACTGTCTCAATGACTTCTGTTTAAAATTTCCAAGCACTTATCAACTGACTGCCCCTTTGGGGGGAAAGAGTGCTCTTCATGCAAAGAACTGGGAACTCATTACCCAGGACAAATGGGTTTTAAATATAGTTTCCCAGGGATACAGATTTCACTTCCACACGCTGCCAACACCAAGCGGGTGGCCCGAACTACCCCCAAATCAGTGGGCAGAGGCCCAAAAACAAGTACTTTCTCTCTTAAGCATAGGGGCTATTCAACTGGCACCAAAAGAGGAAAAGGGACAAGGTTTCTACTCAAAACTTTTCCTGATACCCAGAAAAGACAATTCATGGCGTCCTATCCTGGACCTGTCTACTCTTAAACACCTTTTTGGAAATTCCAAAATTCAAGATGCTGACTCTTCACCAATTACTTCCTATGCTAGGCAAAGATGCCTGGTTGGTAACACTAGATTTAAAAGAAGCATATCTGCACATTCCAATCAGGGAATCTTGCAAAAGATACCTATGCTTCAAAGCAGGCTACATGCACTATCAGTTATCTGCACTGCCCTTTGGCTTATCTACTGCGCCAAGGGTATTGACAAAGTGCCTAGCTCCAGTTATTGCATTTTGCAGGCAAAAAAATATTCAGATATACCCATACCTGGATGATTGTCTAATTCAGGCAGAAAACCAGGACATACTTTTGAATCATCTGGCCTTTGTACAAAGGGTTCTAACTTGTCTGGGGTACACCATAAATGAAAAGAAATCACACCTGGTACCCTGTCAACAAATTATTTTCCTGGGAGCATGCTTGAATACAACTTCCCAGATGGCTTACCTCATGCCAGACAAACAAATTCATTTGACAACCTACTTCAAACAAGTGGCCACAAAAACCCTGCTATCTGTAAGACAAATACTGCAAGCCTTGTGGCTCATGGCCTTCTGCATTCTTCTAATTCCATATGCAAGACTGCATATGAGGAAACTACAGTGGTATCTAAAAAGCCTATGGTGTCAACATTCTCAGGATCTAGAAGCAATGATTCCTATCATACCTTGCCTATGCCTAGAATTCCTTTGGTGGGCAGAGGCCTGCCACCAAAACAAGCGACTACCTTTCACACACCACCCCCTGCTGCCCAAACCCTAACAACAGATGCATCAGACTATGCATGGGGGACTCACTTGGCAGGGAAGTGCATTCAGGGCAAATGGAACCCAAGTCAAGTGCACTAGCATATCAATCAAAAAGAAATGTTAGCTGTACAGAATGCTCTGATAGCCTTCAAGGACCACATTCTTCCAGGACAACTTATGGTAAAGACGGACAAACACCACTGTTATGTGGTACATAAACAAGCAGGAGGTACACATTCTTACCCCCTCTGCAGACTAGCCATGGCATTGTGGAACATGGCCTTGAGCTACCAAGTGCACCTACAAGCTCAATTCCTGCCAGGAAAATTAAGTACACTGGCAGACGGACTAAGCAGAAACTTTATGGACCAACACGAGTGGAAACTGGAGTCATGGATTTTCAACATGTTGACAAGCAAATGGGGAAGCCCAGATATAGACCTGTTTCCCTCTCCCTAGAACTACCAATTGGACAAATTTTGCACAAGGACTCCGCACAAGCAAGCCTGGAAAGTGGATGCGCTGTCCTTCAGCTGGATAAACCTATCAGTCTATGCCTTCCCCCTCTGCCTTCCAAAGTACTACTAAAAATCATACACGACAAACCAAGGATGATTTTGATTGCTCCAGACTGGCCATGCCAACACTGGTACCCCCTCCTGTGCAGTGTGTCACGGTTATCCCCATGGCACCTGCCTCAGACTCCTTCCCTGTTGTCTCAGGAGGAGAACCAGATTCTGCACCCTCAGCTTCTAACACTGAACCTTGCAGCCTGGCTAATTACATAATCTCTCCTCTACCATCCCTCAGGAAACCTGTGATGGATATCATTTTAGAGACAAGGAGGCCTAGTACTAGAAAATCTTATGCTGAAAAATGGAAAAGATTCTGTGCCTGGAATCAATCTCAAGGGATGAGCACAGCAGCGCCCAATTTACCTCAGATTTTACAATACTTAACTGAGATGCTTCACAAGGGCCTGTCTTTTTCCTCCATTAAAATCCATGCCTCAGCCATTTCAGCTCATTATAGCACAGAACCTCCCCTCTTCTCTCATCCACTGCTCAAGCAGTTCCTCAGAGGGGCCAAAAATTTGAAACCATCCAGGAGAGCTCCAACCCCAGCCTGGGACCTAAACTTTGTTTTGGAGAAACTCACTCTACCTCCTTTTGAGACAGCTGCTACTGCAGACTTAAAATTTCTTTCTTGGAAAACAGCTTTCCTTTTAGCAATCACTTCAGCTAGAAGGGTATCTGAATTACAGGCCCTTATGGCAGTGGAGCCTTTCATAATCTTTCATGCGGACAGGGTGTCCCTCAGAACCAATCCATCCTTCATGCCCAAGTTGGTATCCAGTGTGTCTCTTAATCAGTCTATTCATTTGCCAACCTTCTTTCCCAATCCACAGAACAAGGGAGAATGGATACTGCATTCCTTAGATGTGCACAGACAGCTTAGATTCTACTTGGACAGGACTAAACCTCAAAGGAAATGTGAACAACTGCTGGTGGCATTTGCTGCAGGGGCAGAGGGGAAGGCTATTTCAAAGCAAGCCATTTCTAAATGGCTAGGCTGTTGCATTCATTTCTGCTATAAGCACCATGGAAAACCTATCCCCCAGGGGATCAGACCTCACTCCACCAAGGCTGCATCTACCTCTTCAGCCTTTCTCAGAGGCGTCCCTATCAGGGACATCCCAGACACTGCTACCTGGAGTTCTGTGCATACTTTCACCAAGCATTATCATTTGCCAATTTTCTCTAAATCCAGAGCTGGCTTTGCCACTGCAGTCTTGCAGGGCCTTATAGCTGGTCCTAATGCTATCTAAATTCCTCCTCCCAACCATAGCTTTGGGAATCAACCCAAATGTAATGACTTCAACAGTGAAACATGAAGAACATAGTACGGTTGTGTACACTTAAATGTAGATGTTCGAGTGTATTCACTGTTGCAGTCCTGGTTACCCTTCCTTCAGCCCCCTAACTTCTTTTGGCTATACCTCTACTTTACTATGCTTAAAAGCCTTTTTTGGTTTATTTGCTTTTTTGTTGGATGTATATCTTTGTACTTTTATATTTAATTGCTCCCCATTAGGGGGGCACCTGATATCTGGGGCAATAAAAACTGATGTAATGGCGTTGGCTGCATGTTTTATACCCCTGACGACCTGGCATCATGGAAGAAGGGACAGCAACTGATGCAGGACCCAAGACTTTGTTAATCAGGCTGACTGAGGGCTACCTGCAAGCAGATAACCCAAATGTAATGACTGCAAAAGTGAATACTCGAACATCTACATTTATGGTAAGTGTACACAACTGTACTTTCTTCAACCCCAAGGTCTTCGGAACCGAAAGATACCATGTCTCTGAGCTGGTCCATTGATATTCCACCTGTCTCTCCTACCTTGAAATCTCCCATTTTGGAGAGATCTCGTTCACTATCTCTATCCTCCAGGTCCACTAGGAGCCTGTCTGATGATGACGTGGAGTGGATGGTGCACAGAGTCTTGAAGTTGCCGGCGCTAGCTAAATTGTTCTTGGCTCCGACCCATCAGATTTCGGAGGCTTTAAAGACTGTTATATCTACTGTTTTTCCTCCTCTGAGCCAAGCTGGATCTTCAAAGCCGCAGTGCCTAGTACCACTTGCTGTAGACCCGTCTGTTCCAGGACCCCCTTCAGAGATTACGGAACTGATATCTGCTCCAACACTGTCGGTGCCATCCACGGTGTCTGGGAGCCAAGGTTCTCCGATCGGCCCCGTGGGTGGACGTTCGGACCTGAACTTCTTTGGTTCTGAGCCTACTCCTCAGTGCATTGGCACGGGTGAGCTCGGCTCCTACATCAGCCCCAGAGCCGGTCTGTCTGGTGCCAGGGGTGTCCTCTGTCTCCTCGGAGCTGAAGATATCCTAGGAACCAGTGGGTTTTGCTTTCGAGATGAGGAAGTGTGCTGTTCTCTCTACAGCACTACACAGGGATACTGGCATTTGTCCCCCCAAGGCACCGGCTACTGTCTCGGCACCACCCCATCCACAGGACAGCAGAGATTCAGAGCCTCAGGAACTCCCAATTGGCAAACCCCTCTCTTCTGAGGCCTCCCCAGAACACCCTTCTGAGGAGCCCCCTCGAAAGAGGACATGCAAGAGGAAGCATATAGACTCCCCTGATGAGTCAGTCACCTCAGATACTGACCTTCAGGAATCAGAAGGGTCCCCATGGTCATCCTCTGAAGATATCTCATTTGCAGATATCCTGGAGATCCTAAAGCAGAGAGGAGGCTGGAAAACCATCAACCCTTCTGATGAGGAGTCTGTGTACCTGAAGGCCTCTGGATCCCAACCTTTCGCCTCTTGGGTGTCTCAGCCTTTTGATGAGCTAATGGACTTGGTCAGTCGAAAGCCGTGGAAGTCACCTGACACTATGGAACCAGTCCTTCGGACGCCAAACAAGTTTTTGTTAGCCTCCACTGGAAAAGATTTTCTTGCAAAAAGTGTGCCTGTAGATGCTATGGTGGTGGCAGCACCCACCAAGAAGGAACTTTCTGAGACATCCTTATCTGTTCATCCTCCAAAGATTCTCGAACTATGGACAGATACGGAAAGCGTGTCTTTTTGTCAGTGACTTTTACACACCGCTGAATTACCTCACACACTTTACAAGGCTACAAAGAGATCTCCTGACAGAGCTAGGAGATGCTCTACAAGGTTCATTGACTGTGGGGTGACTGAGAAAGTCTCCTCCCAGCTATCCACCTTAAATTCTTTCGTCATCTCCTCCATGAGACTGATATCTTATGCAGCGGATGGAGCAAGTAGGGCAGCGAGTTCAGGAGTTTCCTTGAGGAGACGGTCCTGAATGCGCTTGTGCAATTTTGTGGAACCTTTTAAGTCTACCTTTACTAACATCCCTTTTGATAGTTCCTCACTTTTTGGACCCAGAGTTAGACACACTCACCAGATGCAAGCAGGAAGGGAAAACTCTCTCTGCCGGTGGAGTACGTTTTTCAGTATCTTCAAGACCTTACCCTAAAGGTCGGAAGAGTGGAAAAAATTAGTTCAAAAGATCCCAGGGAGCTTTACAAGACCCACAAGGTGAATCCTTCCCCAGGGGCAGAGGGGAAGGCACCAATGGTGGACTTAGTCCTAGAGCAGGGGGGGGGTCCGCAAAACCAGGGTGACCGTGATTCCTTTCTCGGACGTCCCTATCAGCGCTCCTGAAAAAAGGTCTGCCTGCTCCACTCTGGAGGCAGTTTGGGGACGTTTATCTTTATACCCAGATGTCTGGCAAAATATCACAAAAGACAAATGGGTACAAAGCATAATATACAGAGGATATTCCATTCCTTTTTGCCATCCTGTCCCACAGATCAGAACAACCCAGATATTCCACCCAATCTAAGGGAGCAAGCAGCTATAGAAATCCAAAAGTTGCTGGACAAAAGAGTCATCCAGAAAGTCCCCACAGACCAAACAGGATTCGGAACTTACTCAAGATTCTTTTTGGTGCCAAAAAGAAGAGGGGACTGGAGACCCATATTGGATCTCAGCAAGTTGAACGAATCTGTCAAAAAATTAAAGTTCCGAATGGTGACACTGCAGTCAATACTTCCCTTCTTAAGGAAAGATGATTAAATGTGCTCAATAGACCTCCAAGATGCGTACTACCACCTAAAAATGGACAGAGCATCAAGGAGTGACTTACGCCTCTGGCTGGGAACCAGTTATTATCAGTTCTGTGCGCTGCCCTTTGGTCTCCCTACAGTCCCCAGAGTGTTCAAATGCATGGCAGTATTAACGGCTCACTTGAGATGTCTTGGATTCCAAGTGTTTCTGTATCTGGACGATTGGCTCCTAAGTCCCACCACCAAGCATCTACTGCATCAGGCCAGGGATGTGACATTGGAAATCTGTGCTCAGCTAGGCATAACAGTCAGTTTACAAAAATCCACCTTATTGCCCTGTCAACATATTACCTTCATAGGCGCAAACCTAGACACTGTTTCTTTGATGGCACGTCTTCCAAATGACAGAATTTCAGCCCTCACACAGCAGATACTTCACCTTCTTCCAAAGGACAAGGTAAAGGTAGTTCTGAAACTTCTAGGGACAATGGCTTCAACCATAACTCTAGTTCATCTTGCCAGGATGCATATGAGGATCCTTCAATGGCTCCTATTCTTCCAATGGTCACTTCAAGAACTTCCTATTCTGTTCAGAATAACAGAGTCATGCAAGAAGGATCTACAGTGGTGGACTCAGTCCAACCATGTGGCTATTGGGAGACCCTTTATTCCACAACAACCTGTTGCTACAGTGACCACATATGCTTCCCAGATTGGGGGGGGTATTATCTGGGAAGGACAGTCCAAGGTATATGGCAAGACCACGAGGCCCACTTGCATATCAGTGTTATGGAGATGAGAGCAGTGCTTCTGGCGTTGCAAGCACTCCACGACTCTCTTCCACTAGCGACAGTTGCAATGCAGTCAGACAATTTGTCAGTGGTTTGGTACATAAACAAGAAGGAACCAGATCATACCCACTTTGTCGAGAGGCTTTGAGAGTTTGGCAATGGGGACTTTCTTCCCAATGTACATCCTGGGGAAATCAAATGTGATAGGGGGCAAGCTCAGCAGGGCAATATTAATGCCTCACGAGTGGTCTCTGAACCAGAACATAACGGAAGAGATTTTCTGGAAATGGGGCCAGCCTTGCTGCGATCTTTCTGCCACTCCCATGAATGCCAAGTGCAGCAGCTACTTTGCCCTAATTCCACCTCTGGAGAAGACCACAAGAGATGCACTTGTACACTATTGGCCCTCTGGACTTCTGTATGCCTTTCCCCCATTTCCCCTCATACCCAAAGTCATCCAGAAAGCAAAATCCTTGGGAAGCAGGCTGATTCTCATTGCCCCATATTGGCCTCGGCAGATTTGGTTCCCCTTTCTCTGGCCTCCTGTGCAGGCAAAGCTGTGGGTTCTGGACCCAGTTCCAGACCTTCTGACACACGTCAGGAACACTTCATCCTTCTCTCCACACCCTCAACTTGACAGCATGGCTACTCCACTTCTCAATTTAGTCAGACTTCAAAACTTCACTCCAGCAGTCAAACACATATTGATGTCCTCTCATAAAGTTTCTACTAGAAAACTATATACTAGCAAGTGGAAACGTTTTTCTCACTGGGCGCAAACTAGAAACCTTGACCCTTTTTCTCCACCAATTCAGTCCATTTTAGAATTTCTTGCAGACTCTTCCAGAAGGACTCCGCTGCAGCGAAAGCCAAACACACTCTGGCTAGGCTTGTAAATGCCCTAGGGCAGATAGCCTAGTATCAACCTATGAACTATTACAGTTTAGCTGGCTGCAATTTTGAATTTCCACATTGTTGAACATTCACCTGACTTAATGTCACACAGGTTGTGTAAAGCATTTTTAAAAGGCACTTCCCTACTGAGATCTCCTTTTAAAGAACCACTTTCTCCTTGGGATTTAAGTTTTGTCCCAACTCAACTAACATTGCCACCATTCGAGCCTTCTTCATCTTGTGACCTCAGATTTCTTTCCTGGAAGACCATATTTCTAGTAGCTGTAACATTTGCCAGAAGAGTTTGAGTTGCAAGAACTATCAATTAGACCTCCATATCTGATCTTTCATAAGGATAGGGTATCGCTACAAACAAGTCTGTCCTTTATACCCAAGGTTTTCTCTCAATCCAATATCAATCAATCCATTGAGCTCTGTGTTTTTCCCCAATCATAGCAACAAGGCAGAGTATAAACTCCACCGATTGGACATGCATAGACAGCTCAGATTCTATTTGCATAGAACTAAAGATTTCAGGAAATCTGATCAATTGATAAGTAGTCCAATCTCGCCTACATTCTTACCCGTGAGTTCAGAACCGAACCTCGGCTCCGACTCGGCCATACTCTAGCTCGAAGTTTTCAATTGGCTCCTGGCTTAGAGGTATCTCATGTTGCACTGCTCCCTTTCCCCAGATCTCATTTGCCGCTCATTACGCTCAGACGTGGTCTCGCTCTTGGCCGTGGCTAAGTATAACTTTTCTTCTACTTTTTAGTAGTCTGTTGCTCCAAAAGCTATTTTCATAGCTAGTCTCTGTTTTTTGATAAAACTGTTTGTGTAGCCTGTTTGGCTTTTTGTCTTGGTATCCTGTTTGCATTCCTTCCCTTCTTGCGGGCTAGGCCTGTTTTAGTTAGAGGACCTAGTCCTCCCTTCTAGTTGTGTGTGTGTCCCAGTTTTCCTGTGTGTGCTTGTTCCAGTGTTGCTCTGTCCCTTTGGGCTAGGGCCGTTTAACTTAGAGGACCTAGTCTTCCCTTGTTTTGTTTGTCAGGGCCATTTAAGTTAGAGGTCCTTTCTTCCCTGTGGTGTTTATTGTTCTATGACCATTTAATTTAGAGGCATAGTTCCCGCGTTTTTCTGTTGTTGGTGTCGAGTTTGTCTTCTGGTATTGTGTGCAGTGTCATACCAATATGTCTGAGTTTACAAAAGAACACAAGCCTTCGGCCTTCAAAAAATGTGATAAGTGTGGATATAAAATGTCTATTACTGATGGGCACTCTGTGTGCGTGTATTGCTTGGGGGCTATCCACCTCCAAGAATCCTGTGTGTTCTGTCACGCCTTTAGCTCACGCGTTCTTCAAGAGCAGAGGAACAAACTGATTCTGAAGGGATTGCTGAAACTCTCCTTCGAAGAAGACTTGGAAAGGGCTTCCAGTTCTACGTCCTCTCCCTCTAAAGCAGACAAGACCTCTAAATCAGAAAAACACCCTCTAAATCAAAAAAACGCTCTCTGGCTCCGTCAGATTTATCGGAGCCGCCAGAGAAAGTTGCCAAGTCTACTTTAGCTTCCTCGGCTCTATTGGTTTTGGGGCCGAAGGAAGTGGGTGAATTGACCAAGTCAACATCTGCTCCCAGTGTCTCGGAGCCAGTGACGGAGATACTTGTTTGAAGCCAGTCTCCAGTTTCTAGACCAGTTTCTCCTTCTCGTAAGTCTTCTTTTGTAGGGAGGTCCGGATCTCTGACCTTATCCTCTAGGTCCTCCAGGACTGTCTCAGACGATGATGTGGATAGAGTGGTACAGAGACTGCTCCAATCACCGGTGTTGGCCAAATTGTTTTCGGCTCCAGCCCAATCGGCCCCGGAGCCCATCACCCATCCATCCTCATATGTTTCTCCTCCGAGCCTTTCTCGGCCTTTGGAGCCAGAGTGTTCGGTTCCATCTGATGGCTTTATGTCAGCTCCAATAGCCCATCCTGGCATCTCTGTTCCGATCTCTGCTCCTACTCCGTTGGCGGGGTCCAGGGCTCATAGTTCCTCGGTCGGACCCGAGGGAGAGGTCTTGGGTCGATCTTCTTCGGCACGGGTGAGCTTGGGCCCTGCCTCGGCTTCAGACCTTATCCCTTCGGCTCCGAGGGCTTCCAAGGTTGGTCGTTCTTTGAGCCGGGGGGATCAGCTTTCGAGGTCATGCAGAGCGTGCTGGCCAGGTCCTCAGCTGCGTCTGATGGCACCGACACTCTACCCCCTCCAGCACCGGTGTCAGTTTCTTATCACCCTCTGTCCTTGGACAGTGGACACCCAAGGCCTCAGGATACCTCCATGAGTGATCCCCAACTTTCTGAGGTCTCCCCAGAGTGTTTGCCTGAGGAGCCCCCCCAGAAAAAGTGTGTGCAAGAGGAAGCACGACTCCCAGGATGAGTCTTTCACTTCAGACACCAACCTCGAGGAGTCAGAGGGGTCCCCCAAGTCGTCCTCTGAAGATATCTCTTTCTCAGATATCCTGGAGATCTTGAAGCAGAGAGGCGACTGGCCCTCCAAATCTCCCTCTGAGGAGGAGTCGGTGTTCCTGAAGGCCTTTGGGTCTCAACCCTCCGCCTCTTGGGTTTCTCCCCCGTTCGATGAACTCCTGGATATTGTTTGTCGAAGGGTGTGGGAAACCCCTGACACTGTGGAACCAGTCCCCAGGAGACCCAACAAGTTTCTGTCTGCCCCCGCTGACAAGGAATTTCTCACAAAGGGCGTTCCAGTAGATGCCATGGTAGTGGCAGCGGCCACCAAGAAGGAACTAGCTGAGACTTCATCTACCATCCATCCCCCTAACAAGGAGTCTAGGACCATGGACCGGTATGGGAAGCGTATGTTTTCTTCAGCGGCCTTTACTCTGTGGTTGCTGAACTATTTGTCACATTTTACACGGCTCCAAAGAGATCTCCTAAAAGAGCTTGGAGAGTCTCTGCAGGGTACCATTTCTGACGCAGTGGCTCAGAAGGTCAATGCCCAGTTGTCTACCCTAAATTCCATTACTAACTCCTCCATGAGACTGATCTTGCATGCAGCCGACGGAGCGAGTAGGGCAGCGAGTTCAGGAGTCTCTCTTAGGAGGCACTCCTGGATGCACCTGTGTAATTTTGCGGAGACCTTAAAGTCTACATTCACCAATGCCCCATTTGACAGGTCCATCGTTGTTTGGAACCAAGGTGAAGGATACTCTCACTAGGTGCGAACAGGAAGGAAAACCCGGTCTGCCATGGGAGTCCGTTTTTCCATGCCTTCTAGACCTTATCCCAAGGGCTAGAAGGGTGGGAAAATGTGGTTCAGAAATCAGCAGAGGTTCTTTTCAAGACGCATAAAGTGATTCTCCCTCCAGAGGCAGGGGAGGGGGTGGTAACTCAGGTAGATGCTGCCCTAGAGGCAGAGGAGGCCCGCGTAACCAGGGGGACCATGATTCCTTTCACGGTTCCTTCCTACCAGCGCTCCTGATGGGAGTCCTGACTGCGCTTCTCCAGAGCCAGTTGGGGGTCGCATTTCGCTATACCCAGAAGCCTGGCAAGGCATCACCCAGGACGAGTGGGTATTAAAGATCATTTCCGGAGGATATCATATTCCCTTCTCTTCTCATCCTCTGCCAACCAAGAGAATCCCAGATGCTCCACCCAGTCAAAGGGTTTCCGCAGCTTCAGAAGTTCAAAAGCTGCTAGCAAAAGGAGCCATCCAGCATGTCCCCTCAGACCAGCTCGGATTAGGGACTTGCTCAAGATTCTTTTTGGTACCGAAAAGAACAGGGGACCTGAGACCCATCTTGGATCTCAGCCGCTTGAACCTCCATGTAAAAAAGTCCAAGTTCCGAATGGTCAATTTACAGTCTATTCTGCCATTGTTGGGGAAAGAAGTATGGATGTGCTCCATCGACCTCAAGGATGCTTACTACCATATAAAGATGGACAGGGCATCCAAAAGTTATTTACACTTCCGGCTGGGAGCCAGTCATTTTCAGTTTCGAGCCCTGCCCTTTGGTCTCACCACAGCCCCCAGGTTGTTAACCAAATGTATGGCAGTGGTGACGGCTCACTTGAGATGTCAGGGATTCCAAGTATTTCCGTACCTAGACGACTGGCTCCCGTCTGCCACCACCAGGCATCTACTTCTTCTGACCAGGGATGCCACCATTGCACTGTGTCAATGATTGGGTATCACACTAAACTGGGAAAAGTCTGCCTTGCTGCCCTCGCAGTGTGTCACCTTTATAGGCGCAGAGTTAGACACCGTGCTCATGAGGGCTTTCTTACCACAAGAAAGAATTCAGGTTTTGCAGCAACAGGTCTACACGTTGCTTCCTCTGAAAAAGGTAAAGGCAAAAATGGTTCTCATATTGTTAGGGACAATGGCTGCCACAATTATGCTAGTCCTTCTTGCAAGACTACACATGAGGCTCCTTCAGTGGCTGCTCTTTGCTCAGTGGTCCCTACAACACCTTCCGCTTTCCCATCTTATTATGATTACAGACAAGTGCAAGCAGGATCTACGCTGGTGGCTTCAGACCAGCAATCTCAATGTGGGAAAGCCCTTCGTTCCACCTCCTCCAGTTGCCACGGTGACCACGGATGCCTCCCAGATTGGGGGGGCATTATCTCGGCAGGACAGTCCAAGGCACATGGCAAGAGCACGAGATACATTTGCATATCAATGTCTTGGAGATGAGAGCAGTGCTATTAGCATTGCAAGCACTCCAGAGCTTTCTTCCTCTTGGGACAATTGCAATCCACTCGGACAACATGTCGGTGGTATGGTATCTGAGCAAACAGGGGGAAACCAAGTCATATCCCCTTTGCAAAGAGGCTATTCAAGTGTGGCAGTGGGCAGTGTCTTCCCAACACTTTCTTGTGGCAACGCACATTCCGGGGATGTCCAACGTGATTGCTGACAGGTTGAGCAGAGCTATTCTTATGCCTCACAAGTGGTCCCTGAACAAGCAGGTTGTGGAGCAGATTTTCCGCAGATGGGATCAGCCTTGCTACGATCTTTTTGCCAGTCCCCTCAATACCAAGTGCAGCAGCTACTTCACCCTTATTCCCCCCCTCAGGGGGAGACACCCAGGGACGCTTTAGTTCATGATTTGCCCTCCGGTCAACTTTATGCCTTCCCACCTGATGTTCATCGTGTTTCACTGTTGCAGTCATTACACTTGGGTTATCCTGCTGGCAGGCTACCCGCAACCGGCCTGAATTCCAAAGTCTAGGTCCGGCGTCAGTTGCTGTCGCCTCTTCCCTGACATCAGTGCACCAGGGGTATAAAAGATGCAGCCGACGCCATTTTCTTCAGTCTTTCTTGCCGCGCGATGCCCGAAGCAAAAGCAGTTCGCAAGTGCCGGTCGGCCGACTCCTGAGATTTTCGAATTTGAATTTCGGATCCGAAGTCTTCAATAAAGCTAAGTACCCCGTTGGGGAAACTTTTTCTTGCTCCAGACAGATGTCAATAAAAGTTAACAATTGTATTTCTTGTGGAAAACAAATACCAGTACCCTGTTGGGGAAACTTTTTCTTGCTCCAGACAGATGTCAATAAAAGTTAACAATTGTATTTCTTGTGGAAAGCAAACACCAGTACCCCGTTGGGGAAACTTTTTCTTGCTCCAGATAGATGTCAATAAAAGTTAACAATTGTATTTCTTGTGGAAAGCAAATACCTCATAAAGGATTTTCATTCTTATTGTATTCCTTGCCTCGGCCCTGACCACGACGTTGCTAGTTGTCGGTTTTGTGGTAGATTCAACCAAAGCACTATTAAGCGTCGGTTCGATTTTGCTTTACATTATTTTGGCCGAAGGTTTAACTATATAATGCCGTTGGAACAACTGACGACCAGAGTTCATAAAAAGCGCAAAGACAAAGAAAAGGACAGGCATCCGAGATCCAAAACCGACGACAAATCCGCTTCTAGGCCAGTTGCCAGTTCGCTGGTTCTCAGTGAGGCACTTTCGCAGCCCCTGACGCCCGTTACCTCAGAGCCACGCTGACGACTCCCACGTGGAGCCATCTAGGCCTCTGGATACTCAAGGTATTGGACACTCGGAAAGTATTCCCTCAGATGAGTCTGGAGCCACTGGGCAGGCAT
Source organism: Protopterus annectens (assembly GCF_019279795.1). Taxonomy (NCBI): domain Eukaryota; kingdom Metazoa; phylum Chordata; order Ceratodontiformes; family Protopteridae; genus Protopterus; species Protopterus annectens. The sequence goes on from NC_056743.1 coordinate 1,740,000,537, forward strand.
CGGCTTCTGAGGGTGTTTTCAGACCTACAAAGTTATATGTAAAGCCTACTTCAGCTTCCAAAGCAGAGACTAAAGCAGTTCTAAAGACAAAGAAACAAGTACAGCATTCTCCTGGACAGACTTCCATGCCTAAAAAACAGATACTCAAAATGGCCGAAGACCTAATTACCTTGATCCGGGGTTCCCATACCCCTCCTGACAAGAGGCCAAGGCAAGAGACAGAATATGAATCTTCAGATCAGGTTTCCATTTCCTCTGACTCCTCTTCTGAACAGGAATACTCTCTTCCTCCTTATGAGGATTCTGATGCTGAAGAATCTATCCCTTCAGCCTCTCCACCTGAAGATTATTCTTTTGGGGAAACCCTGCATACCATGAGGGAGCACTTCCACTGGGAGAGCCAAGACTTCTCAGAATCTAAGAAAAGGCTTAGAGATTTTCTTTTATTACCTCAACATAGGCCTCTGGCTATTCCTCTTGTGTTTAGACATTGTAGATGATGTATTTTCTGGCCTTTCTCTTGACTCTTTACCACCTGCCCCTGTTAAACCAGACAGATACTACAGGGTTCCAGATTCACATAAATTTCTTTATAAAAACCCTACTGCTGACCCAGTAACTATTTTTCAGGGTCCCAAAGGGATCAAGGCTTCTACTGCAAAAAACCCTATCCCCTCTGATAGGGATTCAAGGGCGCTAGACAGATGGGGAAAAAAGTTTTACACTTTGCTACTTTGGCTGTGAGGGCTTAAATATCAGCAATACTTAATGTCACTGTTAAAACAGAAAATGTTGTCAAATCCTGATTGTGCAGGAAATAAGGAAATGCAGGATTTATTGCATGCAACTGAACAAGTGGGAAAGCATACATTGCAATGTAGTTTTGATTCTCTGGAGGCCTCTTGCAAGGCTCCTGTTACGGGTTCTGTCATTAGGAGGCATGCTTGGTTAAAGGAACAGAATCTGCCTGATCATGTTAAAGTAAAATTATTAGATGCTCCATTACAGCATGATACTTTATGTGGTGTTAAAGCAAAGGAGGTGTTGAAGAAAATGGAGGACAAACCGAAATCTATGCAAACAGTAAAGGATTTCTTACAGGTACAGCCACCCAGATTTAGCAGGAACTGGCCTACAAAGAATTGGTCCTTTCCAGTGTCAGACAGGCCACAAAGAGGCAGATACAGACACCCCAGAGGCAGATCCCAGCCCCAGGGCTCATACAGGCCTAAACAGTGGGATGCTTCTACCTCCAAAAGAGGAGAAGACAAATCACAGCCATACAGGAAACAGTCCCAATGACTTTCCTCTGCCAGCACCAAGCACTTATCTTTTGGCAGCCCCCTTAGGGGGAAAACTAGCACTTTTTTCTCAAAATTGGCACTTGATCACCCAGGACAAATGGGTCTTGAATATAGTGTCCCAGGGCTACAAGTTCCACTTTCACATCCTGCCAAGGACAAAGAGTATGCAAGACCCTGCCACACAATCAGTGGGCAGAGGCACAAAATCAAGTTTCATCCCTCATGGACATGAGGGCCATTCAGCAAGTACCATAGCAAGAGCAGGGACAAGGATTTTACTCAAGACTTTTCTTGGTACCCAGAAAGGACAAAGCCTGGAGACCAATACTGGATATGTCTATTCTAAATACATTTCTGGACGTCCCAAAATTCAAAATGTTGACTCTGCAGCAGCTTCTGCCCATGCTGGGCAAGAAGGCCTGGCTGGTAACTTTGGATCTAAAAGAGGCATACCTGCATATCCCAATCAGACAATCTTGCAGAAGATACCTCAGATTCATAGCTGGCTCAATGCGCTACCAATTCTTTGCACTGCCATTTGGCTTATCTACTGTGCCCAGGGTCTTCACGAAATGCCTGGCACCAGTAATTGCATTTTGCAGACAAAGAGGAATTCAAATATATCCTTACTTGGACGATTGCCTTATTCAAGCAGAGAACAAGGATATTCTACTTAAAGCACATGGCGTTTGTAAAAAGATTATTAATTTGCCTAAGGTACACAGTAGACGAAAAGAAATCAAAACTAGTACCCTCTCAAGAGATAATATTCCTGGGTGCAAGCTTAAATACAACTGCCCAGATGGCTTATCTCACGCCAGACAAACAAAGGCAACTGACTTCTTACTTCCAAATGTTGGCAACAAAGACCCAGTTATCTGCAAGAAAACTTCTGCAGGCTTTGGGCTTCATGGTATCCTGCATTCTGCTAATTCCATTTGACAGACTGCATATGAGGAAACTACAATGGTATCTAAAAAGTGTTTGGACTCAACATTGTCACAGTCTGGAAACATTAATTACCCTCATTCCTTGCCTGCAACAGGAGTTCCGATGGTGGGCACAGGCCTGTCACCACAACAAGGGACAGCCATTCACCCTACCCACAGCCAGGCAGTCAATAACATATGCATCAGATTATGCCTGGGGGGCCCACATGGCAGGAAAATGTATTCAGGGCACATGGCCCACAAGCCAAATGCATCATCATATCAATCAAAAAGAGATGCTAGCTGTTCAAAATGCCTTGACAGCTTTCAAGGATCTACTTCATCCAGGACAACTACTGATAAGGACGGACAATACTACAGTCATGTGGTACACTACCCCCTCTGCAGACAAGCCATGACTTTGTGGGACACAGCATTGACTTATCAAGTACACCTGCAAGCACAATTCCTGCCAGGAAAGAAAAATACTGTGGCAGATGAACTAAGCAGAAACCTCACGGATCCCCACGAGTGAAAACTGGATCCGCAAGTCTTCAGCATAACAAAGAAATGGGGATGTCCAGACATAGATCTGTTTGCCACCCCTCACAACTGCCAACTACAGAGATTCTGCAGAAAAATGGAAAAGATTCTGTGCTTGGAACCAGGCACAAGGAATTGACAGGTTTGTACCAAATATTCCTCAGATTTTACAATACCTAACTGAGATGCTGGAGAAAAGCCTATCCTTTTCATCAATTAAAATCCATGCCTCTGCCATTTCAGCTCATTACAATACGGAACCGGCTATTTTTTCACATCCGTTGCTAAGGCAGTACCTCAGAGGGGCCAAAAACATAAGACCCCCAAGGAGAGCACCAATACCTGCATGGGACCTCAATTATGTCTTGGAAAAACTCACACTGCCTCCTTCTGAGCCAGCCAATACAGCTGAAATAAAGTTCTTATCTTGGAAAACCGCTCTGCTCCTAGCAATAACCTCTGCAAGACGAGTCTCAGAGTTGCAGGCACTCATGGCTGTGGAACCTTTTATCATTTTCCATCCAGATAGGGTTTCTCTGAGGACGAACCCGACATTTATGCCTAAAGTAGTGTCCATTGTGGCCCTTAACCAAACCATTCATTTGCCTACTTTTTATCCAAACCCACAGAATAAGGGTGAGAGACTCCTGCATTCTTTGGACATACACAGTCAGCTATGCTTCTACTTCAACAGAACTAAAGCTTTCAGAAAGACTGAGCAACTCTTAGTGGCATATGCTGCAGGATCACAAGGAAAGGCTAACTCAAAGCAGACTATTTCAAAATGGATAAGCCACTGCATTCGTTTCTGCTATTCACAACATGGCAAATCAGTGCCTAAGGGCATTAGGCCACATTCAACCAGAGCAGCAGCCACTTCAGCAGCCTTCCTCAGAGGAGTACCAACCAAAGACATTTTAGAGGCTGCAACCTGGAGTTCAGTGCACACTTTTACCAAGCACTACCACTTACCTCTCTACTCTAAATCCAGAGCAGGCTTTGCCACTGCAGTTCTGCATGGCCTTATAGCCTCTCCTAATCCTATTTAGACCCAGCCACCCAACCTCAGCTTTGGGATTCAACCCAAGTGTAATGCCTGCAACAGTGAAACGCGATGAACATAGTACAGTTGTGTACCTACCATAAATGTAGATGTTAGAGTGTATTCACTGTTGCAGTCCAGGTTACCCACCCACCATCCCCCTTTTCTTTGCTGGGACTTATCTGTACTTCTCTATCCTATACAACCTATGTGGTGTATTTGCTTGTAGATGAAGGAAATGTTTAGTTTAATGCATGCATACTTATTGGCATAATATTTAGCCTACCTATTTGGGGGCACCTGACATCTGGGGCAAGAAAAACTGAAGAAAATGGTGTCTGCTGCATCTTTTATATCCCTGGCGCACTGAAGTCAGGGAAGAGGTGACAGCAGCCGATGCCGGACCTAGACTTTGGAATTCAGGCCAACTGCGGGTAGCCTGGCAGCAGGATAACCCAAGTGTAATGACTGCAACAGTGATTACACTCGAACATCTACATTTATGGTAGGTACACAACTGTACTTTCCTCTGATAGCAAAGGTTATTCAGAAAGAACAACTCTTGGGAAGCAGAATGATTCTGATTGCTCCACACTGGCCTCGTCAAATTTGGTTCCCCCTTCTCCATCCCTATCTCATGGACGACCCCTGGATTCTGGACCCACAGCCAGACCTATTGACTCATATGTCAGGGCCGTTCCATCCCTCTCTTCAGACCCTCCGATTGACAGCTTGGCTACTCCAGTTCCATCACTAGTCAGGCTTCATCATTTTTTCTCCGGAAGTAGTTCATATTCTGTCTTCTTCCCATAAGCCCTCGACTAGGAAGATTTATTCCAGTAAATGGAAAAGATTCTTCATCTGGGCTCATGAAAGGCAGATTGACCCTTACACTGCACCAATTTCATCAGTTCTGGAATTTCTCTCCATGCTTTTCAGTCAGGGTTCAACTGCCGCAACCATTAAAGTTCAGTTAGTGGCTCTCTCCACCTTTCATGTCGTTAATGAACCCAGTCTAATGGCGCATAGACTTTGTAAGGCATTTTTAAAGGGCACTATGATGCTTCGGCCCCCAGTCTTATAGGTTCATAGGTTTGTACTAGGCTAATTGCCCTTGCGAGCCATTTTAAGCCTAGCCAAGTATCCCTTGTGAGACTCCTCCTTCCCTGTGTGTGTAAGTAAACACAAACACCACACCACCAGGCCACCTTCCTTGATCCCGTAATGCCATGGGGACCTCAGTTTTGTGCTACAGTGTCTCACTTCGTCTCCCTTTGAGCCTGCAGCTACTTGTGACTTTAAATATTTGTCATGGAAGACCATCTTTTTGGTAGCCATCACTTCAGCTAGGCAAGTCTCTGAGCTCCAAGCTTTGTCAGTTAGACCTCCTTACTTGGTATTTCACAAGGATAGGGATTCCCTCAGACCAAATCCTTCCTTTATGCCAAAGGTTGCTTCGGTTATTAACCTCAACCAGTCTATTGAGCTGCCTGTGTTTTTCCCAGAATTTTCTAATAAGGCAGAATTTAAATTCCACCAGCTGGATGTTCATAGACAATTGCGTTTCTATTTACATAGAACGAAGGATCTTAGGAAATCAGGACAGCTATTTGTCTCGTTTTCAGACAATAGACTTGGGTCTCCTGTTTCTAAAGTAACCTTATCCAGATAGATCTCTAGTTGTATTTCCTTCATTTATGCCTCAAGCAGTAAGGAATTACCTTTTAAGGTGAAGGCTCGTTCTGTACGATCCATGTCTATCTCTACGGCATTTCAGGCCAGGATGTCTATGGATAATATTTGTGCTGCGGCTACATGGGCATCCCCTCACACCTTTATCAGTCACTACAAATTGGATTTGATATCCAGACGCAGATCTTCCTTTGGTTCCACAGTGCTCAGGAGTATTTTCCACTGAGCCGCCCAAGGTTCAGGTGCTGGGGACACTGTCCCATGGGTAAGAATGTAGGCGAGATTGGACTACATAACATCAAGAAGTTTTGCACTCACCATAACGTTCGATGTATGTAGTCCATCTCACCTCACATTCTTACTTACCCTCCCGCCTTCCCCCTCCTGGAGGGCCTAGAGGTTAGTTCTGGTTTCAGTACTCCATTTATTGTTGGGCTGATTCTTCCTGTCTATGTGTTGTGTGTGTGGGGTATGATTGCCTGAGCTTGCAGCAAACAAGATCTGGGGACAGGGAGCAATGCAGCATGGGATACCTCTTAGCCACGAGCCAGTTGAAGACTTCGAGCTAGAGTATGGCCGAGTCGGAGCTGAGGATTGGCTCCGAACCCACGGGTAAGAATGTGAGGCAAGATGGACTACATACATCGAATGTTACGGTGAGTATGTAACTTCTTGTTCCTCTCCTTCTCTGAGGCAAAAAAGGGTATGCCAGTATCTAAAGTCACCCTTTCAAATTGGTTTTCAAGTTGTATCACCTTTATCTTTACCTCCAATAATAGAAAGTTACCATTCAGAGTTAGAGGTCACTCGACCAGAGCATTAGCTACGTCCTCTGCTTTTCAGGCCAGAATGTCTATGGACAGTGTTTGTGCTGCAGCTACGTGGGCCAATCCTCATATGTTTATTACTCATTACAAAGTGGACAGGGCCTCCTTTGGTTCCACTGTGCTCAAAGGTGTACTCCTGTGAGCCACCCAGGATAAAGGTGCTAGGGACACTGTTCCATCCCAGTAAGAATGAAGGCGAGATAGGACAACATAACATAAGGAAGTTATGTACTCACTATAACCTTCTGTTTGTTGTCCATCTCACCATTCATTCTTACGACCCCCCTCCCTCCTTCCCCCATCCAAGGACTTCTAGAGGATCTGGTGGTGATTTTTCCTTTTATACGAGTTCCTTTGACTCTGTTTCTCCTTGACATGGGGTCATACCTATATTTTACTCATTAGTAATGTTAGCAGCAAACTAGATCTGGAGAGTTGCACCACTGCATCATGGGATACCTACCTTGCCACGATCCAAGTTTGAGACTTCCAGCTGTGTATTCGGCCGAGTCGGAGCCGAGGATCGGCTCCGAACCCATCCAAGCAAGAATGAATGGTGAGATGGACAACAAACATGGAACATTATGGTGAGTAGATGACTTCTTTTTTCTTCCTCTTTTCCAGTTAACCATTTGTTTTAGTTAGAGAACAGTTAACAAAGTCCATTTAAGTTGGAGGACTTTCCCCCCATTTTTCCCATAACTGTGGTAGTTCTAAATTTTCAGTATGCCCCAAAAAGAGAGTAAGCCTTTTGGGTTTAAAAAGTGTGAAAAGTGTAGTAAAGATGCCCCTCACTGACTCTCTTACCTTATGTGTTTACTGTTTGGGGCCTCTTCATTTGCAGGAGTCTTGTTCCATATGCTATGCCTTTAACCAGAGGGTGCTTATGGAATGGAAAAATAAATTCATTTTGAAGGGGTTATTAAGGCTGTCTCTTCTGATCCCACCTCTCCTAAGTCTGATAAATCTGTGAGTGGTAAAGTGACCTTTTCTGGCTCCAAAATCGTTGGACCCAAAAACTAAATATCCAAAGGTGTCCACCTCTGACAGCAGCCTTCAGAGCAGGGACTTCCTTGGAGCGGTTAGAATCTTCAGCTTTGAAATCATCCATTAACTGATCGGCTCTGAAAGAACCCACACCAGCTGAGGTTGTGTTATTGAAGCTCATCTCCATCCTTGGAACCGATTTACTTCTCGGCCCCCTTCTCCATTCTTGACCAGATCCAGATCTCTGACACTGTGTACCAATCTACTAGGAGTCTGTCAGATGAAGATGTGGATAGGGTGGTGCACAGGCTTCTTAAGACACCTGCCTTGGCCAGGCTTCTTTTGGATCCGAACCCAAAGGAGTCTGGATCAGACTCATCTTACCCCTATGGCACCTACTCCTTCTCCGATCCATCCTTTGGTTTTGGAACTGGAAGACTCTGATTTTCAACTGGTATCTGTTTTGCGTCCAGGGCCGCTTAGCACCTCGGATCCTGTGTCTGCCCTGAGTGTCTCCACCTAGACGAAGCAGGAGGCCTCTGAGAGCCGACACTCGCCAGTCGGGTCCTCGGAGCCAGCTTGGATCTCGTCTGATCTGACTTTGTCTCTTGGGGCCTCGGCGTGGATGGATAGAGCCTCTCAACTCATCTTTGAAGCTTCCATCTCCTGCTCCGCAGGCTCTTTCGGCTTAGTCATCCATTTTGTTGGGTCCGGGAAGTTCTTTGTGGTAGGGGCCGATTGCTTTCAAAGAAGTTCTTCATGTTTCACTGTTGTAGTCATCACATTTGGGTTATCTGCTTGCAGTAGCCCTCAGTTGGCCTGATTATTAAAGTCTTGGGTCTTGCATTGGTTGCTGTCTCATTTTCCATGACACCAAAAAATGAAGAACGAGGTCGGACCCAAAATGGAATTTATTGCAAACAGCACCACAAACACAGTCTATTTGAACAGCAGCACAGACACAGTCGATTGACCTAGGTTTCGTCTGTATGGACTTCTTCAGAATAAAAAATCAACCGTAAAAAATCACTTTGTAACAAACATCAACCCTGCCCATGTCATTAACCTTTGAATTATCCAATCTGATAAAAAATTAATTAAAATAACCAAATGTGCAATAAATAAAAGTGATGGTAATGACAATGAGTACTAGATATAAATTTTACACATACAACAAAAAACAAAACTTAAACTACACTCCATATGTATAGGGTGGAGGGGGCATTATCTGGGGAAGATAGTCCAAGACACTTGGCAGAAACATGACGCTCACTTGCTCATAAACATGTGAGATGAGAGCAGTGCTGTTGGCATTGCAAGCATTTCAGAATACTGTCATAGGTTGGTACTAGGCTATCGGCCCTAGGGCCTATACAAGCCTAGCCATAACAATTACCTGGCTATTTCTTCCCACAATATTTACTTCCCTGGACCCCTGTCTAGCAGGGTGGTTAATGTGACCCCCGGGGTGAATTTCCTATCTCCCATCCAATCTTCAAGGTTCCTCTTGAAGAGGGCCAAAAAGGCGCTCTGCTTGACATGTATGGGCAGTCTGTTACAGAGTCTGGGGAGTTTCTGGGTCAGGAACCTATCCCTCCAGCATGTTTTGTTCATTGTGATAATAAGGTTTAGATCCCTGCAGCATGTGGCTCTGAGGGATTGGGATTTCTTTAAGTGTAGCATGTCCAACAGCTCTGGGTTTGATATGGCCTTGTATGTTAAGCAGATATCGCCTCTGAGTAGATGATATGCGACAGAGTATAGCAGGATTTTTTTTAAGACTGTCAGCATAGGGCATCTGCTTTAGGCCTGTGATTCTAAGAACAATAGCAATTCAGTCAGACAGATCTAAAGAAGTCCATTTTAAGTGTACCACAGATGAAAGCACTTATCTGGAGTAATAAATGGTCTTGTGTGCTTGCCGCTCTTCTGCCGTGTTTGTTTGTTTTGCAGTTGTTTGTTTTTTGGAGTTTTGCAGTCAGACAATATGTCAGTAGTCTGGTACATAAACAAATAAGGAGGAACCAGATCTTACCCCACTTCATCAAGAAGCTCTAAGGGTTCGGCAATGGGCAACATCCTCCAACCATTTTCTGATTGCAACGCACATTCTGGGGAAATCTAACATGATTGCAGGCAAATTGAACAGGCCATATTATGGCCTCACATGTGGTCCCTCAATCAGAACATAGCAGAAAAGATTTTCTGAAAATGGGGCTAGCCTTGCTGCAGTCTTTTTGCTTCACCCATCAATACCAAATGCAGCAGCTTCTTTGCCCTGATCTCTCCTATGAGGGAGTCACCAACGGATGCAATTGTTCACAACTGGCCTCCGTGACTCCTATATTCTTTCCCTCCAATTCCTCTCATTCTCAAGTTTTTTGCAGAAAGCCATTCTGATGGAGACTACAGTAATCCTGATTGCTCGCTATTGGCATCATCAGATCTGGTTTCCCGTCCTACAGCTTCTTCTGGATGAACCATATATTCTGGACCCGGCTCCAGGTCTGCTGACGCATCTGTCGGGATTGGGTCATCCCAACCTTCAAAACCTCAAGTTGACAGCTTGGCTGTTCCAGTTCCCTTGATTGCTAGGTTTCCTCTTCTTTTCTGTCCGGTGAAACATATCCTGTTGTCCTCCCATAAGACCTCCACAAGGAGATTATACACGAGTAAATGGAACATGTTCAATATGTGGATAAATTACAACCAAGTAGACCTCCTTTCTGCTCCCATACATTCTATCCTGGAATTTCTAGCAAACCTCTTTCATGGAGGTGCAGCTGCTTCTGTTATTAGACTCCAGCTAGCAGCAGTCTGAAGTTATCATGTGGGAGGAAATGGCTATACGATTATGTCACACAAACAGCTGGTAACCCGGTACGTAAAATTCCACTACCAATCGTTAGCGGACCAGAGTTCTGCTGTGGCAACCCCTAACCGGGAAAAGCCGAAAGACACAAACAAACCATTTCCAGTAGGCAAAATCAGATTTACCCAGGTTTTAACCTCTGAAATTAAAAGTCCTACTTTTCAGTGTCCCCAAAGCCTGTTCTAATGTAAGGGGATCTGTCCATCTCCTGTAGCAGTTCCATATAGGTACTCTGTCCTCTTGATTATTATTGGTTCTGTGAATTAGAAATCTTCATTTTAGCATTATAATTTCCCATTTGGAGATATCACAGTTCAAGGTATTTTGGGAGTCTTTTATTTCAGGAAAGAAAATGCAAATGTCAGAGATTATGCCTCTGTTAAAGCCAGTAAGCACACTAAATTAGCTGTGGAGTTTGAGACCCCTTTTGTCATAACACACCACTTCAGTTAATGTAGTACACAAACAGGAAGGAAACCAGGTCATATCCCCTGTGCAGTCCAGCCATAACTGCCTGGCAACTTGGCACAATATCTTTCTTCAAGCAACCTACATTCTATGAGTAGCGCACCATTGTAGACTTCCTGAGCAAATTCAGGACAGACCCTCATGCATGAATGTTACACCCAGATGTCTTCCAGGACATTGTACACGTTTGAGGAATTCACTAACCAGAGCCAATTGCCTCCATTCACAACAGACAGTTGTAGAAGTTCTGAGCCAGGATTCCTTACAAACAGGCCATGAAAAGAGATGCCATTTCTTTCCCTTGGATGAGAATGTTCCTTCATACCTTCCACCTCTTCCTTCTGATTACCAGAGTCTTATTACTAAAGGCAAAGGTCTGCCTAAAGATAGTCCTGTTAACTTCCATTCAGCCCAGACAACATTGTTGTTCCCTTTTCATGTTCATGGCCGGGGCATTTACTAAAAGCTTCCTCACAGAGTGATCCTCTTCACACAGGACAAGGGATCTCTCATTTGTTTCAGCATTCTAAACCTACACCTGACTATATGGATTTTATTCCCTTTAGGTACTTATTTTTAGAGTATGGGCTACAGGTCTTAAAGAAAGCTATAAAACCTACTACTAGGAAATTATATTTAGTTAAATGGAAGAGGTTTTACAATTGGTGCCTGAATACAGAATATGTCTGAACCCAAGCAGGTGCTTCTGTGGTTCTTCATTACCTTTGTTAATTGCTCAAATCAGGTCTGTTTTGGACCTCTGGCGCAGTGTATCTTTCATCTGTTTCTGCTTGTCTGCCTGTTTCGCAGCTCTGGTACAGTGCACCTTTCATGTGTTTCTGCTTGTCTGCCTGTTTTGCACCTCTGGCGCAGTGCATCTTTCATCTGTTTCTGCTTGTCTGCCTGTTTTGCAGCTGTGGCACAGTGCATCTTTCATCTGTTTCTGCTTGTCTGTCTATTTTGCAGCTCTGGCACAGTGCATCTTTCATCTGTTTCTGCTTGTCTGCCTGTTTTGCAGCTCTGGTACAGTGCACCTTTCATGTGTTTCTGCTTGTCTGCCTGTTTTGCACCTCTGGCGCAGTGCATCTTTCATCTGTTTCTGCTTGACTGCCTGTTTTGCTGCTCTGGCACAGTGCATCTTTCATCTGTTTCTGCTTGTCTGCCTGTTTTGCACCTCTGGCACAGTGCATCTTTTATCTGTTTCTGCTTTTGCACTTCTGGCACAGTGCATCTTTCATCTGTTTCTGCTCGTCTGCCTGTTCTGCACCTCTGGCACAGTGCATCTTTCATCTGTTTCTGCTTGTCTGCCTGTTTTGCACCTCTGGCACAGTGCATCTTTCATCTGTTTCTGTTGTCTGTCTGTTTTGCACCTCTGGCACAGTGCATCTTTCATCCGTTTCTGCTTGTCTGCCACTCCTTTCCTTCCTTATTTCAAAGAGCTTTTGCACGTTAGGCCCCTTAGGAAAGAGGTGGCTCCATTCCAGGGTCTTAATTTTGTATCGAAAAACAAGACTCTGTGTTTGTTTGAATGTGCACCTATCTCTTCCCTGAAATTCTTACTTGGAAGACTTTTGCTACACGAGCATCTGAGTTGCATGTCCTCATGTCTTCTTAACCCTTTTCCTTTTTTAACAATGATAAGGTGACTCAGAACCAGTCCTTCCTTCATGCTTGGACATGTTTTTGAGTTTATGAAACTCAGAAACTCTGTAATTTACCTTAATCAGCCTGTCATCTCCCTATATTCTTCCCTGATCCTAGGATTGGGGGAGGGAGAATTCTGAATATCCTGGATGACCACAGGCAGTTTGTATACTACCTGGATAAGACAAACAGATGTTCATCGTGCATACAGCTGCAGTAATCACAGATGGGTTTTCAGCCGTCAGGCGGTCCCTCGGTCGGCCGAATTCCAAAGTCTTGGTCCGGCGTCGGTTGTTGTCGCTTACTCTTCTGACGTCAGGAAGGCCAGAGTATATAAGACACAGCTGACGCCATGTTCCCCAGTCTTTTTTGCCGCGCGGTGCCCGAAGCAGAAGCAGTTCGCAAGTGCCGGTCGGCCAGCTCCTGAATTACGAAAATATTTGGAACCGAAGGCTTCATTAAAGCTAAGTACCCCATTGGGGAATCTTTTCTTGCCTCAGACCGATGTCAGAAAAAGTTAATAATTGTATTTCTTGTGGGAAGCAAATACCGCATAAGGATTTCCATTCCCTTTGCATACCTTGTTTGGGCCCAGACCACGACGTCTCGGGCTGTCGCTTTTGCGCTACCTTCAATAAACGCACTATCAAGCATCGGGTGGAGTTCGCCCAACACTTTTTTGGTAAAGCTTTTGACTATAAAATGTCGTCGGACACTCCGACTACCGTTTTATCCAAAAAACACAAGGAAAAGGACCAACATGCTAGGCCCGCGGTTTCCACTGACATCACGCCGAAACAGGCTCCACGTGGTCCGGTTCTCAGTGAGACGCCTTTGCAGCCCCTGACTACCGACGACACTCCTTCGGCGGTGTCTTCTGTACCCGAGACCGCTGGGTCATCGGCCCTTTCCCAGACTACAACCGAGGCCCCAGCTTATGCCGAGCCTACTAATGTGGACAGATCTACATCCACCCATGGGGTTTTTAGGCCTTCATCCTCTTTTTCTATTAAGGCCTTTACTAAATCTAAAGCAGCCAGGCATCAAACTAGGCCTGCTGCACAAGGCCCATCTCCTGGACCCATGCCTAAGAAGCAGATGCTTAAAATGGCTGAGGATCTAATAACTCTTATCAGAGGTTCTCAGCCCCCTCCTGACAAGAGACCCAGAGTGGAGGAAGACTCCCCCTCTTCTGATCAGGGATCCATTTTATCAGAGCATTCTGATGCTGAGGAACACTCTTATTCCCCTTTTGAGGATTCGGATGCAGAGCAGTCTATTCCTTCTGTATCCCCCCCTGAGGATTTTTCTTTTGGGGAAACCTTGCACACCTTGAGGGAACACTTCCATTGGGAAGGCCAAGACTTTTCAGACTCCAAGAAAAGACTTAGAGAATTTCTTTGGTTACCTCAGCACAGACCTCTGGCTATTCCTCCTGTTTTGGAGGTTCTGGATGATGTCTGTTCGGAGGCTTGTTTTAATCCTGATTCGCTGCCTCCTGCACCAGTTAAGCCTGATAGATATTACAGAGTACCCAGTTCTCACCAATTTCTCTGCAAAGGCCATAATGCTGACCCTGAAACCATTTCTCAAGGCCCGAAGGGAATAAAGGCCTCCACTGCCAAGAATCCACTTCCTGCAGAAAGGGAATCTAGATCTCTAGAAAGGTGGGGTAAGAAGGTTTATACCTCGGCCACCCTAGCCATGAGGGCCTTAAACTGCCAGTTTCATATGATTAAATATCAACAGTTCCTGTTATCACAATTAAAAAACAAAATGTCTCAACCTGAACAACCAGATTTAAAAGAGTTACAGGATATGATGCATAGTGCAGAACAAGTGGGTAAACACACTTTACAATGTGGTTATGATGCCCTAGAGGCCTCCAGTAGAGCGGCTGCTACAGGATCAGTCATTCGCAGACATGCCTGGCTTAGAGAACAAAATCTGCCTGATCATGTGAAAGCAAAACTTCTTTATGCACCTTTACAAAAGGATGTTCTTTTTGGTACTAATGCTGAGGATATATTACTAAAAATGGAAGAGAAAGCCAAATCTATGCAAACTGTCAAAGCTTTCTTACAGGTCCAGCCACCACGATTTAGCAGGAATTGGCCATCAAAAAACTGGTCCTTTCCAGCCACTGACAAGCCCCAAAGAGGCAGATACAGACGCGGAAGGGGCAGAGGGCAATCACAAGGGTCATATAGAGGCAGACAATGGCAATCTCCAGCACCAAGAGGTGGTGAAGACAGTGCACAACAATACAGGAAGCAAACTCAATGACTCCCTCATTTCCATGCCAAGCAAGTCTCAACTGGCAGCACCTTTGGGAGGAAACTAGCATTATTTGCAAGCAATTGGCAAATTGTCACAACAGACAAATGGATACTGGACATTATAAACAGAGGCTACAAATTTCAATTTCACACTCTTCCAAAATGAGAGGCATGCCAAACCTACCACAAAATCAAAGGGTAGAGGCACAACTGCAAATTTCAAAGCTCCTAAACATGAGGGCTATACAAAAGGTACCTACGCACCAACAAGGTCAAGGTTTTTATTCAAGACTTTTCCTGGTACCAAGAAAAGGAACCGACTGGAGACCCATTCTGGACTTATCAATCCTAAACACATTTCTACTGCACCAAAATTCAAGATGCTCACATTACAGCAACTTCTTCCCATGCTGGGCAAGGAGTTTTGGCTGGTAACATTGGACCTCAAGGAGGCATACCTGCATGTCCCAATCAGACAAAGCTGCAGAAGATACCTCAGATTTCTTGCAGGTTCAATCCACTATCAATTCTCTGCATTGCCCTTTGGCTTATCTACTGCCCAGAGTATTCACCAAGTGCCTGGCATCAGTGATTGCCTATTGCAGACTTCAAGGGATACAAATTTACCCTTATCTGGACGTCTGCCTGATCCAAGCGGACAGCAAACATATACTACTGGAACATCTGGCATATGTGACACGGTTACTGCTTTCTCTGGGATACACCATCAACAAGGAGAAATCAAAGCTAACACCTTCTCAGAAAATAACCTTCCTGGGTGCCAGCTTGGACACAAACACCCAGATGGCATACCTTACGCCAGAAAACAAGGGCAATTATCGCAGTACTTCCAAATACTAGCAAATAGTACCAGGCGTACTGCAAGGAAAATCCTGCAGGCTCTGGGATTCATGGCATCTTGCATTCTTCTAATCCCGTGTGCAAAGCTGCATATGAGGAAACTTCAATGGTACCTAAAAATCTATGGTCTCAACACAGTCACAGCTTGAAGCAATCATTCCAATAATTCCCTGTCTACAAAAGGAATTCCTATGGTGGGCCCAAGCATGCCAAGTAAACACAGGCCTCCATTCTGCAAGCCTCAAGCAAAACAAGTCATAACCACAGACGCCTCAGATTACGCCTGGGGCGACATGAAGGACAGGTGCATTCAGGGCAGATGGTCCCAAAAGGAAAAGCACCTTCACATCAATCAAAAAGAAATGCTGGCAGTAATAAATGCAATTACAGCTTTCAAGGACTTCCTGCATCCAGGACAATTGCTCATAAGAACAGACAACACCACAGTTATGTGGTACATAAACAAACAAGGAGGAACTCACTCATACCCCTTGTGCAGACTAGCCATGACTCTTTGGAACTTGGCTCTAGAAAGGCAAATCGAACTTCAAGCACAGTACTTGCCAGGGATGGAAAACACACTGGCAGACACTCTGAGCAGAAATATGACAGATCCACACGAATGGAAGCTACATCCACAGGTGTTTACGGAGATAGTCCAAGCGTGGGGGAGGCCAGATATAGATCTTTTTGCCTCCCACAGAAACCATCAATTGAAAAGGTTTTGTTCAAGGACCTTCCATCCAAAGGCCTGGAAAGTGGACGCCCTTTCATTCAGTTGGACAACATGGACAGTTTATGCATTCCCACCTCTGCCTCTTCTGCCCAAGGTACTTTTGAAAGCAAGAACAGACAAACCGAGGATGATACTGATTGCTCCAGACTGGCCAAGGCAACACTGGTATCCACTCCTGAGGAGCCTAACACATACTCCTCCCTGGTCCCTGCCTCTAACACCTCTTCTGCTGACGCAGAACAACTACAAAACCCTTCACAGACAGCTGAAAACACTCAACCTCGCTGCATGGAAAATTCCTTAACACCACATCAAACTCTACTCTCCAAGGAGGTGCAGGATGTCATTTTGGAGGCCAGAAGACCATCTACTAGGAAAGCTTACTCCGCAAAATGGAAGCGGTTTTGCTGTTGGAATGAGAAAAGAGGGCAGGACCCTAGAAAATTGAACTTGCCTCAAGTTTTACAGTACCTAGCTGAACTACTGAGCAGTGGACTTTCATTTTCTTCAATCAAAATACACGCCTCAGCCATTTCTGCAGAATTCAACACGGATCCTCCTTTATTCTCACACCCACTCTTACGGCAGTTCCTCAGAGGGGCTAAGAATATAAGACCTCCAAGGAAACAACCAATACCAGCCTGGGACCTTAATTACATACTAGAAAAATTAACATTGCCTCCCTTTGAACCTGCTGCTTCAACAGATCTACAATATTTGTCCTGGAAAACAGCTTTCCTTCTGGCCATCACTTCAGCTCGTAGGGTTTCTGAACTACAGGCCCTCATGGCGGTGCAGCCCTTCCTCATCTTCCATCAGGACAGGGTTTCCCTTCGTACCAACCCATCTTTTATGCCTAAAGTGGTACCTAGGGTAGCCTTAAACCAAGCCATACACCTTCCTACCTTTTATCCTAACCCTCAAAACAAAGGGGAAAGGCTGCTTCACTCTCTAGACATCCATAGGCAGCTACGTTACTGTTTGGACAGAACAAAGTCCTTCAGGAAATCAGACCAACTTTGTGTCCTATGCCATAGGGGCTCCAGGGAAACCAGTTACCAAACAGACCATTTCCAAGTGGATTGGCCACTGCATACGTTTTTGTTACTCCTATCATGGGAAACCTGTCCCTACTGGTATCAGATCTCACTCCACCAGGGCCACAGCCACCTCTACAGCCTTCCTCAGAGGTGTGCCTACTAAGGATATCTTGGAGGCAGCCACTTGGAGTTCTGTACATACCTTCACAAAACACTACCATCTGCCCTTATATTCCAGAACAAGAGCAGGCTTTGCCACTGCTGTTTTGCAGGGCATTCTGGCTCAACCCAGTTCCTCATAGGACCTACCACCCTATGCATAGCTTTGGGACTCTACTCATCTGTGATTACTGCAGCTGTATGCACGATGAACATAGTACAGTTTTGTACCTACCATAAATGTAGATGTTCGAGTGCTAATACAGCTGCAGTACAGGTTTCCCTCCCTCCTTCCCTCTTGGTAAGGCCATGGGGCCTAAAACCTCTTCATACCTCCTGACTGGGTTATCCTGCTATGTTTTATTTGCTTGCATTTGTGGATTAGCTTTATTTATGTATTGCCTTCCTTTTGGGGGCACCTGACATCTGGGGCAAGAAAGACTGAAGAACATGGCGCCGGGCTGTGTCTTATATACTCTGGCCTTCCTGACGCCAGAAGAGTAAGTGACAACAACCGGCCGGACCAAGACTTTGGAATTGCCGACCGAGGACCGCTTCTGACGGCTGAAAACCCATCTGTGATTACTGCAGCTGTATTAGCACTCTTTGTCCTGAAAACAGCTTTCCTTCTGGCCATCACTTCAGCTCGTGAGGGTTTCTGAACTACAGGCCCTCATGCATGTGCAGCCCTTCCTCATCTTCCATCAGGACAGGGTTTCCCTTCGCACTCAACCCATCTTTTATGCCTAAAGTGGTATCTAGGGTAGCCTTTAAACCAAGCCATACACCTTCCTACCTTCTATCCTAATCCTCAAAACAAAGGGGAAAGGCTGCTTCACTCTTTAGACATCCATAGGCAGCTACGCTACTATTTGGACAGAACAAAGTCCTTCAGGAAATCAGACCAACTTTTTGTGTCCTATGCCATAGGCTCCAGGAAACCAGTTACCAAACAGACCATTTCCAAGTGGATTGGCCACTGCATACGCTTTTGTTACTCCTATCATGGGAAACCTGTCCCTACTGGTATCAGATCCTCACCCACCAGGGCCACAGCCACCTCTACAGCCTTCCTCAGAGGTGTGTCTACTAAGGATATCTTGAGGCAGCCACTTGAGTTCTGTACATACCTTCACAAAACACTACCATCTGCCCTTATATTCCAGAACAAGAGCAGGCTTTGCCACTGCTGTTTTGCAGGGCATTCTGGCTCAACCCAGTTCCTCATAGGACCTACCACCCTATGCATAGCTTTGGGACTCTACTCATCTGGATTACTGCAGCTGCATGCACGATGAACATAGTACAGTTTTGTACCTACCATAAATGTAGATGTTCGAAAGTGCTAATACAGCTGCAGTACAGGTTTCCTCCTCCTTCCCCTTGGTAAGGCCATGGGGCCTAAAACCTCTTCATACCTCCTGACTGTTATCCTGCTATGTTTTATTTGCTTGCATTTGTGGATTAGCTTTATTTATGTATTGCCTTCCTTTGGGGCACCTGGACATCTGGGGCAAGAAAGACTGAAGATGGCGCCGGCTGTGTCTTATATACTCTGGCCTTCCTGACGCCAGAAGAGTAAGTGACAACAACCCGGCCGGACCAAGACTTTGGAATTGCCGATCGAGGACTGGCTGACGGCTGAAAACCCATCTGTGATTACTGCAGCTGTATTAGCACTCGAACATCTACATTTATGGTAGGTACAAAACTGTACTTTTTAGAATGTCAGACCAACTGGCATCCAGTTTCCTAGTAAACTCTTTCCATATGGCTCTCCCATGCTATTTGTTTTGCTATTCCTGTCATGGGACAATCCCTCATCATAATGTCAAGCACACTCCACTTTGTGGTTACTGTGAGGACCTTGTGGAACTTGGTGGACTCTGAAGCCATTCTAGAGGCAGCACCTTGGCCTTCTGTGCACACTTACACTAAGCACTACAAAACTGAATCCTTTTCCAGAGTCAGAACAGGGTTTGCTAGATTTACTGTCTAGAGTCTTCTGGACTCCAGTCCTGCTTCCTCTGGCCTTACTGTCTAAGCTTTGGCAATCGTCCCATACAGTTATAGCTTTATGCTACTGCAGCAGTGATCTAATGATGAACATAGTACAGTTGTCCAAGTAGAAACTTCACGAAGCCTGAAAAAGACTCCTAAAAATATCAACACTGCAAATCTCAACTGTTGGCCAATAGAAACACACTTCCTTTAAATGTTTAGGTTTATGGCTAGACCAGTTACTTAACTTCCAAAGCCATATTGAAAACACCAGGAAAAAGATCAGTTTTCTTTTTTCTGGTACTGAAAAAAATATCCTTTTCTCTTCAGACCAGCTAGAGCTGCAATAGGCAAAAGAGTCTTCCTTGCTCAACTTGAGTACAGGTTCCCCTTTATGTTCAGACATACGAGCGTCTTCATGTATTTATGCGACTACAGGGTGTATTTGCTTCAAGCACACAGTCCTTAAGGAAGTTTAGGAGTTTGAAAGAATTGAAGTAGGTGCATGACTGTGTTCTTTAACTTTGGAATCATGTTTTTACAAGTTGTCAGTACCAGCACTGGCATGGTACCACCTTTGGCCTTCACAAGGAATGAGGACAGCTGTTAAGAAAAAATGTGTGGACCGGTATAGTGAATTGTTTACTGCTACGGAGACATCTCTTTGAAAACCAGCTTTTACGGTAAGTGATGTTTGTCCATAATGACGGTCTTGTTCCAAGAAATGTTAGAGAAGCCTGCCTGGCTGCTGATATCCCAGTAGTTGTTGGTACCTTTTTAACTTCAAATACCAGCAAGTTTGTTTTCTAGAGTGACAAGTGAGCACCCATTCTCTTTTAAAAGTCTGAACAATTGTGCATTGTAACACATGGAGATGCAAAGACTTGCACCCAGAACTGTGGGTAAAGTCTTGTAACTGCTCATAGCCTAATACTTTGGTATTCGGGCCGACCGAGGACAGCGGACTACCCATATGTAAGGACTGCAGCAATGTGGATCTTCGAACATCTACATTTATGGTAGGTACAAAACTGTACTTTACATTGAGAAGAAGAAAAATTAGTGACTGAAGCACAGAAGGAAAAAACTCTAAATGTGCTGATTAAGACTGAAGTAGAACTGCACGTGGATGTTTTATCAGTAGACATATAAGTAATGCAATTAATCAGCTCAGAAAGTTATTTGTCTTTAGTGTTTAAGGGTTAGAAAATGTGTAATCAAGTACTTCTTGTTATACTGTGCTCTCTGGGTGCTTTAGTACCAAGACTCCAAACTTTTGCTAGCATACCCCATTGTTTTTTGGGAATATTTCTTGCTGTCAAAAACATGCATCACTAAAGCTACCAAAAATACAGGGGTTGTCATGATACATTAACTTGCAGAATGTTTTAGTTTACCAAGTGGACTTTACATAAAAAAACTGGTGCCTTGTAATGATGATGTACATTATCAGCTTTTTTTTACCTTGATGTAGTTACGTATTATAGTTTGCTTGTTGTCTTTCATGCAGACATGATAATCATTGCTTCATTTACAGTTATCTTTGTTCTCATACTCATTTGATTATCATTGGTTTATTTACAGTTATCTTTGTTCTCATAATCTCTACTCTCTCTCTCTCCTTTGACACGTTCCTCTAAACTTATCTGTGGACTCCACTGAAACCTGTTATTGTCCTCAGCTGTTTCTATACAGAGCAGCTGCCTGTAGGGTGGGTATTAACCAACAGCAACCTCTTCAGTAGGCTAAATCACATAATGAAAAGAGCATGTTTTGTATTTAACTATTTTAATATGTTTTATAGCCCTTGCCATTCAGTTCTGTGCCAGCCATCCAACCTTTGCAACCACATGCACTTTTTAAGTTGAACAGTCATTTTATCTGTAGATTGTGTGAGCCTTCTGCCTCTGCTCTCCTAATTTCAACCCTGCAGGTATGGCAGATTTGTATGGAGTGAAAGAAAGTGTCTAACCTATACCTTGCATGTTACTTTCTTTTTCTGCTGCCCTTCCAGGAAAGATGAAATGGATGTTTGCTCATATATTTTCACAGTGGTATTCTGTTGGCACAACGCAGATCTTTCTGCTGCCTTCAGTAGTTGAATAATTGTCCACCAGAACTTCTAGGAGGAAATAGTGATGTACATTTTCTTTTCTGCTGGTTGGTTGACTGTGCCATATTCCAGAACCTTGATTTGAGCAGAACTACTGCCAAGTTGACTGCTTGAGTGGAATTACTTTTATGTTGTGCTTTGAATGCCTAGCAAGTGTTTAAGAATGAAATATGCTTTATACTCAGAGTACTAACTCTAAGAACTGCATACTTAATGCTTTTCTTTGCTGCATTCTGCATGTGTGGAACTTTAAATTTGCATGTTTTGTTGACCTTTTGTAGAGGTGAAATGAGTGCTGAATTCTAATAAATGAACTAATGGTCATTGTCTTGCTCTTCATATTTCTGCCCTTTTTAATTGCATTTACTTGCTCTCAAAACAAATTGTACTTTGTGAGGTTTGTGTACCATCATTTAAAAACTGTGAACTTTATGCTGTTATGTTCATTGCTGTCTTGTGCCACACTTGGTAGTTCTTGAAATTAGCGGTTTGTTTACTTTTTTCTCCAGTTGCTCATGCCTAGGTCATTGAGACTGGCATAGAAAATATTGAAAGTAGAGTAAGAGTTTCTAGCATTTCTGGGTTTCTTAGTACAGTTTTCATTCCTTCATTAATTTTCCGTACTGCCTTTATTTCAGAGTTACAGGGAGCCAGACCCTATTTCAGAATTGTAATGTTAAAATGCAGGTTCAGGTGCCTAGCAGCCTACCTCTCTACTTCCATAAAAATTTGCAGTGTCATCTTGTGCGAAAAGTTGCAAAGTAGAGTAATCTGATAGTCTAGTCTGTTGACCAGGAGTTTCATAGAATGTGATCTACTGGTCAGGCACCTTTTTGCAGATGCTTTCACTTTAAAAATTCTCTGTAGTTCTGGGAGTCACCTTTCCCCATAGATGACCATGCAGTGCTTCTCATTGGTGGAAGATGTTTGATGACCATTAGGTAAAGGTATGCGTCATGAAATAGAAACCACAAAGTGTAATTGTGCTGCTTTTGTCAGTTTTCCTGAGTTTTTCTTTTGTATATGAATTTACGGGCATATTCAGATGAGTTTGAAAAAAAGTGTTATTTCCATACATTTGTTGGCTTAGGATAGTTCAGATGGGAAGTTTCATTCTCACTGGTACCAGAGTTAGACTGCAAAATACAATATAGAGAGAATAGTAATGGCAATACAAGAGTAAACGAAGATGCCTAGCTTCAGAGGTGTAGAGGGACAAAACACTGACTGTCATCCAGGTAACCAGAATTTGATTAGTAGCTCTTTTGCCTGAGGGAGCTTGCAGAGAGAATGGGAGTGAGTGGCTACTGCTGGCTCACCCATTCTGAGGGGAGAGAGCTAGTTGTGGCCGTCCCCTTGGATGACACCTAGCAGGAGTATTGCATGTTGCACCTGCTAAGCACCACTGCCACTCTGCATGTGCACTGTCAGAAGAAAAGTCAACATTTGCAGGCACACTACCACATGTGTTTTCATATACACTCATGCTCATGCATATGCACATCCATAGTAATTATGTGTAGAGCACTGACAATTCAATAACCATTTGTTTTTGGGATGTGAGATAAGATTTGAAGCTGTCATAGCAAAACCAACATAGACAGGGATAGCCTTACAATTCCATTTTGAAGCCACCCAATTAAAGAACTGAACCACAAGGTGGCAACACACTTTTCATTTGAATGATTAGAGCTCTCCCAGTGTGAAAACAAAAACTTTGAAAAAGGGGTTATTAAAGCTGTTATCCTGGGTAAAAATCAATTACTGGCATGTAGGTACACTTCCCGAATGCCAGCAGAAAAGAAATTTGGAGAACCGGAGAGAAAAATCAACTAGAAAAAGGAGAAGAGGAGATGCTGGCTTTGAAGAATTTTGTAGTGCTTCAACAAAAAGCATTTCAGGTGTCTGCTTTGGTTAAAGAGATGGCTTCCAGTAATTTAGAGAGGGAAAAACAAATGCACCCAGAGATGTTTAAACAGAACATTGAAGGAATATATCAAGTCAGATATCAAAAGACTGGGAAAATAGAAGCCTTAACTAGCTATTCAGAGGTTGGAATGAAATGTCTGGCTGACCATGAGGTATCTCAAGAAGAGCTGTTTCAAAAAAAAAAAAATAGTACAATTAGAAGCTAAAGCATGCAGAGAAAACATGAGATTTTCTTTTGTACCAGAGAAACTGGAAAAGAATGGAATGTATTAATTTTATGAAAATACAAATAAGCAACTGACTGGTGTCCCACAGTTAATTAAGAGAACACATCATGTGTATGTTCCAAATCTGGCTACGGGAAAGTAGCCAAGACCTGTATATTAAAGATGCAGTAATGTCAGCAAAAAGAGTTGTACTTATCAAAATTGTGACAGAAAGGAAGATTATTAAAAATTAAAGACTGAGTGTTTGTGGAAAATGATTCTTCATTGTATACCAGACAGAAAAGAAGGAAGTTTATCCTAGCAGTCAGGGATTGTTGAGTGGCAGGCATGAGATTCAAGCTGCTGTATCCAGCTGCCTTCAGAAAGGAATAGTAGATTCTGCTTCTCAAAATTTTGACAGTAACAAAACCCATAGCGACCTTGTCAGGGAAACCTCTTCCATTGCTCCAAAGAGGAATACTTGAGAAGTAGGACAGAAGCACAGCAGCTGACTAGAAGAATCAGAGGACCCTTTGGACTTGAACTAGAGATTGCTGGGAAATGGAGATGATCAAAAAGAAGACCAGCATCACTAAAATTAGTGAATAAATGGGAAACTAAAGCATCTATTCCATTGGATATATGAATATTCGTGAAATGTGGCTTTGCAAGAAAAGGCATCTGAGAAATATTGGAATTTTGACTTTTAAACTGTCGGGTGAACTGTAAAGCTTATACCACTCGTAATGTTTAAAAGGACATTGAAGGGAACGAAAAAGTAAGTAAATTAATTTTTGTTCTTAATATTTGTATACAAATTCATGATGTAATTTACATGTTATATTGTAGTACAGTGTCCTATAATGTTCAGTCAGGGGTATTTAAGATGGAAGACTTGGGGGGGGGGTCTTATCTGTGACTGCTCTATGTCAAAGCAGGCAAGTACTTTCCTTACTTTTAAAATATATAAACTATGCTCTGTAAGAAAGGCGGGGCAGAAGCAAATTAAAGTTAATATGATGTGATATTGGGCTGCTAAGGAAAGGGTGGGGTCTGAGTGTATTGATCATATATGTTTTTACAAGGGAGGATGTCTTGGTTAATGTCCTTGGTTTAAGTGGTAGACAAGGACTATAGCGATTAGGCTTGAAAAATGAGACAAAATTATGAATGGTGTGAAAAATAAGTTTCTTGAATCTGCAAAGTTATTAGCATGCTTTTTCCAGTAGTAGATGCTGTTGGTGAGTGACAAAGTCTGCATGTGCAGGCAATTGGCCATAGGAAATATGAACAATTTGCTTGCTCTTTTTTTCTCATTGCTGACTTGCTTTTAATGACTAATGAAGTACTTGCTTCCCCAGCAGACTTAAAACTTTAATGCATTTATTAGGACAGTTTACAGTTTAGTTTATTCAGTGGCAGCCAGTGCATTTTTTCCCTCTTGGGGCTAAAAGGTAATGTTTACTGAAGGTATGCAAGCTGTTTTTTCATATCTGGGAGGGGAATAGATATGAGAAAAGAACAGATGGCAATCTGTGTATGTGGAAACTTAGGTTGTTACAAAAATTTAAACATGGATGATTTTAATTTTAGATTAGGTGATGGAGAGTGTAGCTGTCAATTTGAGGCAACTACTGTTATCTGGAGAGGTAAACTTTAACAATATACATGGTTTTGTGTGTTTATTCCAAGTTAAAAGGGATATGGTTCTGAAAATGTATTTCCTTTTTTGTTTTTTCATTAAAGCAAAAATTCTTGAAAAATGTGACACAGGTTCAAATGGAGAATGAGAAGCAAATGAATAAGAAATTAGCCTACCAATCATTGGTGTATGCATGTAAGCTAAAAGTTGGAAATACAG
Organism: Protopterus annectens; assembly: GCF_019279795.1. Classification (NCBI taxonomy): domain Eukaryota; kingdom Metazoa; phylum Chordata; order Ceratodontiformes; family Protopteridae; genus Protopterus; species Protopterus annectens. The sequence continues at coordinate 1,740,026,030 of NC_056743.1, forward strand.
ATTGAAAAGAGCTGTTAGGTATAATAGGGTGGAGTAATAACTTTGTCATAATGGACACACTGTGCATATTACCATGGAATGTAAATGGCCTTATAGGTTTCGACAGAAAGCAAAGAACATGGATTTAAATTAAGAAATGTATGGTGCAAATAGAAGTGTTGCATGAGGCACATTTTGATAGACATGAGCATGTTACTTTAACAGAGAGGATTTTCAGGATGGATATTCATTAGAGTATTAGGGACATAGGAAAAGGAGACTAATAATGATTACTAGAAGAGCTCCAAATTATATTGATAAATGAAGGAAACAATAATGGTAGATTTATGGCAGTAAGGGACTTTTGACAAAGGAGGATGATTACACTGGCATGTATTAATTGTCATGGAACTTAAGACAATTTTGGGAGAAATTTATTTATTTATTAATTTGACATTCATTGACCAAGTTAATCCGACTGGTTAGCAGCCCATTTTTAGCGGAAGCCCAAGGAGAAAAGTTCCAGAAAAGTACAAGTAGCAAAAGTAAACACATGACCATTATAACTAAAATTACGTTAATTACAATATGTATGAGATGTATATTGAAACAGCATGCTAGAAAATGGTCATTAAATTGAAAACATAATATAGTATGAAGTTTCATAAAGTAGTAAGAATGCAGAAGATACATTTGTAAAACAGAAAGTAACAAATATATACATAGGAGATAAGCCCAGAGCAAGAGGCAATGTCCAAGACTACAGCTGTGGAAGCTGTAGGAATACTGACTATCAGTAGACTTTATTAGAAGCAGAGGCAGAGTTGTGGTGGGAGAAAAGATTGGTACAACAGTATTATAGGAGAGGAAGTGGATTAAGTTGGGTCATAGCATAAGCGTGTCCATGATATACGTAGAGTTTATTTTAGTGTTGTTTTGAAGGAGTTGGGGTTAGAAATCTTTCCAACACTTAGTGGTAATTTATTGACTTGCAGAAGATGCATATAAGGCTGGATGAGGGTAGAGATAGAGGGACAGGAGGAGGGGTTGTGTAAGAATGAATTATGCAAAGCTAAATCTTGTAATTTTATTATAGGCAAGTTCCAGTTTTGACAGAAGATTTGATTGGAGATTTTATGCCACCCCTATTCTCCCTAATCAGCTTTCAGATGGAATATTATTTATGGATTGAGAGTGAAACTTCATTTGTAACAGTGAGGATGTATCAGAGTACCTAGTCTAGTCTTTTTCTTTTTTTTCCCGTTAGGGGTCACAGCGAGAACTCCGGCTGCCTAATTATTGGCGCCTAACCTTCAAAGAAGGAATGCATCAGAGTACCTAAAGGGGAAAGAATAACAAAAGGTGGTAGATGGTAGATTTCTGAGTTAATGTAAGTGAATATGTGGTATTGAAGATGTGTTGCCTATAGTAAGAACTTAGGTCTCAAGCAGAATTTACTTATTCCCCAAGGCACAGTAACTTGGCTAGACTGGTTAGAAATATTTCACAGAAGCATGTGTCACATCCAAAAACTGTTTCAGATCATGCAGTAATAAAAACTTGGGTAAAGATGGAGGATAATGAAGTTAAAATAAGAAGTTGGCACTTTCCTACTTGCCTGTTAAAAAAGAGAAATGGATAGTGGAAATAATTTTACAGTTACTAGGGAATAAATAAATGTCTTCAGATGGGATAGGTAGTGAGTGGGAAAATGAGAAAGTAATTTTAAAAATAAGTAGAAGTAAAGGAAGAAAAGATATGGGAAGGAAATGACAAGAATTATTTAGAGGCGTTAACAAAAATTGAAGTATTGCTGAATAAGGAATTTCACAGAACAAGGAATTTCACAGAACAAGAAGAGCAAACTGCAGAGTGCTAATGGGAAAATAAGGAACAATTTGGATAATATGCATGAGTTTAAAAAGGTTCAAATATGTTATATTAATCTCTACAGAACATAAAAACGTTTAGCATGATAACTTAATAGAAAATAGCAATGGCTTTTACCAACCTAGGGAGCCTATGACAAGAATAACAATCAAGAAATTCTGTAGATGTATTAGCGATATTTTGGAAGTTTGTATAAAGCAGAGGAATGTTGAAACCAGGAAAAGGCTGAAATGGAAATATGTATGTAAGACTTAATTATGTCAAGACTAGATGAAGATGAGACTCCGCAATTAATAGCTAAGATAGGAAGCAATAAGATAGCCAGGATGTATAATCAAACATCCAGGAAGTGTCCAGGAATAGGTGGTATTCCTGTGAAAGGTTAGACAGGAAGGAAGAAGGTGATCTGGAGAGTTTTACTTAGTATTTTAAAGGGGGGAGGGGGACATTTTGGAAGAAAGCTGTAGTGGCTGTATTTCCCACAGAGGGTAAAGACCCTTCAGTCCCAGCTTCATATAGACCCATGTCAATTTTAAACCATGATTATAATGTGCGTCTCTGTACTAGCTAAAAGTATAGCAAAGGTGTTGCCAAAATTGATAGAATATGGATCATTGTGGTTTTGTGGAGGGGAGGCAAATATGTTTGACAACATTAATAGAAAACTGGTCATACAGAATAGAGCAGAATGTAAGAACATACTTCTGTTATTGGTAAGTCTTGATGCATTTGCACTCCCTGATAGAATAAGAAGGGGTAATTAAGATGTGTTATGAAGGGTCAGAAACAAGATTTAAAGTGGGAGGAGTACTCTCTGACAAGCTATGTTTGAACAGAGGAGCTTGGCATGGATGTCAATTTTCCCCTTCTGTTGTTTGTATTCTGTTTAGAGCCATTAACACAAAAAATGAGATTCAAAATTGAAAGAATGTAATTAGTGTGGTAATCAAAGAAATTTAGCATTTGTTGCAGGTAATATGTTTGTATGTGATAAATCCAGAAAAGGGCAGTTCATTGTTTTGGGACATTGTGAAACAATTGCACACCTTTTCAGCAAATAAATGAAAATGAAATAAAAGTTGTGGAGGTAAACGACACCTATGCTTGAATTGGTTCAGCAATACCCATACTTATAGAGCCATAGGGTGGGAGGTTGGCGTAATGGTTAAGAAGCTTACCTTGGAGACACAAGTTGCAGGGTTTGATTCTCACATGGGGTAATTGTCTAGGCTTAAAATGGCCCACAAGGGCAGTTAGCCTAGCACTAATCTATGAACCTATGATAAGATGAACTATTTAGGTGTATGGATTAAAAAGGATTCACTTAACAGCAGCTAATGTTATGTGGTAAGAGAAGGAAGAGAAAATGATGCAACAAGTAAGAAACTGCATGTTCTAGGTTATGGGTATGGATGCTAAAATACAAGCAGTGAAAACTTTAAGTCCCTTTAGTCTTATGTGTACAGGTTAGGCATATTTTATAATACAGAGGAGGAGTTGTGGATTACAGTGAATTGAAGGGAGTTATTAGGGGAGGGAAGAAGCCAAAAGATAAGTGAGGTAAGTTGAGTTTCCCTGTGGTATTAGGTGGCTTAGGGTTACCTGATTTCTGAGGGTCACTTCATAGTTATGGAGTTAAGGCTCATAACAAGCAGAAGGGTATAAATCAAAGGGAAAAGGATGATGAAACATTGGAGTTCAAGAAATAGACTAACATTTTGCATGCAAGTCCTTAAGGAGAGGCATAACAGACATATAGATTATTGTGTTTATAAAGTAGTAGAAGGTGTTCTAGTAACAGTCAGTCTGGGGATTGAAAAAAGGGTATTTTATCATTGGGAATGTCTGCAAGAAGAGGTATAGAAAAATAGGCAAGAGGGGATTGGCATTTACTGGGGGAAATTATCAAAGGAATCAAGGCCCTGGGAGTAAATAGCTTGAGAGGGAATGGTGACAGAGTGGGGTGAGGCTAAGCAGAATTTTGGACTGCAGGTTGGAGATGAAGTATGTGGAAAGAGAAGGACATAAGGGAGTACTAAGTGAAAGACCATTTAAAGTATAGTTATAGCCTAGTCTAAAGCAGATGCTAAAAAGGGGATAGTTTGTGTGGAATGTAGTGTATTGCTTGATAGCTACAAAAATCAGTCAGATGGGATTAGAAAAAATTTTTAAACATAGAACAGCAAATTGCAAAAGTTCAGTTGGAAGAAATCTGTAGGTCTCCTAATTATTGCAGCATGGTCCAGAAGATGTAGGATTTTTGGATGAAATTGCTTGTATAGGCATTTTTATACCCCAAGTAGACTTAAGTGGATTTTTCATCTGGGAGATAGTAAATGTTGGAGATGTAAAGCACAAGAAATTGAGAAAATGTTTTGGGAATGGCAAGTATGTCGATATTAAAAATTTTCTGCAGTGTACTTTGACAGAATTGAATTTAGATCTGAGCCTCGTATCCGACTTGGCCGTTACTTTAGCTCGTGGCCACCAAAAAGCTCTCTAGCTCCTCCTTTACCCATAATGCACCAACTCATAACATACCGTAGATCTCGTTTGCTGCTTTTCCCGAAAGATGTGTTCAGCCTGAGCTCTTGAGCTTGCACTGAATTTTTTCCCTTTGATGGTTTTAACATATAAATACATTTTCCCTTAATCTTTATACTCTGTGTAATTCTGTTTTACTGTAGTTGGCATTTTTTCTTATACTCTGTAAGTTTCTCTTTCTGTAGTATGTTAGTGTAGTTCTTTGTAGCATTGATGGTATTTCTTTATTGTTTTATTACGTTTAAAGGGGAAAAAACTTTCATCTTTCTCTGTTTTCTGTCTCCTTTTCTATCGCAAGTCATCATGTCTGATAAAGAACCTGGCAGCTTCAAATAAATGTAAGAAATGTAGGCATAAATTGCCACTTTCAGATGCTCACACTTTGTGTTTATTGTTTATAGACCCTCAATGTCTGAAAGAAGATTGTTCTGTCTCCAAAAATTTCAATCCTAAGGCCGTAGCAGATAGGAAAATTTTATTTTAAAGGGATTGCTTCCATCTTCTATTGGAGAGGCTATAGGTGGGGCTGAATCTCCCAAGACAAAAACTAGAGAGACCCTGACTAAGTCTCTAAGACTGTCTACTTCTTCGATTCCTTCTTCAGAGCCGCCAAAGAAAAAAATGAGACCGGATCCAAAATCTGCTCAGATCCACTCCACTTTGGCTCCAACGAAAAAATCTTTGGATCCAAGCCCTTCATATCTAAAGGCACTACCAAGAGCAAAATATTCTATATCCTTGGATCCAATGCCTTCTTGGCTTCCCTCTCCCTTTCTGGAGAGACAGCATTCCAGGTCACCATCCCTTGCCTCATCTTGTTCATCCAGAAGTTTAACTGAGTAAGGTGTGGACAGAAGGATGAGGAGATTCCTCTTGGCACAGATACAAGTGGGTGTTGTTTTGGTCCCTACCTCTTCAGGTCAGGGAGACCAATCTGTTACCCCACCATTGCCTGCTCCTTCTCTGATCCCACTGGTTGTTTTTGAGTCCCTGGATCTGAATCTTCTGGGTCCTCTGGCTCAGATTCGAAGGTCCTGTTATCTTCAGATCTGAAGATTTCTCTGAGTGCACCGGCTAAGACTTCTTCGGATCCAGATGACTTTTGGAGCTGCAGCTGCCTTGTCGGTTCCGAGGCATTGGAGTTGACTCCGAGGTTTTCAGAGCCATCTCTGCCCCTCAGAGCTTCAGCATTGGATAGCTCAGCTCCACCTTTTGCCTCGGGGAGATTGCTTTTGGGGCAGAGGGAAGCAGTGCTCCACAAGCCTGCCTTCTCAGAGCCGCTGTCTTATTTCTGTCCGGAGCAATCTGCCTTCGAGGTAGTGGAGTGTTTTCTGTTCCGACAGGGTAAACAGATCCAGCCCCTTCAGATCTCCAGTCTAGTTCCCAGATGTCTCTGCACTTAGAGCCACATCATTCTACGTCACAGGGACAGCCAGCTCAAGGCAATCCAGACCACCCAACAGGGTCTTTCAATCTCTTCCAACATTTCACTCTAACATCCCACCAAAGAAGTCCCTCAGAAGAGAAAGTGCAAGAGGAGGCACTTGGACTCTGTATAAGAGTCAGTCACGGAGAATACTGATTTTGATGAAGGAGAAGGGTCCCCACATTCACCCTGGAAGATGTCTCATTTGGAGACTTTCTCAAGATCCTTAAGCAGAGAGAGGTGATTGGTCCACCAGCAATCCTTCACCGGAGGAATCAGTATTTCTGGAAGCTTTTGGATCTTGGCCCATCTACCTCCTGGGTTACTCCGCTCGACAGTGAGCTCATTGATTTGGTCTCTAGGCAGGCATGGAAGGAACTTGACTCAGTTGAGCCAATCCTTGAAAGGTCATATCGGATTCTGGCTCCACCTTTTGGGAAGGAATTCTTAAATAAGGGGGTAACAGTGGATGCCATGGTCATGGCGGCAGCCACCAAGAAGGAACTTGCTGAAAAAAGGTCATCTGTTCATGCCCCTAACAGGGAGTCTTGTATGATGAACAGATATGGGAAGCGTGTTTATATATCAGTGACCTTTGCTTTTAGGTCGCTAAACTATTGGGCAAATTTTACTAAGCTACAGAAGGACTTGATCAAGGAACTTTCAAAATCCCTTTCCAGCACCATTTCTGCTGAGGCTCAATATTCTGTTGGCTACCCTTCAATCCATTTCAGATTTGTCCATGAGGCTTATCTTGCATGCAGCCAAAGGGGCCTCAAGTGCAGTGGATTCAGGCATATCCATTAGGAGGCAAGCCTGGATGCACTTACGTGATTTTTGTGGAGCCTTTCATGTCCTCATTCATCAATGCATCCTTTGACGGCAGTTCATTGTTTGGCCCAAATGTGAAGGACAGACTCTCCAGGTGTGAGAAGGATGGAAAGACTGTGTGTAGTGGTTGCACGTTTTTTGACCCCTCAAAGATCTTTTTGTAGGAATCAACAAGGGGGTTGGAAGATGTGGTTCAGAAAGACCATGGGTCTTTTCCAGGACATACGTGGAGATAGTAACCCTAGGGGCAGAGGGGTAACTCTAATGGATGACAAAGCCCCTCGACGCATGGGAGGATTGCAAAACCAGGGATCCAGAAGTTCTTTCTTTGATAAACCCTACTAGCACTCCTGAAAGTAGGTCCAATTGTCCACCTCTGAAGACAGTTGGGTGTCAACTATCATTGCACAAGAGAGTCTAGCTAGAGATAGCAAGAGATACTTGGGTGTACAGGATTATTTCCAGAAGTTGTATAATTCCCTTTCACCCCCAACTATATGCAAAATTCCCAATGTTCCATCCAGTCAGAGGAAAGCAGCAATGCTAGAAATACAAAAGCTGCTAGAAAAGAGTCATCCAGGAGGTCCCACCAGACCAGTTAGAATCCAGAACTTACTCTAGAGTCTTTTTAGTGCTAAAGAAAATTGGACTGGCGACCCATTTTGGATCACAGCACTTTGAACAAGTCAGTTCGACAAACAAAGTTGTGGATGTCACGGATCAGTCCATTCTACCCTTCCTGGGCAAGGACGACTGGATGTGCTCTATAGAACTTCAGGATGTGTACTATCACGTAAAGTTGAACAGACAGTCTAGAAGGTATTTACACTTCCGGCTGGAAGCCAGTCACTATTAGTCCAACGAACTGCCCTTTGGCCTCACCAAATGCATGGCAGTGGTAGCAGCTCACCTGAGACTGCAGGGATTCAGAGTGTTTTCATGTCTAGATGACTGGCTCATTACCACTCCAACCAGGCATCCACTAGCAAGAGATCACATTCTTCAAATTTGTTCTCATCTGGGTATAACCATAAATTACAAGAAGTCTGTTACAACCAACTCAAGCTTTAGAATTGTTAGAGGTAGTCTTCAACACAATATCAGTGACAGCTTCTCTTCCTATCTGAAGAGTACAGAATATCAGATTACAGGCCAGGAAAATATTTTGCAGTACCAAAATTTCAGCTTGATTGCTCCTTCAGGCCTTGGGGTCAATGTCAGCTGCCATAATCTTAGCTCCTCTAGCAAGATTTCATTTGAGAATTCTTCAGTGGATGCTAACAGTGTTGATTCTTTGTGTATGTCAGAACCAGTAAGAATCACTCCAGCATCCAAGAGATATCTCTGGTGGTGGATTCAGTCAGATCAAGTTCTACAAGACTATCCTTTCATTCTCCCTCAACTCAAGGCCATAGTGACCACAGATGCTTTGCAAACTGGGGGGGGGGGCACTTCCTGTGGAAAACATTCCAAGGTATTTGATCCCCTGAGGAGGTCAATTTGCATATCAATGTCCTATAGATGACAGCAGTGCTTTTAGTGTTGCAGACCTTCCAGGATGCTCTCCCTTTAAGAATGGTTGCAGTTCAAACAGATACGTCAGTAGTTTGGTACATCAACAAACAAGGAGGAACCAGATCATACCCCTCGTGTCGTGAAGCACAGAGAGTGTGGCTATGGGTGATGTCATCTAACCACTTTCTCATAGCAATGCACATTCCTGGGAAGTCCAATGTGGTAGACATATTGAGCAGATCCATTCTTCTACCTCACGAGTGGTTTCTCAACATGAAGGTAACAGAAATGATTTTCTATCAATGAGGCCAACCTTGATGTGATATTTTGCTTCTCACCTGAACAACAAATGCAGCAGCCACTTTGTCCTAATTCCCCTTCTGGGGGGAATCACCGAAGGATGCTGTACTCCATGAGTGGCCCCAGTTCTGCTTATGCTTGCCCACAAATTTCCCTAATTCCAAAATTCCTGCGGAAAGCTGCCAGTTTGAAGAGCAGAGTCTTCCTCATTGCACCTTACTGGCCTCAACAGATGTGGTTCCCCTTATTATGGCCTCATCTGCTTTACCAGCCTTTGTTTGTGGATCCGATTACAGCCCTTATCTCTCACCTGACAGGTATGATTCATGGTGATAGGGTGATTTCTCCAATTCCGTTAATGGCCAGACAACCAATGCTGTCTTCACCCATTTGTTGTATTCTTTTATCTTCCCTTAAGTTTTCTACAATAAAACTTTACACAAGTAAATGGAAAAGGTTGGTTAGTCACAGCAAAAACAGATTGAACTTTCCTCAGCTCCTGCACATAGTAAACTTGAATTTTTGACTACTTTTAATGAGAGAGCTAGCCCTTCAACAAAGTTCAGTTAGCAGCATTCTCTTATTTTCATACTGGATTTGAAAATGCTTCTGTGGCCTCTTCTAAACTTTGGAAAGTAATTTTGAGAGGCACACTGCTACTATGACCCCCATATAAAGATCCTGCTCCTCCATAGGATTTGAATTTGATACTGCAGTCCTTAATTCATTCTCTCTCTGAACCAGCAGCTAAATGTGATCTTAAGCTCCTGACCTGGAAAACTATCTTTCTAGTAGCAATTACCTCTGCTAGAAGAATTTCAGAGCTTCAAGCACTGTCCTCTAAACCTCCGTAGTTGATCTTTCATAAAGATTGTCACATTACATACCAATGCTTCTTTCCTTCCTAAGGTGGTGTCAGAATCCAGTGTCAATCAGTCCATTAATATGCCAGTTTTCTTTCCTAAATTTACAAACAAAGGTGAATATGTGTTGCATTTGTTGGATGCTCACAGTCAATTACGTTTTTACTCCATAGAACAAAAAAATTAGAAAGACAGATCAATTTGTGTGTCGTTTGCAGAATCTGTCCTGGTGAGATCAGATCATCGGACTGTTTCATTTGAAGTTTCATAGGTCCTATCCAAGACAAAGAACACAGCTTCCATGGGACCTGATAGTGTACCAGGATGTATTCTGCACCATCTCCAACAAGAACTGGCTTCGCCATTGAGCACCCTGTTCAACCACAGCCTAAGTACAGGCTTCATTCCAGCAGAGTGGAGAACTGCCACTGTCGACCCCTTGCACAAAGGTAGTGCAACTACTGACCCTGGAAACTATCACCCCCATTAGCTTGACAAGTCTGATCTGTAAAGCCATGTTACATATTATTATGGATTTCATAAGCAAGGACATAGGTAATCTCCAAGCACTTGACCCCTCCCAGTTCGTATTCATCAAGGACAGATCGTGCCTTTTGAACCTGGTTGACTTCTTGTGAGACCGTCACCAAGGCCCTGGATAAGGGAAAGTCAGTACATACAGCTTACCTTGACTTGGCCAAGGCCTTTGACATAATCCCCCACTCGAGCATCATCGAAAAGCTAAAACAACTTGGTGTAAATCCCTATCTCATCAGGTGGGTGGCCAACTGGCTCACCGAAGGACTCTTAAAGTCAAAATAGGCGCCTCCACCCCTGTAGCAGACCTGTCACTAGTGGAGTGCCCCAGGGATCTGTCTTAGGATCCCTACTGTTTGGCATCTACTTTTCAGAGGTCTAGGCAAAGACAAAAGGCCTGTGGCTGACCAAGTTTGCAGATGAGTGTAAGTTGGGTGCTGTCACTGACTCCCCAAATTATGTTAACATACTGCAAGAGGGTCTCACAGGAACTAATGACTGGTGCCAAAGTCATGGCCTCAAACTAAATGCAAAAAAAGGTATCTTCATACCATTCAGCAAAAACATGACTCCCTGCTGATTACCACATCAACGACAACCCCCCTAAGCACACAACCTGTGGTGAGAGACCTGGGCATTCAAGTTGATAACTTTACATTCGACCAGCATGTAGCAGCCAGCAGTGGTCAGAAAAGCCTTTTACTTGGTTCATCTCATAAGTAAAAGGATTGCATCCAGAAAGAAGGTTATTACCTCTCTGTACTCCTCCCTCATTAGACCAGTAGTTGAGTGTAACACTCCATTTAGCATGTACCTCTCCAAACATCTGCACCAACTGGAAAGACCACAGAAATAACTCACAAAGAGGATCAATGGCCTCCTACGCCTGTACTATGCAGACAGGCCCAAGTCACTATCACTGTACTCTGTATCATACGGATTAGTCAGGGGTGATCTGAGTCTCTCCTACAAGGCAGTCTTGAACCCTGCCCTACTAGAGATGCTCCATATCCATAAGTCTAACTCCTCTCGCAGTAGCCGCTCAAAATGCCTGAGTCTAATATGCAACATCAACAAAACCTGCTGGAGATACATGTTCATCTCCCAGAGGCTGCCCCATCTCTGAAATAGACTTCCCATACATGTCAAACAGAGCACCTCACTGACCCCTCTTCAAGCGCAACCTTGATGAGTGTTTGGGAAGCTGTAAATTTGTCCCAGGGGTTTTACCTGTGTCCTTCACTGACAGCAGATGACTGAGGTTTCTTTTCAGGGATAAACTCTTGGCTAGGCTTGTAAGGGCCCCAGGGCCATTAGCCTAGTAACCTCCTATGATCCTATGGGAAAAGAGTTGCAAAGCTAACCTTAGCCAGATGGCTGAAGCATTACACTTCATTTATGTACAACAAATTGGGACTATCCTTGCTAAGACCTTTAAGAACCCATTCAACTAGGTCCATGGGAACTTCTTCAGTGTTCCTCTTTAGAGCTTCCATGGACAACATATATGTGGCTGCAACTTGGGCTAGTCCTCATACTTTTATTGTTCATTACAAACTGGACCTGGTCTCAAGGGGAAGAGCAGCCTTTGGCTCAGCTGTGCTCAGGAATATCCTTCCTTAGAGTCCACCTGGGAATTTGGTTGCTGGGGACTCTGTCCCAACAGTTGAGGATAGAATGAAAATTGACAACATGAGATAAAGAAGTTATGTGCTCACCATAACATTGCATCTGTGTCGTCCATTTTCATTCTTCCTCAACTCCCTACCCACCAACCCCGAACTTTTTTCATAATTGATTTTTCTGGATGAACAAGAGTTTATAAGAACACCACTGTCCTTCATGTTGAGCTCCAGATATAGCTTCTTCCTTAAGAATTCTATTGTGGTACTTCCTACTTTGTCAAACAGCAAACAAGATCTGAGGTATGTTAGGGGTTGGTGCATTGTGGGTAAGGGAGAAGCTTGAGAACTTTTTGGTGTCCACAAGCTAAAGCAACATCTGAGTTGGATTCGAAGATTGGATCCAAACTCAACAGATGAAGAAGAATGAAAATGAACAACACAGCTGGAACGTTATATAACTTAGTTTTTTGTTTTCTATTGATATACATGAATTCAAGTTGTGATTTAAAATAAGATTTAATAAAGATGTTAAAAAGAAGAGTATCCCTAGTGCAGAGCTTTGGAGGACTGTATTTGTAACACAGCATGGTATGGATAGGATTCCTCCTATTATTTCCTGTTGTGTTGTGTGTATGTGAGACCATTTGGGCAGCTTTGGCCCCAAGTTGTTAGAAATTCCCTCACCATTAGATCTCTTGTGTATGATTCTGTCAGTGTGTATTATTAAACACTTTTGCCAGATTGAGATAAGCTGCATGAGCAGGTGAGCCTTCGTCCAAGGCTGCAGTCACTTATTTAAGAAAATTTGAGGTTAAGCATGCAATGCTTTATTGGACAAAACCATACTGAGTTATATCATGTAGAAGACAGTTGTCTGTGGCTGTCAGAATGAGTTCCTTGATTCTGTCCATCACCTTGCACAGTTTGCTTGTGAGACTGATAGGTCTATAGTTATTAGGAGCTGTGTAAGGCATTCAAACTGCAGTAGCCTGCTTCCAGATATTGGGAATGTTACAGTTGTTAAACCTGTATTAACTCATTCACTCAGAAAATGCTATCTGCTTACTTCCACCATAGGAACAGCAGTGCAGGCTGAGGTCATTTTCAGATAATCCATTTGTAACACCATACAGAAAACAAATGTTCATAACTCTTTAACCATAAGAGCTAGACTAAAAATGTAAATGTGAAAGTTGTTCAGCAGACACGGCCAAGTTAATTTTTTTCTCTAGGAAAAAATTTGCGGAAGTGGCCATTCGCAGTTTACAGCTTTCACTCTTTACGTGTCACTCTTTGTATTCGAAGAAAAGATTCTTCGAGCATGTAATATAGACTCCAAAAATCAACAGTATATCTCACTCAGCCTTTCATCCCACCCAAACAGGTTGCCTACACGCTCAGAACTGTTTCTTGACCTAAATGTTGCAGCATACTCCTGAGGCTGTAAATTCATATGCTTTTCATCATATCCTTGTACCTGAAAATATGTTGTGTTCACGTGTTACGAGCATGTCTTATGTGATCCTGTTCATCTGGGCTGTGCCTGCAAGTGGTCCATTGAGATGAGTGCACTAGCCTGGTCAACATAAAGTAAATAAATAAAATGGCCAAATGGATTCTCCAGTTATGCAGAAGCTTTTCCCTGACACACTAATGAATTATTTTCCCCAGTAATCCCTTCAGTTGTTTGTGTTGCATATGCACAAGCACCAAAATGATGCAATAAACTATTTTGCCCAGCAGTCACGTCAGCAGTCTGACCATGTATGCACAAGTACTTCCCTGATACACAGTGAATTATTTCCCCAAGCAACATCTTCATTAGAATGTCCAGCTATACACATGCACCAAAATGAAACATTCACCAAAGCGGCCCCTTCATTAAAATGTGGAGGTATGCACAATCACCAGAGTGGAACATTTCCTCAAACGACCCTTCAGTAACATTTCCCAGTATGTACAATCACCAAAATGAAGCATTCACCCAAGCGACCCCTTCAGTAAAAAGTTGATGTATGCACCAACTGTAAATTCACCCCAGGAGTTGCACATGTGTGCCTCTTAGACAGAGGGGGATAGGTGGTGATCATGGAAATAAGAGTAACACCTGAACACCTGGCTAGGCTTGTAAGGGCTTTAGGATCATTAGCCTAGTAACCTTCTCCTGTGATCCTATGTTTTATAAACAAGAGAATGCATCTGTCTGAAACAGTCTCTTGGTTACATAAATAGAGCTAAGTAGCTTAGTAGCACAAGGTGTACGTCACTCACACTCAGCCACACACACCACCTGATATAATAATTCATTTTCCAAATAAAGTGCACTAGTGCGTTATAGTTGCCAATAGTGTCATAGGCAACATACTGCCCTCTGGCATCAGTCCATAGCCCTCAAAATCTAACACCAAAAACCTTGACAAAGCAAAAAATAATGGGTTAACAAAGCCCCAAAATGGGGACAAATTTTAATCATAAACTAAGAAAGTTGCCAGAATAAAAGATCTTGCTTTTGCCATGCAGTACCATCTTCTGTCTTCTAATACACTTTCTTTTTTTCTTTTCTTACTTCATTTGAAGCCTTTTGCCTCCCCCCTTTCTTACTTTCTCTTAGATCTACCTTCTTATACATTTGTCCAAGTCAGGACAAATGTCCAGCATTACTCATTAGAAAAGACAATTACAGCTGATATTATTCAAGAAAACCCAAATGTATGTGCAGAACATTTGGATATATTTATAAGCACTGGGTTTGTTATCCAGCATTCCAACATTTCTACAGACTGTTATTTATCAGCAATGCTCCTGAAGACAGTATTTGTACATTAACATCTGCTCATCACACGTTTAGATATTCATTCCATCTCATTTCATTTGTTTCCGGCTAATTCAAGTATATGCTTGAAAGATGAATACATAAAAAAAACAAAAAAAACTATTTGATAACCATCTCTAAAACCTTAGCCAATGATAACTAGAACAGCGAATAGATTGTGGCACCGTGCCACCACTATGCCAGCGATTCTGCATTATAACACAACCAGTACTCGAAACAATAAAATGCCCAATTCCATAGTCTTTTACATCACTTTAGGTAGACACCTTTATTTGCATATAGCATCAGTCTGTATACCCCCCCTTTTTTAGCACTTTAGTCCATCAAACCATGCTCAATGTTTTCATTCCCTAAGGCATCCCAAAAAAATTCCTTCATATTTTGTGACAGCAGTTGCTGCAGAGTTCAGTATCCATCAAGATTCCTCCCCATGCTAAACAACATTTTGACTTCTTTGCTGTCAAAGATAATCACTGCTATTTTGAATTTGACAACTTGTACCTCTGCTGTTGTATACCAGATTTCTCCACTTGTCTATCTTCATGGCTTTATCATGGTATTAATACTGATTCATTAACACACCTTTTTTTATCTACATTTTATAATAATCCTCAGTTACTGCATACCCTCTTGAGTACACTATCAGTGACATATTCTCACATACTCCGTCTGCAAAGAAGAAAGATGCATCTTCTAGCTTTAGTAAAAAACAAAACCACCAGCTTATAATGGACATTATGTAATGACTGGATCCAAAACTTTGTCTGTCAGGGTTATCTACATTAAAGTCATGTGTTAACATAAGTGTACCATATCTCTCCGAAATTTGCCTTGTCAGGTGATATTCAACTAGCACAAGTAACAATATTCCAAGCATATGCCTTTTGGTAGATGCAAATTTGTGTACGCAAGTGATGTTTACAGCTTCCATCTAAAACTTAGTAAGACAAAATCAAAACATGAACCCTGTACAATAATATTCAATATAGAACTGAGAATTAATGCAGAACTGCAACAAGCAACATTTCTTGGAAATAAGTTATATTCCCAAGTACTTCAAAATCCAAATGCTGTCACGACAGTCCTTCACTGCCAGTGCTTGCTTTGTCATTGATTAGTAGTCCTTTACACCTTGTAAGGTAACATCAGATAACCATCATACATATACTAACATACATATATTAACACTGTAGTACCTCACCACATGCAGATAATAAATTTGGCAATGTGAACATTTTTATCTTAGAGGAAATAGTTTAAAAGTATTTGTAAAGTATTTTACAATCATAGCCAAAAACAGTTGCCAAAACTGCAAGCAGCACCCATCATTTCCACCCCCTTTTCCAGTCTATGTAACTTATCCCATTCTTCAGAAATAGTGCCATCCCTTTACCGTGCCTTCTCCTTCTTCATCACACAAGTTTTGGAGCGTAGGCTGTAGGCAGTCTCTGTCCCATTAGTAAGAGGTTGAATACAATAATCTATTTGTACATTACCTGTGAAAACAAATAATGCCTACCAGTTGATGCTCAACATGGATTCCACAGTAGATGTAATACTTTGACAGCCACTTACATGGTCACAGACAGCATATACAACAATATGAATAATTGACTTCTAATAGGTGGCATCTTCCAGGATATGGCACAAACATTAGAATCATTTACCCATTCTGTCTTGGAACAGAAGTAAGAAAAAAATGTTCCAAGCTCATTTCTAGCTTCAAGTTTAGATCCTACTAGGTTTGTTGGGGGTGACTCACACACAGAAGTAAAGTACTTCACATGCAGCCCTCCCTAGTCTGATTAATTTTTCATTATATATCATTTTTCATTCTTTCCTAATTTCATTGTGATCAGAAGTAAGACCTAAGTATGTGCAAGTGATCTTTTTCTGCTTGCAATCTGATTCAGTGTTGAGGGGGAAAAAATTACTTGAAAGGCTGCGGGACCTGTTGCAGTATTTATTTCTTTAACATTTGTTTACAGGGAAATTCTGATGTTGAACGAGTCAATTTCCAGCAGAGTCATACGGGCAGAAACGCTATAGATGCGTATCTGTGGAACACTGCAAACATCTGATAACTATAATATACACAATGGAAGAAACTGGAGCACCCAGGTACACACAAGGCAACCCAGCTTTCTTTTACAACAGAATCTCTTTGCCACTTACTTGCCCTTTGCATGGCCAGAAGACCTGTCAGTCTTGTTATTACAATGTTACAGGCATGCCCATTACTGATCTTTACATAGAATAGATGAACACATTCGTAGGGTGGGGCGAGATGGGCAATGTTCTAACTTACAGGAAGTATGTTCAAAATGTTGCAGAAAAAAGAAAAATGTAAAGTTATTCTGCAGAATTAGTGACATAGATGCCCTGGTGGTGCTACTGCAGATACTTTTTTACCAGAGAAGTGGTTGTTAGAGCCACTGCTGCAATGTGCAAATAAATGCCATACTGTTTATGTACTATGCGCTGCTGTCCAGCCATACACTAAGTATAGCAAAGATGCCGGAGTAAGAGACCAACTTACCTGATTCTTGAACTCTGTAGATACAGGGGGGACATGGTCCGTTGTTGACGTGTCACGGCATTTTCACCTAAAGCTGAAAGATGTCTGTTGCAGCTGCGAACCGATCAGCACAGCACATAAATAGAGGGATCCAATAGTTAATTCTGTAAAAGTCAGAAAATAAAAGGAAGCATCTACTGTTGGACCCTCTTTATTTGGAGAGAACAGAGTAATATGTCTGGGAGTGGAGGTGTTAAGCAAGTGGTGGCTTGGATTGCAAGAATCCCATTGGCTGCCACCACTTGCTTGCTGAAAGGCAAACAAAATCAGCCTACTGTAAGGAGAAGAAAATAGAGAGTGCATTGTAAGCCAATTTTCTCTGAAAAGTCAAATGTGACCAATAACTCCATGCTGAAACCTATGTTGAGAAGGTAACTGACAAAGTTCAGTTACTTTTCAACTTAATTTTCAGCAGTGGAGCTAAAATCGGACTGCAACGTTAATTATGCTTGTAGACGACACTCTGGTATAATAACCTACAGTTCCTACCGTCTAACAGCATGCTCAGATTTAAGCACAGAGGTACCATGAGATGGTAGTCGGAGTTGATGAGTTAAGTGTGTGTAAGGGACATTTCTGATTGCACAAATTGTTTCTTGGTGTCTCATCCAGTCCCATGGAACTGGTGGTGATCATCATTAGATCACTGTAGCAGTATCTTAAGCCATATGAGTTGCATCTTGACAAAGATGTGACAACCAAACCTTAAGGGCAACTCCCTTGTGCCATTACTGCCAAACAGCTCAAGAAGAGTGGTAAACAATCAGTGCCTAATGCACTGAAACTTCACAGCTTTCTTGCTGATTTTTTTGTCGGGAATTACTGCTTAGTCCTAAGACTGGTGTTTTTAGCAGTTGTCACAAAAATGAAATGTACCTTAAAGTTTACGTTTTAGTCAGAGTTCCCTTTGGGGGGAGCTCTTTCAAATTACCATTTATCGTGAGAACAAGTTTTAATTTTCTGTCAAAATTATTGGTTAGGACCAATGGCTTTAGGGGTTGTCATTAAAAAATACACTTGAACGAGAAAAGAATTGCAGAGCCAGCAAACTGTGACAGAAAGGTTTATTAATATAAATAGGAGAACAAAACAGACCGGTTTCGGCTGTAAGTTTATCAAGCCTTCATCAGTGTAGTAAATTACAGTTGCAAACATTCTCCTTTTATAGTATCACCACTAGAGGCCGAATAAGTGAATTACTTCATTGAATCCATTCCATTAAAAATATTCATTAAGTCCTGGTAAAAAACAAGCACCCAGTTTGATTATCCATTTTTTTCTCTTTGTTCAACAATCAATACCAACCTGGTTTATTATTTCTATTGCCCTGTATGTTATCAATAATCGTGAAACTAAAGACTGCATTGTGATGTTTCTCAGTGTGTTTATATAAAGCATTAGTTGGTTTCTTAACTCTGATGTCACTTAGGCGTTCTAAAATTCTAAATTTGACTGGTCTTGAGGTCTTTCCCACATAGAAAGCAGAGCAGCTACAAGTGGCCATATAAATACAATTTGCAAAAAATGAAATATTAAACACTTGCCCAGTATTTATACTAGTAAATTGTAGAGTCTTCAACATTCTCTTACAGTGGGTACAGTGACCACAGGGAAAGCATCCCTTCAAAACCCCACCTTTTAATGTTGTCTGTGTTAGATTCATATCAGTTTTATGCACATGTTAATGACTCATGTATGAGCTAAGATTTTTGCCCCTTCTAAAAGAAAAATGACATGCGTCATCCAAAATCTCACATAACCTGGTATCAGCTAATAAGCTATAGACATTAGTGATAGTTTTGTCCATCCCGCAACTGGCAAAGAGTTTGTATTTAAAGTACAGGCTAATTGTAGGAGTAGGGACCTTATTTATTTAGCAAACTGCAGAGTCTGCGGCTGCTTTTATATAGGGAAGACCAATCAGTCCTTCATGGAGCGGATAAGGGAACATCAGCACAGCATCAGTAGGCAGGATACACATAATGCTTTGGCCAAGCATTGTGTTGAATATGGTCCTGATCATTCATTTGGGTTCAGAGTTGTGGAGATGGTCAGAGGTAGTATACGTGGTGGTGATCTAAGAAATTATACTGAGGGACATGAACTTGATTGGATCATTCGCCTACAAGCTGAGAGATTACCCGGTATTAATGGTAGGACTTCCATTAAACCAGTGTTAAAAGAGTGAAAGCTCTTTAAGTGAGAAGTACCTGATTTGTCATTAATTGTTTGCTGCTTTTTATTGGTTTACTTTTTAGATATGCTTGATATTTAAGTGCAATGGTTTTTAATATTTGTATGGTCTGATGAAGCACGAATTAGTGTGAAAGCGCTTACCATTCATTAAAGATTTTATTCAGTATTTTTCAGCTGTGGCATGGTGTTTTTCATTTTTTATTTATCTTTATTAAATTCTCAAGTGTGACATAGGCAGTCTTACATTTATATAAATGAAAAACAGACATTAACACCACTTTAGATGCAAACATTATACAGCACAGATACCACTGAAACAGCTGTAGTTGCAAGCATTGTACATAATTTGTAATTTATCCAGTCATTGTCAGTTAAGTATTATATGGCTCATTCAAATCCTGCCTCTTAAACCTTGTTCCTTCTCTGCATATATTGTTCCCACAATTACCATTTTTTTCTCTGTAGTTTGCTCCATCCCTTTTCTAAAGATCCCAATTCCAGTTGTTTATCTCTGTTACTATATTCACTACTTCTAGTAAAGTTGGTCTAGACTTTGATTTCCATTTTCTAAGTGCTTTTTTGGCAGCCACCATAATTAGACTCAGCATGGTTTTCGGGACTTTATTACATGACTGAAGTTTCTAAACTTTGAATATGATATGGTCAACACCATATAATCAAAGTTTTGTAACAGAAAATGTAATAAAACACAACCTACAAAAACAAACCATTTAAACGCTCTAAGCAGGGGGGGCAAGCCCCCTGCACCACCCCCTATTTTGTAATACTTAAACATTTGTCAGTCTCTCTAAATAATTCTTGTTACTGCTTAACCATATCTCCCATTCCTTTATCACCCTAATATTAAACTCCACTTTAACTTTATCCCACTCCCCTGCTATATTTTCAGAAGTTGTTAATATCTTCTGTAGTAGCTGCTGAATTAATTTCCAAAACCCATTCTTTAAATTCCTCTCTTTTCAGACGATAGGTGGGAAAATGTCAGTGCCTCATTTTTATTTCATTACTTTGCAATTTTTATTTTAGTTATTATTGGTGCATGATCTGAAATAGTTATTGGGTACATTTCAAGAACTTCAAGTAAATGCACATGTTCCTTTGAGAGATAAATTCTGCCTAACCTAGCCCAGTTTTTGCATGTAAATTCACTCTGAACTCCTAGTACTGAATTCACATCTTCCATGCCAAACATTTTCATAAAATTCTTCAAAAATCTAGCCTCTTTTGTTATATTCTCCCTTTTAGTGCCCCCAGACACATCTTCACTGTTGCAAACCAAATTCCAGTCTCCACCTATAAGTAATATTCCTTGCTGAATGATTATTTCCCCCAGAATTTTTTAAGCTCCATTGTAGCAGTTTTGGAATGTAAATGCATGCCAGTGTAATCCTCCTCCCTTGCCAATAGCCCCTTAGTACTATATATATTCAGTTATTATCTTTATCATCTTCTGTCACTATTGGAGCTCCTCTTGCAATTAATATAAGTACTCCTCTTTTCCTTTGCCCCAGTTATTCCACTGAATAACCATCCTGAAAACCTTTCTTTATCAAATTCACATGTTCAGTTCTTTCCAGGTGTGTCTTGTGTAGCATAGCTGTTTGCACTCTGCGTTTTTGTAATATAGTTCACTACTCTTTCTTTTTTATATTTATTTGTAAGACAATTCAGATTGAAAGACATTACACAAAGCATCATTTTCTTGTATAGTTATTATTACCACCTTTTATGTACTTTTTTTATTAAATGTCTAGTTCCAACTTTTATGTTACATGCATATACAGTTCAGCAGGTTGGTCTTTTATACAGTTGTTTCTTGTCATATCCGTTTGAGCCTATGCCACATCTTATGTAACTTTTTGCTTTTTTGAAAGCCCTCAAACAGAACAACCCCCCCCAAAAAAAAAATACTATTGACTTAATAACACAGAAAACTGTGTACATCTTCAAATATTGAAGTTTTTGCTTCCTAATAAGAACAAAACTAAGTTGATAGCTGTATAGACAGGCTAGAGTTAACCAAAAAGAAAGGTTAGTCATG
This sequence comes from Protopterus annectens, assembly GCF_019279795.1. Classification (NCBI taxonomy): domain Eukaryota; kingdom Metazoa; phylum Chordata; order Ceratodontiformes; family Protopteridae; genus Protopterus; species Protopterus annectens. Next base: position 1,740,047,209 of record NC_056743.1, read on the forward strand.
CTAAGAAGCACGGTACAGCCCGTGCTATTATTAAGTGCTTTTTGATTTTGTCCATCTTTATAGCTTTCCCAGATGAGAAAACACTTGAATGCATTCGTTAAACACGTTCTCCAAGCCATTTCTCTTTATCAAATTGTCTTCTAGTGACATGCAAACCAGACACAAAACTGTTAAGGGTACCTTGTTTACCAGACAAAAGCCTTATAATAATCAATGTTCTTTTTCATGTACATGCTTTGTAATAAACCTGTTGCTGGATAACATCTAGGGTCTTAACCCAGTCATTTCCCTATGCAAGCATGGGAAAAAGCACACCGATTTTTCTTTTGTCATACTCTCTTAACCAGATCTTTTCTCTCTCCCCCCTTTTTTACATTACAGTGCCTACATTTCTTAAAATTGAACAAATAAAAAGAAAGGAGGAGAAAGAGAAAAAGAAAAAAAAATTCCCCCATTGCATTTCAAAAAAAAAAAAAAAACTGAGAACTTTACTTTGTTTAATTGGTTTTGTCTTATCTGTAAAGCCCTCCCAGCTGGGAAAACCTCCAATTGCTTTCAGAGAACATTATGCACTGGCCAATTTCTCTTTTCTTTTTTTCTTTTTCCCTTTTCCCTCAGCCAGTCCCCTTCTACCAGACCATTTCCATTTCCCATATATCAGATTGTCTCCATGGAGGCATGAGAACCAGACAGCCAGTTTCTTATCAGATTGCTTCCATGGAAACATGAAGACCAGCTGCAGAATTGCTACAAAGTATACATATATTTGCTAGAAAAAAAGCCTCATAATATTCAGTATTCTTTTTCATTTACTTGCTCTCTCTTGAAACTAATCAATCTAAGGTCCTTAATACAGTCATTTCCCTATGCAAGAATGAAAAAAACACATTAATTTCAACATTGTCATGCCTTTTTAACCAGGCTTTTTTTTTACATTGCATTGTCTGTATTTCTCAAAACTGCACAAGAAGAGAGAAGAGGGGGGAAAAAAGAAAAACAGCAACACCTGTTTGCAGTCCCCATTACAGTAGCATGCAAAGAAAACTATACACCATGTATACAGTACTATTAGGCAAAGAAAATGTTTTATTTCCTTACAGTTAGCTTTCTCCCCTCTCTTCCTCTCCCCAAAGCATTTTTCTGAACATTAATGACATGAAGTAGGGCATATACTTTAGAGTCCCCCACAAATGCAAGAAATTTTGAAAGTCCAATATTTCCAGATTTTCTTGTTCTGTCATATTTCACAAGTATAATTATTGCATTGTAATTCAATTCCACATAGAGTTATAGGTTTTATTACTGTTTTCCATTGGCCAAATCCTTTCTCTACTTTATTTCCAACGTACTCTCGATTCGTCTAGCACACTGTCGTGATCCCTTCCTTCTCTCCAATATTTTCTACTGAAATACTGGAAGAGGTTTCACATGTACAGCCTGTTTTTTTTTCTTACCAGAAGAACAAGAAGCAGAATTTCCTTCTGTTTCACAGCTCACTTTTTGTTGGACACACTTTTGTATTTCCTCCTTAGCATGCACTTCATCAAAAATGATTTTGTCTCTCCAGGGAAGAATACTTTAAAGACAGCTGGGTACAGCAGTTTGAATCTCACACCCACATCTCAACATTCCTTGAATAATGGAATGAATTTGCTCCTCTTCTGCCTGGTGTACAGTGAGTAATCATTCTCCACAAACACTCTGCTGTCTCCCACTCTTAGTATTTTTTTCCTTCTGCCACGGTTTTATCAGAATCAACTCCTCCTCCTGGTAGGATTGCATCTTTAGTATTAAAGGTGTAGGTTGCTTTCTTACAGCTAGGTTTGGAGCATACACACGATGTGCCCTTTCAACTAACATCTCCTGCTGTGGAATACCAGTCAACTTGCTTATATGTGCTTTCATAAAAGTAATGCAGTCTGTTCCTTCCAGCTTCTCTAGTATAGGTGGAAATCTCAGGTTTTCCCTACACGCTCTGTCCTCTAATTCTATTATTTTTTGAAACGTCTCTTCCTGAGCAGCCTCATATTCAGCCAGCCTTTTCTTCATTTCAACCTCTGATTTTTGCAGCTTTATCATCTTGTCTGAATGTCTGTTTAAAGCTGCTTCCATTTTTTCCAACCTTTTGTTGTTTGTGTTGATATACTCCATTAGTGTTTTGTTTAGTTTAACCAGATCTGTATGCAGTTGTTTTATATCTTCCTGTGGGTTATTGGAAGTCATGTCTGAAGGTTGCATTACTTTTTGCTGAACAGCTGCAGAACTTTTCCCAGTGAGTTTTTCTTCTTCACTTTTTGTAGCTGATTTTTTTCCAGGTCTGCTGTATTTCATTATTTCGGGCATCCAGGCAGTGCACTTACTAACTGGTTACTGAAATGTACCCGTAAACCCAAGTTTACTGGCCTTCTCTGTTGAGTTTCTGATTTCACATGGGGAGAGCTAGAAAAGCTGCTACTCAGTGTGCAGCCATCTTGGATGTCTCTTGAGTTATCCTTTTTGTGATACTGTTCCCAGAAAGAGGGAGTTACTTTGGTGGGAGCAAAAAGAAATGCCAGAATCCCAGCAACTGCATTATGACTTGTTACAGATGGGTTTTCTTCAACCTACAGCTACTCCTCCTGTTTTACCAGCATTAAAGAGTGCTTTCTTTGCAGCCCTTAGTTTGCCTGACAGTTGACCACCTGCTCACCCAAAAATAAGGATAATTTATATAAGGTTGCACACACCCTCAAATTTCCTTTATTCAAACCCAAGATCAGACCCTACAGTGATTTCTCTGTCCACAACTTCTCAACTGGTTTATAGAAGTGTGGCTGACATGTATATAATGATAAAGGGACTAAAAATATTTTCACTGATTTATATCTTGCTATTCATATCCATAATCAAGACTTTCCAACTTCTCAATTTTTGTAATATCTTTAGCCTGTTGCCACTTTTCCATGGTTGTAATAATCAAATCTTTTTTAAATCCAAACACCTAACTCCTTCATCTTATGCCCCTATAAATGTAGGTATTAATGAAAAAAAAATCATGTGTTGGTACATAGTTTACTGCTGTAGCCATTGTTTTATCTTCATTTACTTTAGCTCCTCAAAAGATTTGAAACTCTCAAAATGTTCCACAACACTGAATGTCCTCTTCCGGAATTAAGTACAGATTTCATGTCATCTGTGAATAAAGCTAGCTTTTCTTGATTACCATACTAGTTATGTTTTTGAATTTGTGAGTCCCTTATTTTCTTTGCCAGTGGCTGTAAGTATAAAGCAGTTGGCATAAGGATTAAGGTCTTCACCTCCCATGCACAAGGTAAAAGTAAGTCTGACCTCTGGCCAATTCTTGTATGGAGTTTGCTGTTCTCTCAGGGGTTCCTGCAACCTCCAAAACCTTGCTGAGTATTTCTACCACAAACTCACCTAAGAATGGAGCAGTGGCAACAGCAAAGACTCTAGATGGTGCCCTATAGGGGAAGAGTTGTATGGATAAACCGTGGTGTGCACTGTCCTCAAGATAAGAGAACATAGATCCCAGACTGTGAGTCATGTCAGCTGTAATCAGTCAACAGTGTAAAAACTGGTTCTAGGTGGTTTGGTAGTGTTGACTAATGTCACCAAATGGGCATGAGTATTTGACGGTGATAAATGGATTGAGGACCCAGCCTACTCTGATCTACACCGGGGATCCATGCAAACAGTGGGAGGGGTGTATGTGCCCCTGTTAGCCAATGTGTACCTACCACAAAGCCCAGCAGCCCTGGGACAATAAACTACTAGCTGAACAGATTCCAGTTGCCTAGCTTGAGTTACCTGGGATAATGCAAAAGCTGGATGTAAAACCAAACATGAACAAAGAATTGTTACACTCAAGTGTAGATTCACTGACAGACTGCAGCTTGGGAATGGATGACATGGTGGTAAAGAAAAGAGTAGACATCCTATGAATTCAGGAGACAAGATGGAAAGGCAGTACAGCAAAGCCACTTTGCTTGGGATCTTGAGACTACTAAATAGCAGGAGGAACAACTAGAAATGGAGTATGAATTGCCGTGGAGAGTTTTCAGAAGACTGTGAAAGATTTAATCAGAATAGCTGGGAGACTCTTGGCAGTCTGGACTACAGTGCAAGGATAAGGCACTGTTCATGCTCTCAGCCTGTTCCCCACAGCAGTGTTGTGATAATGAGAGAAAAAGTGCATTTGAGCAGCAGTTGCAGGGCCTACTAGATAAAGCAGGATAACAGGAATAGGTGATGATGATGGGTGACCTGAATGCACATATCGGGACTGACTGAACAGGATATGAAGACTGCCTTGGTCCACAGGCATAAAATAGGAGAAGACTATTCTAGACTTGATGGTGGCCAATACATGGTTCAGCAGGAGAGACCATTGCAAGATCACATGCAAGAGTGGTCAACATGCAACTCTGGTAGACTTCCTTCTAGTAAGGAAAGGGCACTTGGGTAGAATCTGCAATTGCAAAGTCATCCCTAGGGAAACAGTCTGCCCACAGCATAAACCACCGATTGCCACAATCAGCTGCAGGCAGTGTTTAGAGAAGGCTGTAAGGTCAACAGAGACTAGGCTGAAGATCTGGAAGTTGACTGAAGAGAAAGTGCAGGAATGAAGGATGCCAGCAACAACCTGCTCACCAGCCCATAGGAAATCAAAGGCACATGGAAGGAGTACTTTCAGATGAGGTCACAGTAGGATATGATCAAGATATTTGGTGAGATAGGTGACAAATGGCTCCTGAGGGTAACGATAGCAACCTGGAGAGAAAGACTTGTCCTATAGGACTAGAGTATAAACTTGTTGGTGCCAGTGTGCAGAAACAAAGGGGGTATCCACAACTGTGGGCAGTGCAGAGCTGTCAAATTCCTGTAACACTGCATGAAAGTTCTGGAGAGGGTGATTGATAAAAAATACGCAATGCAGTAGAAACAATTAAGATTCAGTTCAGGATGCAGCACAACTAAACTGATGTTTGCAGTGAGACATATGGTTGAGAAGAAGCTAGAGATGAGGAAAGAGTCCAACTTGGCATTCCTAGACTTGGAGATCGCAAATGACAGGTTCCAAGAAAACTGTTTTCAGCAGTCCTCCAGTGGTTTGAAGTCCCAGAACCATTGGTAGAATTAGTGCAGGCTATGTACAACGACCTTGTGATTCAAGTCTAAACAGTCTTTGGACTACAGAAGGCTTTCCAGTGGGAGTGGGTATGCATCAAAGTTGAGCTCTGAGCCTGGTGATGGACTAAATCAGCAGACAAGGTGGCAGAGACAGAGCAACAGAGTTGCTGTATGTAGATGATGAGGTATGACAGACAAACTCTGAGCAAGAACTTCAGCAATGGATAGGGGAGTGGAATGCACTGGACACACAGGATAAAGCAGTGCAGATGGGACAGTTGTCATGGCAGAAAATGGGGAAATGAGAAGAATCTGAAAACTGAGTATAGACCAAAGAAGAGTAGAACTGATTAACAAGTTCAAGTATCTGGGAAGAGTGTATGAGACGAAGAGAAGTCTGAATGAGGTCAAAACTAAAATCAGAAGGACTGCAGCCAACTGGCATAGAGTGGAATGGGTAGTGTTTGACAGAAGATTGTCAAAGAAGGTGAAAAATAAGGTGCCCAAAACAGTGGTGCGACCAGTGCTACTATATGGTACAGAAACCTGGGAAGTAAAGGTAGAACAGTTGAAGCTAGAGGTGATGGTGAAGAAATGCCTGATCCTGGTGGTAAAATGCACACTGTGGGACAGATGAAGAAATGAGGACATTTGAGCAGAAGCCAGAGTAACTCCAGCCACGGAGGTCATGATTATGGTGGTTTGGGCACATGCAGAAAGAGCAGAAGACAATCTGGTGAAGATGATTTAGGATAGACAGGAAGAAGGCAAGATGAAACAAGGCCATCCAGCAAAGCAAAGGTTGGATTGTGTGAGAGAAGACCTTTGATAGTTAGGCATGACTATTGAGGAAGGCAGGGGAGTGATCCTGAATCAAGAGAGATGTAGAAAATGGGGAGAAAGGGGGTTGATGATGTCCGGCACACCAGCTTGTCGGAAAAGACTCCGAGACAAGAATGAAGGTGTGAGGGATTCTCTAACAAGCTTGTATGCTGTCCTCTTTCTTCTTGTTTGCTTTGTATTTGGTCATCATCAGTCCCCCTTTCTGCCCGTTTTCTGCATCTCTCTTAAATTCCATGTCACTCTCCTACCTTCCTCAGGGAATGCAAATTCTACCATTGTGTTACTCAAAAAATCCCAGCTGACTCGTGTACCTTTTCTGCATCAAGACCCACCAACAATAGTGGCATTTTCCTACATTCTGCTTCCCCCTGAATCATCATTGTTTTATTAATGTAGTCAGATGTTTATCTTCCTTTACCAGAACCACATTGATCCATATTTATCAGGCTTAGCAACACCCTTGCCATTATCTCATCTTGTATCGAAATAACATTTTATAGTCGTGGTTTAAAATTTAAATTAGTTTATACAAAGCTGGGTCATTAAGGTCTTTACCTTATGCAGGTATTAAAACCACCACAGCTTTCTTCCAAGATACTGGTACTGCCCTTCCTTTTAAAATATTATTAAACAAAACCTTCCAGATTTTTGTTCCTTTAAACTTCCAGAGGAATTTCATCAGTTCCTGGAGACTTCCCTCTTGACTAATTATGCATTATCATTTTTATCTCATCCCTTTCTATCTCAACTTTTAATTGTTGAATCTTATCTTCATCTAACATTGGTATAGTTAAGTCTTCTATAAATACTTTCATTTCTGCCTTTTCTTGGTTCCTTATTTCTCTAGACATCATAGATTTTCAGTTTCCAAAATTTCTCTTAATACCTCTATGGGGTCTTTGTTAATTTTGGCTGTCATAGGCTGACTACGTTTGACAAAAATCCTATTTTCTTTTGCCTAAGTCATTTTTAAGAATTTTTGTGCTGCAAAACATACTCCCGTATTTCCCCTTTAGTACTCTGGAATTGATATTTCTTTTGTTCTGTGAGATTCTCCTTCTGCAATAGTTTAACCTTTGACAGCCCCTCTAAATAATTTTTAATGCTACTTTCCCATATGTCTTTTTTTATTTCTACCATATATTTAAAATGTATTTTTATTTTATCCCATTCCTAACTATCCCTTCTGAAGAAAACACTATTTTTACTAGTAATTGTCAATTTCAGTTGCATATTTTTTAAATCCTACTCTTTTCAGCAAAAATAGGAAAGGTGTAATTGTCTTATTTTTACTTGAACCTGCATCTTCATCTTAGTCTTCATTGCTTCATAATCTGAGATGGTTATTGGATGCATTTCAAATCTTTCAATTAAATTCCTATTCTGATGTGAAATTTCTATTCATTCTAGCTCTATTATTGTATCTTGGGGAATGCTATGTAAATTTTATCGGGTTTCTTGCTAGTAAATCTGGATCCTCCTTTCCATGTATTCTCATAGGGTCTATATCAGAAGATCGAAGTTTCAAAACTTTGAATCTGATATGGTCGACACCATATGATCGAAGTCTTGAAACTTCTAATCTTTTAACGAAGATCTCCGTACAGCGTGGAAAGGGAAGATTTCCCTTTTCTGCACTGTAGTGCAATCTTGGAGTTGGTATATTTAAGTACCAGGGGATATGGAGGTGCAGGGGGCTTGCCCCCATGCTTAGAGCATTTAAATGGTTTGGTTTTGTACGTTGTTGTGCTTTATTACATTTTTGATGTTTCAAAACTTTGATTATATGGTGTCGACCATATCAGATTCGAAGTTTTGAAACTTCGATCATGTAATATAGACCCTTCTCATATACATCTGTAGAAATTTACCCTCTTATTATATTTTCCCTTTTCAGTCCTTTGATAAGTCTTCAATATTTTAGATCAGATTTCATATCACACCCTTCAGTATTATTCTTTGCTGAAAAATAAATCTAATGTTGTCATTTTCATTCATTCCTCAACTGATGAGTTCAGATCGGAGACTGTGATCCGACTTGGCCTCTTCTTCCAGATCATCAGATGCTAGAAATCTTGAGCTCCTCCCTTTACTCATAATGCCTCACCAGCCTAACGTACCTCGGATCTCGTTTGCCATCAGTATTTTTCAGCCATAGATTCCTAGCTCTCGAGTGTTTTTGGTGAAATTTTTGGATTTTCTCTTTCAGATTGTTTTTTGTGAGTTACTAATTTTGTGACATTTTGCTGTATTTTTCCTTACACCTATAGTTTGCTACTTTTAGCATTCTTCCTCTCTTAGAGCCAAGTTACAGTTTTTAGGTACTTCTTCCTTACCATTGCTGGTGTTCCTTTGCACTTCTCAAGAAGTTTTTCTTCCGTTATTGGTAGTTTTTCTCCTCCTTTTTTTCTATTTCTTGTTAAAAAAAAAATTCCTTTTTCAGTTGGTATAGTTAAGTAGCACATTTCTATTACTTCTCTGCCTTTTTGCAAAGAACCATTTGTTCATTTTTATTGGTAGTTCTGTTAAAATGTCAGGAAAAACCTTCTAGGTTTAAACAGTGTATTTCCCGTGGGCATAAGATCCCAAATTCTGATGCCCACAGGGAATGTATTTATTGGCTGAGTCCAGCCCACCTAGATATAGACTGTGACATTTGCTCTGGTTTTAATTCTAGGGCCTAGATGGTTTGTAAAAACAAGTTGATTCTGTGGGTCTCTTGCCCTCTAAATCCTCCTCCTCCTCAGAGGCTGGGACTCAAACCCTTAAGAAGTCTGAAAAAGCTAGAATAGATTATCAAACTAAGGATAAGGAGTCCTTGCAAAGGTCTCTGGCATGTCCCTCATCTTTGGCTTCAGCTCTCAATGGAGCCCTCTCCCAAGGTCCTAAAAAAGTTGGATCTGTCTTTCTCTGATCTGACACCTCGGAGGGCAAGTTCCCCTCAGATCTGTACCCCTTAACTTCTGTTGTATCCTGTTTCATCCAGGTTTTCCTCTCCTTTTCTAGAGGAGTCGCCTCAAAGGCACTTGAGGACTCCTTCCACTACCTCTTCTCTTTGGCCCTCCAGACGCTTTTCAGAAGCAAGCATGGACAGAATGACGAAATTGCTCAGAGCACAGATACAGATGGGATTTCTCCTGGCTCTGACCCTTTCTTGGCCTGAGAGCTGACTATTAACCATTTCCCTTTTGATATCTCCTTCTCTGATCTGTTCTTCCATTTCAGAGCTGTCATATCCAAAATCCCTCGGGATGTCTACTTCGAAAATGAAGAATGTTGGTTCTTCGACTCCAGTGGTTCCCGAGTCGACTGGCACCGAGTGTTTGGGAGCTGGAAGACTCTCTGAGCTGAAGTATTGGCAAGGGATCCATGGTCTTGGAGCTGACTCAGAAGCTTTTAGAACAGTCTCTTTCCCTATGAGGTAGATAGCTCAGTTCCAGCGCCCTCCTCAGGTGGAGTGCTAATGGGGTTGCAGGAGCCAATGATCCAAGATATTTCAGTTTCGGATCAATCGACGTCTTTTTCTCCTAGGTGTTCCACTTTTGAGGTTATAGAGAGGGTTTTTTCTATGCCTTGAGAACAGAAATCCCTGCCCCCATTGGATCAGATTAAACATCTCATAATGTTCTGTGTCCTTGGCCTCAGTCATCTCTTCCACTGGGACAGCCAGCTCGAGCAAGCCTCCAGCCAGCCCATCAGGGTATTGTCTCTTCTGATACTTCCCCAGAACACCCCACTGAGGAAGTTCCTCTAAAGAGGATGTGCAAAAGGAGGCAGATTCCCCTCAGGAATCTCTCACAGATGACACTGATTTTGATGAGGGAGAGAGGGGTCCCCCCCAATCACCACCTGATGACGTCTCCTTAGGAGACATCCTGGAGCTCTTGAAACATAGAGGTGGTTGGTCTTCTGATACCCCTTACAAGAGGAATCTGTGTTCCTGGAAGCATTTGGGTCTGAGTCCATCCACTCTTTGGGTGACCCCTTCCCCCCGCCCCCACCCAGCAAGCTCGTTGAGTTTGTTGATGGGCATGGAAGGAGATGGACACTGCTGACCAACCAGATAAGATTCTTGCCCCCTATAAAAACCATGTGCACTGGAGCAAGGGAGTTCATGTTGATGCTGTAGTTGTTGCTGTAGCTGCAAGAAAGGAACTAGCAGAGCAGAGTTCCTCTGTCCATCCCCCTAATAGGGAGTCCAGGGCATTGGACAGATTTGAGAAGCATGTTTATGCTTTATGTACCATTGCTCTTAAGTCGCTGAATTACTTGGCACATTTTACAAGACTGCAAAGGAATTTGATCAAGGAGTTTACCAAAGCTCTTTCTCAGTGTATGTCCTCTGAGGAGGGGAGCAGAATCTCCTGACAGGTGGCTACCTTCCAATCTACTGTGTTGTTTGAGTAGTCCACATAAAGGTGGTGTACCCTATGGAAACAGACGACGATGTGGCTTTGGACATTATTGTTACCAACGTTGTTTTTGTATTCAGAACTTGGTGCCACTTAAATCTGAGAACAATTGCTTTGGAAGGAACAAACGTCATTTATAAACGGGATGTGGGGAAAAGTCCTGATGAGACTTAGAAAGCCCAGAATAACCGCTTCAATTTGGTCCTCAGGAAAGATTATCTGCACAGGAGCTACAAGTTGTTAATGAGTGACGCTGTTTCCATTTTCTGAAGAAGTTGGGAGTGATACCGACGAAAAGCCTGCGTGTTGTGCTTAATAAAAGTTCATGCTTTCCGGGATTTATCTGTTTTTGTGATTGCTGAACCATAGAGAAGTCCATTTGTTTGGAGCGTATCCAACTTTGGTTTCTACATAGTTTACCTTCCAATCTATCTATCTATATAAATTTGATCATGAGGTTGGTCTGTCATACTGCAGAAGGTACATCGGGTTGCAGGTTCAGGCATAGCTATCAGGAGACATGCCTAGATGATATTATGTGACTTTGAGGAACCAGTGAAGTCTTCTTTCATTAATGCGCTGTTTGACAGATCTCTCCTTTTTGACCCCAAGGTTAGGGACACACTCTGCAGGTGTGAAGAATAGGGAAAAGACCCTGTCTGCCATGGGTTTACATTTTTGTACCCCTCAAAAGCCCTTCTGTGAGGGCCAATGAGGTGGGAGAAAGAATTGGTTTAAGAAGTCCCACGGTCCTTCCAGAAGTCATGTGGAGATGGTTCCCCCAGGGGAAAGGGTTCCCCCAGGGGAAAAGGGGGGAGCTCAAAGGGAAGATGCCATCCTCACAGCAGAGGTGGTTTGCAGAACAAGGGATCTAGAGATTCTTTCTCAAATAGGCCCCTATCAGCACTCCTGAAAGGAGGCCGACTGTCCTCCTCTGGAAGCAGTCAGGGATCATTTATCCCTGCACCAGAGAGCGTGGCTAGCTTTCACAAAAGATTCATGGGTACAGAGGATTATATCCAGAGGTTATACCATACCATTTTCCCTACCCCCTCCGACAGATCTGAAGAAAATCCCTGTCAGAGGGAAGCAGCATCTCTAGAAATAAAAAAGCTGCTAGAAAAAACAGAGAGGGTCCAGATCTTACTCAAGATTCTTCTTGGTGTCAAAAAAAGACAGGGGATTTAAGACCAATTTTAGATCTCAGCAAGTTAAATCAGCTTGTGTAGTATACAAAGTTTCGGATGGTCATGGTTCAGTCCATTTTGACCCTCAGAGGGAATATTGGATATGCTCAATAGATGTTCAGGATGTGTACCATCACTTCAAAATGAACAGGCAGTCCAGGAGATACCTGTGCTTCCAGCTGGGAGCCAGTCATTACCAGTTCAGAGCACTGCCCTTTGGTCTCACCACAGCCTGCAAGGTGTTCACTAAATGCATGGCAGTTGTAGCAGCTCACTTGAGACAACTGGATCCTTACTGCTTCAGCTAGGCATCAGCTGATACAGGCAAGGGACTACTTGCTCCAGTTGTGTTTTCATGTAGGAATAACAGTCCATTATAACAAATCTCAACTCCCCCCATACAGATTCTGGAGTTCATAGGTGCTTGTTTGGACACAGTCGGAGATAGTCTCTCTTCCTTCCACTCGGACACACTGTGGTCCCAAGTCAAAATGATCCAGAATTTATCGCTTCCAGCCTGATTGATACTACAGGCATTAGGGTCCATGTCAGCTGCAATCACCCTTGTCCCGGTTCCATATGAGAATCCTTCAGTGGACTCTGTCATCTCAATGGTCCATTCTCCAGCATCCATTAACCATGCCAGTCAAGATCACTCAAGCATGCAAAAGATATTTTCTGTGATGGATTTATTCAAACCAAGTCCATGAAAGCTGTCCCTTTGTTCTTCCCCTCCCCAAGGCCATGGTGACCACGGACATATCCTAGCTCGGTTGGGCATTGTGTGGGAAGGACAGTCCAAGGTACGTGGTCCTCCAAGGAGACCAGGACACACATCATTGTCCTTTAGATGAGAGCTGTTGTCCTAGCATTACAGGCTTTTCAAGACACTATCCTATCTGGGACAGTTGCAATACAGACAAGACAGCATGTCGGTAGTCTGGTACATCAACAAACAAGTGGGAGCCAGGTCTTACCCCCTCTTTCGAGAAGCTATGAGATTTTGACAGTGTGCAATCTCTCCCTATTGCTTTCTAATAGCAATCAACTTCCTGGGTAAATCCAACGTGATTTCGGACAAACTAAGCAGGTCTATTCTGATGCCTCACTAGTGGTCGCTGAATGTCAGTGTGACAGAGAAAATTTTCTGTTGGTGGGGCCAGCCATGCTGCGACCTACTTGTAGTTCCCTCAACAGCAGTGCAGATTATTCTTTTCCTTGATCGCCCCATCAGGGGAGTTGCTGAGAGATGCTCTAGTTCACGACTGGCCCTCCAGGCTCCTGTATGCCTTTCCATCATTACCATTAATTTCCAAATTTCTTCAGAAAGCAGTTTGGTTGAAGAGTACAGTTATCCTCATTGCTCCCTTTTGGCCTTTCCCGTTCCTCTGGCTTCTTAAGATTTGGTTCCCATTCGTCTGGCCTCATCTTCTGCATCCACCATGGGTTTTGGAGCCAACTCCAGACCTCCTAACTAACCCGACAGGCATGACTTATCCAGACTTAACAGGCCTCACACTGACAGCATGGTTTCTCCAGTGTTTTGGGCCCTTGGCAGAGACCTGGACCCTTTTTTAGCTCCTGTACCAGCTGTCCTCCAATTTTTAGCCTCAGTCTTTGATAAAGGAGCTAGATTTTCCACTGTTATTTTTAGTTGGCTGCCATTTCTGATTTCCATGTTTGTGAAAATAATTCTTCATTAGCCTTTTCTAGACTGTGCAAGGCTTTTCTCAAGGGAGCTTTTCTGCTTAGACCTCCATTAAAATATCCCACTCCACCTTGGGATTTAAATTTAATGCTTCAGGCCTTAACTCAACCACTCTTTGAACAAAGCTGACCTAAAGTTTCTATCTTGGAAAAACTTTGTATCTGGTGTCTATTATGTTGGCTAGAAGAGTATCTGAACTCCAGGCTCTGTCTTTAAAACCTCCTTATCTGATTTTTCACAAAGACAGGGTGTTACTACCAACTAAGCCATCTTTTTTACCCACGGTAGCTTCTGAGTTGAATTTTAACCAGTTCATTAATCTCCCAGTTTTCTTTCCAAATTTTTCTAACAAGGGAAGAGAATATGTTACATATGTTGTATGTTCATAGACAACTTTGCTTCTACCTTAATAGAGCCAAAGACTTCAGGAAATATGGCCAGTTGTTTGTTTCCTTTTCTCCTACCTGATTAAGTAATCCAGTATCTAAAGTTACATTGGCCAAATGACTAACTGTGATTGTATTACCTTTGTCTATGGCAAATTTGGTTTACCTTTACCAAAACCTCCTAGGGCTTATTCAACAAGATCTATGGTGGTTTCTTCAACTTTTTGGTCCAGAGCATCCTTGGATGATATTTGTGCAGCTGCAGCTTAGGCTAATTCTCGCACTTTTGTTTCTCATTAGAAGCTGGATTTAATTTCTAGGAATAGAGCAGCATTTGGCTCAGCAGTACTCCGGAATATCCTTCCTTAGGGGCCTCCCAGGGTTGCAGTAGCTGGGGACTCTGTCCCATCAGTTGCGGAATGATTGAAAATGACAACATCAGATTAAATAGTTGCGTTTACCATAACTTTCCATCTGTGTTGTCCATTTTAATTCTTCCTCAACTCCTCGCCCACCTACCCCCTCCTTTTATGTGCTTCTCGAGAGATCTAAGAGTTGGAGCCTCTGCTCCTTGTTTGAGCTCCAGCTTCCCCTTTTCTGTTCTACCACTTTTTTCCTGTTATTGGTTGTCCTTTTTACATCTAGGGACAGTAAGCTCGATCTGAGATAATTTAGGTTGGTGGGACATTGTGGGTAAAGGAAGGAACTTGAGAGATCTAGGATCTGATGATCTGGAAGAAGCAGCTGAGTCAGATCCAAATCCATCAGTTGAGGAAGAATGAAAATGGAAAATACAGATGGAACATTATGGTAAGTAGATGATTTTCTACTGTTTCACCAAAATTCTTTTAACCTGCATAAAAGTAGTTTTAGGTGGAATATAATTATATGCCAGTATAATCTCCCTTCCCTGCCAACAATCCCCCTTTTTACCAAAAATCTACCATTGTTGGTATTGATTGGAGCCCATCTCAATTAGTATTTTTCCTTTATTCCTGATACTCTGATAACTGTCTGTTCTGCAGTCTTTTCTTTTCCAAATTTGCATGCTCATTTCTATTCAAATGTGTCTCCTGGAACATTGCAATTTTCAGCCTACACTTAAACAGCAGAGAGTACTAACTTTTATTGTCTGTACTTGGAATGCCATTTACCTATCATAGTAGAATAGATAAGGCAGTCATTCTGAAGAGAAGCTTGTTACCTTTATATAGTTTATATGAAGATTCTTTTGAGTGTGTTGAATTTGCATGCACACATGAATGTTCAGCTGGCTGATCTTATATGAAGTTGCTGCTTATCAGTGAACCCATTTCACGTTTCCAGATATTTCACTTCAGTAACGCTCAGAATTAAATACATTTTCAACCTCCAACTCCTTGTCTCTCGCAGTAAGCACAACTATATGCACTTTCCAAAAAAGGGACATTATCCCTCCATGTAGAGTAATTAGCCCCAAATAAACAAGTATACCCACAAGCTTTACCTGTTCTAAAGTTAGGTTTAATCATGCTGGATATGCAGGCTAGAACCTGTGTTTCATGTGGCATAGATACCATCTGTTCTTTTCCTGTTTCAGTCCCAGATATGAAAAACAACCTGCATGTTCTCTGTTAACTGCTTTTAGCCTTAAAAAGTGCGCTGGCTGCCCTGAAAAGGAAAAAAAAACGGAATTTTGCACTATTACATGTATTACTGAAGTACCAAGACTGCTGGAGTTGTATCAACTTAAAAGTATTCAATTCCATGAGTGTCCAGTTTTATTTTAACTAAACAGGTTGCCAGTTCCCCTTTAAATGTTAATTATAGTGCATCTTATTTATTTACAATTTGTTCACCAGATAAGTGGACTGGTCTGTTGATACTTTTCAACCTAGACCTGGGCTCAAAGAGCAGAAAATACAGCAGTCTTTTCAGTCAGTAGTACTGCATACAAAGTGAGTAATAACATTTGGAACATAGTAAGACTGAATGCAGATTGGTTAAGATTAAAAGATCCAGTCGGAATGCATTGAGGAAAAATATATATACAAAATGCAAACTAAGATGTGCATAAGACAGTGCGGTCATAAACACTATACTTAAATTCCTATATACATGTAAAATATTTGCATGTAAGATTTAAACAAATGCATCAGAACTCAATAGTTCAGTCATTTCCTGTTTAATTGATCAGTAGACTGTCTCTAACTGCAGGCCGTTGGTGTTGGAGAGAAAAAGCTAATAGCTTTCCAAATGCAAAAAATAGCTGATGGGCATTGACCCAGCATAATCATTTTGAACTGAGTGCTGAGTAACACAGTAGTTCAGCTAGTAACCAGTAGCCTGTGGATTATCTTTAACAGGTTATAGTGGTGGGTTTGTTTGTCAGGTAGAATTACAAAATGATGGATTTTGTTTTCCAATACCTGTAGTTTTTGTGTGTTGGTGCTTGAGTGAAGTGTTTATAAAGGTAGGAAATATTCAGTTTTTGGAGTGAGGACATTTCTAGCAATAGACTGTCTTGCAGTCAAGGATAAGTAGTGAGGTAACTAACTTTCATTAATGGAGAGATAAGCCCTCTTTGGGGGAAAGCCTTCCACTTTATTTTTTATGACAGAAATTGAACTTCTGTAAAATAATAAATTTAAAGCTGGGGAAAAAAGTGTTTCTAATGATTTATCATGTGACTTGATTGCTTTTAATTGCAAGTGCAATTTACTTTTAGGGTAAAATGTTGTTAAAACTTGTTTTAAACTGCTTTTTCTCAGGTGAAAGTTTAATTTACTTTTGGTGACCTGGGTAAGTGTATAAACTGCTTTTTACTGTGTTTTTATGGGGAAAAAGTTACTTTTTTTGTAGTATTTACCACTGTTGCTGACCACAAGTATGGGCTTCCCTGACAATCTGGCATATTTTTTGGCTTAATCATGTCACAGCCAACCTAACGGTTCCTCAGTTCTTTTAGCCCTAAAAAGAAGAAAACTACTCAACAGCATTTGCCACCACAGCAGACTGCTAATGTGCCTCGGCTATTAATGAGTGACTGCTATGTCCAGAACCGAATATGTGGACCAATCATTTTTTCGCTAGCTCCTATAGTCACCATGGAAAGGAGGTTAGACCAGTCCTTTGTCGTTGTTCCAGTTCCCTTGGAGGGCAAGGGAGAGCCACTCTTGTTATTGCTGGAGAAGGGGCAGAGAATGCCATTCAGCCTAGGCGAGAAGCTGTGCCCATCCCCGAGGATTTTTTTCCTGACAAAAGCGAGTCTATTTCTTCAGAAAATTCATGTCAAAAATGAACAAAAATTTAAGACACGTGTCTTCATCTGTCTCAGTTACACTGGTCAGGAATAAATTATTGGGCTTAGCTCTGTGTTTTGGTCAGGCTTTTGACTTTTCCCACAGAATAAAGAGCTAATTGACTATATAAAGGGCTTCCCTCCACCACCCAACCCGGCATTCTCTTAATCCTTTCAGAAAGTATGAATCTCCATTTCTTTCTTTGGCAACAGATAAGAGTAATCCATCATTGTTACAGATAGCAGTGGGAGTATCTCCCACCTTTTTGGGGATTTCTTCTCGCATGCCAGACCAAATTTGTGATTTGATGTTGTTAATCTTCATTCTTTCCTTACTGATGGGTGTCGATTCTGTCCTCAGAACCGAGTCAGCCTTATAACATGCTCGTGCCAGCCAAAAAACTCTCAAGCTAAGCTTTGCCCATAGTCCCCTCTCCTTGTTACCTCAGATCTCGTTTGCTGCATACATATCAAGACGTGTCAAGCCAGCTCTCCGCTAAGTACTATAAAAATTATTATTCTGAAACCTCCTTTTTTCACAGAATTTCCCTTTTACTTTTGTAAACCCTTCTCTTATTAGTCGCTAAACTTTTACCCGTACTGAGTGAATTTCCTTCTTCTTACCTCCTTACCAACTCAGTAATCTTAGTACCATTGTTGGTACAGGCCTTTCCTCTCCATCTCTACTTTCTTTCCCCCTTACCTCTGGAGGTAGTCTACATTCTCGTACCCTAAAAGAGAGGAAAAGCAAATTGATTCTTAAAGGCCTATTAAAAAGACCTTTTTCAGAGGCTATTTCTAGGTCGAAGGGCTCACCCCCTCCAAAGAAAGAACACAAAAAAAGAAGTCACTCTGTTCCTTCTTCACCTCATTCTGGTGATGGAAAGTCTGAACCCAAGCCAAAAATTCCTAAATTGGCATCAACGACTTCAACTCCAGGGCCTCAACTGCCCTCCATGATGCCGTCCTCTGTTCTGAAAACGCATGTATCCATCTTGGTGCCGTCTTCAGTAATACCGGCACCATTCACTGCACCGATAATATCTACTGCATCGACTATGCCTTCAACTATTATTTCAGCTGCATCCTATTTTGCACCAGCCATAGTAAGTCCGGCACCGGTCACTTCCCCCCTCCCTGTACATGCTACTGGTCTTGAGACCACGGTGCCGATAGGAGAGGCTGTTCCTTGGGCCCGATACTCTCCCACAGCAGATCCATTGTTTGGGCAACAATATAGCCCTTTTTTGGAATGGCCTGATTCTCCGTTGAGGATGTCAACCCGATCTTCCAGGAGCCTCTCGGAATTGGACGTGGTGCGTCTTGTTCATCAGCTTCTGACGGCCAGAGGGATTTCAGCACCTTTCAGAACTCCCCTCCCAACCGGAGTTGGGAGTTTTTCTCCATGGACTCATGCATATTCTCCTCCTTTGACTTCCTTGCAGGTATTGAAGCACTTTGCACCGATGCCTATTTCGGTTCCCACTTCGGTTTCACTGGTGGACCTCACCGTGGTTCCGGAGCCGACCCTTTAGTCTTCTGCTCACTTGGAGCCGAGCCATCCTCAGGATCATGACTGGACTGCAAGTACCATGACCCCCAGTACGGCGCCGATTTTTTTTCTACTGCACCGTCTATAATGGTTCCGGCAGTCTTGGCAGTACCAAATCCTCTTGGGGCTCCGTCCTTGGGAGTGGGCCCGTCGGAGCAGGGTGGGACCCTGATTCCGAGGTTGAAAAATGACAAAAAAAGACAAATACTTAACGAATAAAACAAATTCAGCTTTAATAAAACCTGTAAAGTGCTTTTCATTTAGTGCATAGACTAAATTTCTTCAGACAAGGTACATTCAGTACTTTCTTATTTAAATAGTCACACCCTTATTTAACTAATTACCCCTACTTAAAAACATCAAAGATACAATGTAACCTACAAATCAATGCGTATATATATATATATATATATATATATATATATATATATATTTATATATATATATATATATATATATATATATATATTTTTTATTTTATATTAACAATAAACAAATTCATTCTAATACAGGAACAGCAGGGAATCATCAAAAAAACAAGAAATCAAAAGGAAAACAAAACAACTAATCTTGGACCCCTATTAACTTTAATCATGCCTACTATATTAAAATGTGTGTGTATATATATATATATATATATATATATATATATATATATATATATATATTCTATAGTAAAAATATGAACTACTTAATACTGTCAAAGTATATAATAGTACTATAATGTAAAAATATAAAAGATTATTTACTCACTAAGGTTAAAATTATCAGTATCAACTGAAATATTTATGTTTCAACTGAACAATATGCTATGACCAAAGGCAATCTAATCCATATATAGGGAAGCACTATTAAGTACCAGAGGGTGAACATATTCACCCTTCTTAAGTAATATTATAAAATCATGTCGAAATTGTCAATTCATTCATAGTTAGACCATAAATACTAAATGTAAAACAGAGTTATGTTTTTAATACAAAAGACTGATCTAAAAAAAACTAGGATCACCTCAGCAAGTTGTTTAATTCTAATACACATGCTAACGAGCAAGCCTTATTCAGGCCTGGTGGATGATGTGAATTCAGCCTGAGTTGCCACACCAGTTCTAATTCTTCCAAGAATAAAGAGTATGGGCCCCCCTGACGGTCGATCTTGATAGAGTCTATTGCTCGAAATTTAAAGGCATGGCTTGAAAATTCCATGCAGTGTCTAGCAAAAGGGCTTTCTTGTTTACCCTTACTAATATAGTAAGAATGTTCATAAATTCTTTTTCTAAATCTACGGTCGGTCTTGCTGACATAAAATGCTGGGCAACTATGACACTGAGCTAAATACACCAGCAAATTAGAGTTGCAATTATATTTGTTTCTAGTATAGTAATGTCTACCCCTTTTTGTAAATTTAATGCCAGTGTCTGTATGTTTACATTGGTTGCATGCTTCACATTTGTATGTTCCTGGGAATTTTTTGACTGCAAATTTATAATTTTCTGTGAAGGATTTCAAGTTTTGCCCTCTCCTGAATGTTATAATAGGATATTCACCTGTTTTTTTCTTGATATATCCCTGTCATTAGTTAAAAGTTCCCAGTTTTTAACCAATGTGCTCTTGATGGCTCGGGCTTCTGTGTTAAAGCTAAAAATAAAGCTCAAGTTATAATGTGGACCTAATCTGTTTTCTTTTGTCAAAGTCAGAGAACTTCGTTCTCCTACATTCTCGTTAGTCAGTCTGTGAGTGGGAGAAACTCCTGAATATTGAGAATCCGCCAATATGGTATGATGATTGTCCTCCTGGTCCAAATTATGAACCACGTTGTTGTTGTCCTTAACTATGCCATTCTGTTCATTCCTAGCATCTCCATTGGTTTCTGCTCGTGGATAAATTACATTTTGTTTCCTGGGGGTTGACGTCATCACCTGTCTGTTGTATTGGTTAGGGTTACGTTGTTTCCGCAAAAATCATGTTCCATGTTTGAGAGATGGGAGGGTCTGGATAGGCTACTCCATCATTATAGTCTTTTCTGTCCTTTTATAGTTTCTTAAACTTAGTGTCCCTTATTTTCGCCAATTGTTGGTTTATACTTTCAAATGTTCTACTATAATCAAAATGTTAAATTATTTATCCACTCTTGATAATGGTTCGACATGAGTTGCAACAACTCCAGCCCCTGTTTGTTAAAACAGTTTAATAAGGTCCTGGTGGAATGTGGACCCTTTTTCCACCCCCGTAGGGTACTGCCAGGATCCAAGTCCTTTGGGGACTAGTTCTTGTCTGATGCATTGGTCAAAATAATTAATTTCTAATTGCAATTTACGGATTTTTAAGAATTTATAATCAGATTCTTTTAATTTCTCCATGATACTCATTGCTCCTCCAGCCGGTTGTCCCTGAATATTCTCATTGCTACTAAAGCTCAACCGCGGTCGATCGTTGAGCCAAACGTTAAGTTCAGGGACTCCAGTAAGCCCCGAGGAGCTCCCCATACCAGGTAATCCTAGTTGTGCGGCTTGTTGTTCAGTTTCACTAACCGCAACAGTAGGATTCCGCCTTTGTCCAAGATTAGTTGAATTTCCATCACAAGCAGCACTATTAGCGCCAAAAGTTAATGGGGTATGAATAGTACTGGCTCCCGTTCCTAGCGGTTTGCCTTGTGGAAGAGTCTCTACCCGGGTTGCCAAAGTTTCTAATCTTTGACTCATCATCTCGATCAACATAGTTAAGTTCCCAGCTCCTTCTTGTGACTGCTGGGTTAATGAATTCGTTAGTGTATTCGGCCCTCCAGAAGACATAATGACAGCTGAAACAAATCCCAAACTATTGAAAAACGACAAAAAGATGAATACTTAATGAATAAAACAAATTCAGCTTTAATAAAACCTGTAAAGCTCTTTTTGTTTAGTGCATAGACTAAACTTCTTCAGACAAGGTACATTCACTACTTTCTCATTTAAATAGTCACACCCTTAATTAACTAACTACCCCTACTTAAAAACATCAAAGGTACAGTGTAACCTATAAATCAGTGCGTATATATATATATATATATATATATATATAAATATAAAACATTTTTTTTTTTTAATTTTATATTAACAAACAAATTCATTCTAATAGAGGAACAGCAGAGAATCATCAAAAAAAAAAAAAAACAAAAAGAAATCAAAAGGAAAACATAAAACAACTAATCTTGGTCCCCTATTAACTTTAATCATGCCTACTGCATTAAAATGTGTGTGTGTGTGTGTGTGTGTGTGTGTGTGTGTGTGTGTGTATATATATATATATATATATATATATATATATATATATATATATATATATATATATATATATATATATATATTGTCATATAGTATATATACGCATTGATTTGTATGTTACACTGTACCTTTGATGTTTTTAAGTAGTGGTAATTAGTTAATTAAGGGTGTGACTATTTAAATGAGAAAGTACTGAGTGTACCTTGTCTGACGAAGTTTAGTTTATGTACTAAATGAAAAGCGCTTTACAGGTTTTATTAAAAGTGAATTTGTTTTATTCATTAAGTATTTATCTTTCTTTTTGTAGTTTTTCAATAGCTTGGTACCCGGTTCCGAGGTTGTCCTTCTCTATTCCGGGCTTCCATCCGTCTGCAGGCGGGCCAGCTTTCCAAGAGATGGAGAGGGCCCTTGCCTCTTTATGCAAACCATCGGCATCAGAATAGCAGATATGTCCTCCCTCTGAACCGCAGCTGTCTTCTATTCAAACCTTCCCCTTGATACTATATATGCTATATTCTGTAATATTTTCCATTTTAGTTTCAAATCTTTTATTATTTTCATAAAGATCTTATTATTTAATACTACCTATCTCCTGTTTTTCTGTTTGCCTTCTAGCTTCCTTCTTCCATATGAATTGAAGTGTTCCAGTACATAATTCTTTATATATAAAACCTTCATTTAACCATTCATTTAAAATCTTTAAAAACAATTTTTTTGCCAATCCCTTAAATGTTTATACATTTCAGACCCTATTCCATCTGGTCCTGCAGTTGAATCTATATTTACTTTATCTAGCTCATTTAAAGAAATCCCCTTTTCCAACTCTTTATTCTTTTTTTCTGTTAACTTTACTTTCCATGTTTTTTTACTACCTTCTTTAAACATTTATTGTATGCATTGTATTACACAATTCGTAATCTTTTCTTGAGTGCTTCCTGTTTCTCCTTTTACATTTTTATTTCTCTCATTACATTACCATCTTCCTTTACTAATCTACTTAAGTAGCTTGATACTGCTCTTTTTTTCATTGTAAAAAGCATTGTTGCTTTTATAACAATTCTTGTATTTTTGCTTGATCTTTCACATAATTCTTTTTCTTTGTCAAAGTACTTTTATGTTCTAAATCTTCCAATGCATTGCTATATATTTTTTTGGTTTTCTTTCCTGCTTTTCTCACATTATGTTGCCATTCTAAAAAAAAAAACTCCTGTTTCAGCTACCACCCCTTCTCCTATAACTAAACCTTCTGATACTGTAAAATAATATATTTCAGTTCTATACATACCCCCTTTGTAAGTCCATGAGTTTTTGTCCCAAAAGTTTTAACTTTACCCCATCTTATAACTTCTAACACTTTTCTGATGTAATTTCCTTTTATGTTTGCCTCTTAAATCACAATTAGTGTTCTGTTACAATATTCATATGTATCACTGCATAGTTTAAAATCTGATTAAATAAGCTTTCCCTACAGTTATTATAAGCATAGGATGTTATAATTCTACATAATTGTTCTTTCCATTTTTAAATCCACAGTGGTTAATTTTTCCATTTTTCTTACAATTGCATCTTATACCTTTACTGTAATTCTAAAGAATATGGCTATTACAGAACACTTCTCATTTCCCAAATTCCAGATTATCTTTCCTGCACTTAGTTTCTGTGTTAGTAATCTTTCTTCATGTGTTAAAATCTCATGTCTTCTAATATAATTACATCACATGTATTACACCACTCCAAAATCCCGATTTTTCTTACTATAGTCTTAATACTGTTCACATTTACAGAAAGCACTATAAAATTTTCCTTTTCCTTAGATTCATGGTTTCATATGTTCATAGCTAATTACTAGACTAGCTTTCTCAAGAGGCCGTTCTAAGCCTAGTCAGTTTCCCTCCCAAAGGTGAGAATCAAACACTGTACATTATGTCTGTGAGTCAAACACCTTTGCCAGCCCCAATCATTAGCTGCATATATTCTTTTTCGTCCATTTTCTTTCATTTTTTTTCTTTTTTACTTATCTGTTTAAATGTTATTTTTCTTTCATTTACCCTTTTACCAATATAATTATTTTTTTACTACTTCCCAGTTTGTCTTAATCACTTATTTCAGAACTTTCTTGTATGTCCTGTTTCATTTTTTTCTAATGTAATTTTTTCTTCTATTTCTTCTACTTCTAAAATTTCTTCTTATAGGTTCATAGGTAGGTACTAGGCTGTTGGCCCAAGGGCCTATATAAGCCTAGCCAAACGGTACCCTGGCTTTTGCCACCCAAGAAAATTGTTTTCCTGTGCCCCTGTTGAGCAGAGCCAAAGAAGTGATCCCCGGGTTGAATTTCCTATCTCCCATCCAATCATCAAGATTTTTCTTGAAGAGTGCTAATGAGGAGCTTTGTTTGATATAGATAGGTAGTTTGTTCCAGAGTATGGGATGTCTCTGGGACAGGAATCTATCCCTCCAGCATGTTCTGTTTATTGTGGTGACAAGGTTTAGGTCCCTAGAGCGTGTAGCTGGGAGGGATTGGGATTTCTTTAAGTGGAGCATGTCCAACAGCTCTGGGTTTGACATAGCTTTGTATGTTAGGCAGAGATCGCCTCTGAGTAGGCGATATGCGACGGAATAAAGCTGGAGTTTTTTGAGACGGTCTGCGTAGGCATCTGTTTGAGGCCAGTAATCCTCTTTGTGAGGTATTTCTGCTGCCTTTCCAGTTGTTGTAGATGCCTTGTGAGGTACATACCAAAAGGGGCGTTGTACTCTTTATAATGGGTTTAATGAGTGATGAGTAGAGGGGCAAAATGACCTTTTTTTTTCCTGGATGAGAAACCTTTTGTGATGAAGTGTGCCACGTAGAAGGATTTCCTGACTACTGTGACAATATGATTAGCAAAGGAGAGGCTACTGTCCACCTGTGTCCCAAGGTCTCTTATCACACTTGCGGTGTTAAGTAGACTATCGCCTGTGTGGTAGTTCATGAGTACAGAGTTTTTACCAAAAGGGATGACAGTGCACTTTTTGGCATTGAGCTTGAGGCCATGGCTTTGACACCAGGCATCTGTCTCAGTGAGGCCCTTTTGTAGGATGTCCACATCGTTAGGAGTTTTGATTATGGCTCCTAGTTTGCAGTCATCTGGGAATTTTGTTAGCCAAAGACCTTCTGTGTTAGCCTGTACTTCAAAGAAGTAGATTCCAAACAGGAGAGGACCCAGGGACTGAACCCTGTGGTACTCCACTTGTCACTGGTCTGAAGTTGGATTTAGTCTGCTACTTTCACAGTGTGGGTTCTGTCAGTGAGCCAGTTGGCAACCCATTTTGTGACACAGGGATTTATACCTTATATTCCTTTTTATCCTTTTCTTCTCTTTTTTTTTTCCGTAGTCGTATTTTCATTTTTGCAAGCCGTTAATAAATGTCCAGTTATTACGTTTGTAACGCTTCAGCTCGCATTTTTTTGCATCATGTCCCATTTCTCCACGAGTATAACATTTTTTTTGTCACAGTTACTTATCAGATGTCCTTTTCCACAAAAAACATGTTTTGAATTGTCCCTAGTATTATATGACACCTCTGTTCCTCTCCACATTTACCATGCTTGATACATATATATATAAAATTTTTTTCTATTTTTTTAACACTCTGCTACAATCCCAGCCACCAGTCCACAAACCTCTTATTGACATGCCCGAAGGCATTTATAAGCCTAGCCAGAATGTGTTGGCTTTTGCTGCCCCCTTAGATTAGTTCCCTGTGCCTCTATCCAGCAGAGCCATTGAAGTGATCCCTGGGGTAAACTTTCTGTTTCCCATCTATTCATCAAGGTTTCTCTTGAAGAGGGTTAACGAGGAGCTCTGCCTAATGCAGATTGGAATCTTGTTCCAGAGCATGGGAAGTCTCTGAGACAGGAATCTATCCCTCCAGCACATCCTGTTTATTGTTGTGGTGAGGTTTAGATCCCTGGAACATGTGGCTCGAGGGGATATGGTTTTCTTTAGGTGGAGAATGTCCATCAATTCTGGGTTGGACATGGCCTTGTATGTCAGGCAGAGATCACCTCTGAGTAGGCAGTATGCAACCGAGTACAGCTGGAGTTTCTTCAGTTGAGCTGCATAGGGCATCTGCTTGAGGCCAGTGATCCTCTTGGTGAGGTACTTCTGTGGTCTTTCCAGTTGTTGCAGGTGTCTTGTAAGGTACATCCCAAATGGGGCATTGTACTGTATGATGGTTCTGATGAGTGATGTGTAGAGGGGCCCAATGACCTCTTTCGATCTGGATGGAAACCCTTTTGTGATTAGGTGGGCCACATATTTTCTAAACTCTCTGGCAATGTGATTATCAAAGGAGAGGTTACTATCTACTTCTGTCCCCAGATCCCTTATTACATTGTCTGTATTTAGGGGGCTATCACCTATGTGATCGTTTCAGTTCTGCTTCAGTCACAGCCGTGGCTGTGACTGCCTCTTCTTCGCCTCCTGTCCTTGCTTCTCCTCCCTCCCATGCTGGGACTCATCGTCCTGCCTCTAAGCCTGTGGAAGGAGAGAGAGCATAGGAGTGAGAAGAGGAAGATGTCCATGGACCTGTCTGCTATGACGGGGCCTCCTCCCAAACTTCAGACTAAGCAGACTCACCTTGGCTCTGATCTCCTAGGGTTTCTCCGGAGCCGGAGGAACCCAGCCCATCTTCTAGGACCTCTGTTCTCCAACCCGCCAGGTCAGAGTCCATGGCTTCATCGAGGTGTACCCGCAGTCTCTCAGAAGCTGACATGAATAAAATGATGCAGAGA
This sequence comes from Protopterus annectens, assembly GCF_019279795.1. Lineage (NCBI taxonomy): Eukaryota > Metazoa > Chordata > Ceratodontiformes > Protopteridae > Protopterus > Protopterus annectens. The sequence goes on from NC_056743.1 coordinate 1,740,073,740, forward strand.
TTTATTCGCACACAAATTCAGATGGGAGTCTTGCCAGCCCCCTCTCCCTCTGGAGGGGGGAACTCACTTCCTTTCTTTACACCTACATCTCCTTCTCTGATCCAACCCCCGGTTTCGGAGTACATGGATTCGAGAGGTTCCGTAGTCAGGGGGTTGGTGCCTACAGTACCTGTTTCCTCAACGCCGGCAGCTGCCTGGAGCAGGTTGGATCCGACTAGTTTTGAAACGAGCAGCTCTCTGAACCGTAGCCTGGATGTCGGATCCGAGGGGGTGGAGTTTTTTTCCATCGGCTCCGACCTTGCCGGGTCACGGCCACCTCCTCGGCACTCTGTCTACTTCGGGCCCGGCCCCAATTCCCACATCGGATCCAGGGAGAACGGCTCCCTTACTAGTGTCCAAGGAAGCTTGCTCTCCTTTGGCATTCGATGTCATGGAAAGGGTTCTGTTCAATAGGTCGAGGCTCCTGACTATATCTTCGGACTCCACCCCGACTCCCTCTGCTTTATGTGTGAATCCTGTCATTTTACCAGAGGGACAGCCTGTGCTCGAGGAACCCCAAGCGGTTTCTCTTGAGGAATAACAAGTAGTTTGTGTGCCCCCTCTGGAAAGTCCCACCAGAAAGGTTCCTCGCAAGCATACATGCAAGAGGAGGCACTTGAACTCCTCTCCGGAGTCCCTCACTGAGGACACTGATTTGGATAATGTGGACGGTTCCCCGGGAATTTTGCACCAGCGGGGAGATTGGTCCTCCCCAAAACCTTCCTCGGATGAATCTGTGTTCCTGGTGGCTTTCGGCACAGGCCCATTTACTTCCTGGGTGTGTGTGTGTGTGTCCCCAGCAGATCCATTAGTGGACATTGTCACCTTGCAAGCTTTGAAGGAACCGGACACTGTGGAACCAATCCCTAAGCACCTCGGCAAATTGTTAAGCCCCCCTGCGGACAGACCAGCTTGGAAAAAAGGGTCCTCGGTAGACTCTATGGTGGTAGCAGCCACCACCAAGAGGGAACTAGCCCAGGAGAGTTCCTCGGTCCACCTTCCTGACCATGAGTCTAGGACAATGGATTGTCTAGGGAAGCGAGTTTATGTGTCAGCAGCCTTTTCTGTCAGGGAGCTGAACTGTCTGGTCCATGTTACTCGACTACAGCACAACCTGGTTAAGGAAGTGGCTGAGTCTGCCCCTAAGTCCATGTTGCAGGAGGACAGGGCTATGTTCTCCACGAGGATGGCTACCTTGACAGCAGTTTCTAATCTGTCTGTGCGACTCCTCTTGCATGTGACCAAAGGAGTGGCTAGGGGGGCTGGGTCCAGCGTTTCCATGAGGCCTTACACGTGGCTCAGATTGTGTCAGTTCACGGAACCCTTCAAGGCATCTTTTGCGAATTCCCCTTATGACGGCTCTTCCCTCTTTGGTAAGACCGTCCGCGACACCTTGGTCCAGAGTGAAAAAGATGGGAAGACACTGTCTGCTGTCGGAATCTGCTTCTTGAACCCTCAAAGATCCTTTTCCCGGAATCAGCGAGGGCAAAAGAAGATGTGGTTCCAGAAGTCTCAGTATTCTCGGGACACTCGGAGCTCTTCTTCCCCTAGAGGCAGAGGGGGACAGGACCGACGCCGGCCCAGGGGCAGAGGGGTCCAGGGAATTTTGTGTCTCGAGAACCGTTCTCGAACCGGCCCACGCAGCAACCCTGAGGGGTTGCCCAACTTCTCTTCTCTGGACGCAGTTGGGGGTCACCTGTCATTGCACCTGATTGCATGGGAGTCCGTGTCATCAGACCTTCGGGTGCTTCAGATAATTTCCAGAGGCTATTCAATCCCGTTTATGGTTCTCCCTACACCTTCCAAACACCACCTAGATGTACCACCTGAGCAAAGGGAGGCAGCAGCACTAGAGGTTTCCAAGCTGCTAAAGAAACGAGCCATCGAACCCGTCCCCTCAGATCAGTCTGGATCGGGCAGCTACTCCAGGTTCTTTCTGGTGCAAAAAAAAAGACAGGGGAATTGAGGCCCATTCTGAAACTGTCTACTCCGAACCTGTTAGTTGCCAAAGAGAAGTTTCAGATGGTCACCTTAGTCCATCCTGCTATACCTGCAAGAAAGTGACTGGATGTGCTCGTTCGACTTCCAGGGCGCCTACTATCACATAAAGATTCACAGAAGCTCCAGATGGTTTCTCTGCTTCCAGCTAGGAGCCAGTCATTATCAGTTTTGAGCCCTACCCTTTGGTCTCACCACAGTCCCCAGGGTGTTCACCAAAGTGATGGCATTATTAGCGGCTCATCTGAGGCTTCAGGGTATTCAGGTCTACCCTTACCTAGATGATTGGCTCCTTACTGCTCCAACCAAGCATCTACTTTGTCAGACCAGAGACTATTTCTTACGTCTTGCTCACTATCTAGGGATTACAATCAACATAGCCAAATCTCTTCTGAACCCTGTCCAAGTGATAGAATACATAGGAGCACAGATAGACACGTTACAGACAAAAGTTTTCCTGAACTCGGAGAGAGTTCGAAATTTAAGGATGTATGTAGCTTTCATTTACCGATCTCATCTCCCCTCAGCAGAGTCTGTTTTAAGGGCCTTAGGTTCTATGGCAGCGATGATAACACTTCTACCATGTGCTCGCCTACATATGCGAGTACTTCAGTGGACTTTAGCAGTTCAGTGGTCTTTGTTGGATCTTCCGTTGTCACCTGATACACATAAGCAAAGTTTGCAAGTCGTCCCTTCTATGGTGGATGCAGTCTTTGGAAATCTTGGAAGGACGACCTTTTGTTCCAGCCCCTGCCAAAGCCACAGTGACCCAACTGGGGGGGCATTGTTAGGGAAGGACCGTCCAAGGCATGTGGTCCCTGATCGAGACCAGTTTGCATATAAACATTCTGGAGATGAGGGCGGTCCTTTTAGCGTTTCAGGCCCTTCATGCCTTCTGAATCTAGACAGTCTAAAGCTCACGGCTTGGCTGCTCCAGTTCCCTTAATTGCTAGGACTCCCGGGTTGTTTTCTTCGGTCAGGTCTATTCTGGTGGCAGCTCATAAGTCATCCACCAGGGAGATTTATCGCAGCAAATGGAAGTGTTTTTCTTTCTGGGCCTCAAAGGAGTCTAGATTGTTTCACGGCTCCCATTCCGGCTATCCTTGACTTTTTGGTAAATATTTTTCAACAGGGGCATAGCTTGTGTGCAGTCAAGGTTCAACAAGCCGCCATTTCTCATTTTCATGTTGGTGAGATCTCTGCTTCATTGGCCTCTTCCAGATTGTGCAAAGCCTTTGTCAGTGGTACTTTCCTCTTACGTCCTCCAGTCAAAGATCCTATCCCCCCGTGGGACCTTACAATGGTACTGCAAACATTGGTTGCCCCTCCCTTTGAACCAGCAGCAACCATAGATCTTAAGCTTCTGTCTTGGAAGACAGCCTTCCTAGTGGCTATCACTTTGGCTAGAAGGGTTTCAGAACTTCAGGCATTGTCGGTCAAGGTTCCATACATGGTTTTCCATTAGGACAGGGTTTCTCTTCCCACCAATCCCTCCTTTCTCCTTAAAGTGGCATCTGAGGTCAATATCAATCAAACCATCAATTTACCTGTTTTCTTTCCAAATTTTACAAACAAAGTTGAATACAAGTTGCATTTGTTGGATGTTCATAGACAGCTACGGTTCTATTTGCACAGGACCAAAACTTTTCGTAAATCTGACCGGTTGTTTGTGTCCTTTTCTAAGCCATGTTTAGGTAAACCTATTTCCAAGGTGACCATTGCCAGGTGGATTTCTCTATGTATCCTTCAGATCCACATGGATAAAGGCTTGTTTCCTCCAGGTCAGATTAGAGCTCATTCGACAAGGTCCATAGCTACCTCTGCGCCCTTTTGGTCTAGAGTATCCTTAGATGACATTTGTTCTGCTGCTACTTGGTCCTCATGTCATACCTTTATTTCTCACTATAAATTTAATTTGATTTCTCGAAGGAGAGCATCCTTTGGTTCCGCGGTGCTCCGGAATGTCCTTCCATGAGGACCACCCAGGTGTTCAGTAGCTGGGGACTCTGTCCCACAGGTTGAAGATGAAATGAAGTAAACTTCTTCAGATAAAGAAGTTATGTACTCACCATAACATTCCATCTGAGTAGTTCTACTTCATTTGTCTTCAACCGTCCCTCCCACCTTCCCTGGCCTTACCATATGGACAGAGTTCTTAGTTGGCACTTTGTGTGCGTAAGGTGTTTGGATCGGGTTGTGTAGTGTAGGGTGCAGCAAACTCAATCTGAGGGTTGGAAGGTAGTGGTGCTGTATTATGGGTAGGGGGAGGAGCTTGGAGCTCAGAGCAGATCCTTGTGAAGTTGCCGGCTCGGATCCGATACCCACAGTTGAAGACAAATTAAGTAGAACTACTCAGATGGAATGTTATGGTGAGTACATAACTACTTTTTTTTTTTTGATAATATGCCCAGAGCACAAATATTCTTTGCGGAATGACTTGGGCAAAAGTAAATGAAAAGAGATGTGGCAAAACTCAGTAACCTTAAAGAAAAGAAGGTTAATTAGGAATCAGTATGAGATTATGGAGATATTTCAACCGTATTATGATAATTTATATAGAGCAGAGGAGTGGGGAAATGGGTAAGAGAGAGAGTTGGAAGAAATTAATAGTTGGGATAAATAAAGCAGAATTAAAAGCTGATTGTATAATTAAGCGACTGGGAGTTATCCAGGAATGGATGGAATTCCTGTAGAAATCTTGAAGTTAGGAATAAGGAGACTTAAAATTTCAGAAGTTACTATTTAGTCGTGTTTTGAAAGGGGGGAAGGGGGATAACGGCACTATGGAAGAAGGCAATTGTGGTACTGTTACCAAAGGAAGACAAAGAATCTACAAATCTAGCATGATGTAGCCTGTGATTCTAAATCATGATTACAAAAGTGTCTATGTTAGCTACGAGAATGGCAGAAATGTTACCAAAGCTGTTAAATATGGATTAGTGTGGCTTTTTGGGAGGGAGACGAACATTTGATAACATTAATAGAATAGTGGTGATTTAGAGTGAATTGGAATGTTAAAAAAAACTCATTGCTGTTTAGATGTTGTGAAACTGTTCAGTAGGCTTTGTTGGGATTTCATGCGCAGGGGAGTGTTAGAATTTGCATCCCAAAAATATAACCGGGTTAAAGAGAAAAAAATGTATAGCACGATGGATTAGAAGCAAAAAGAAAGGTGGAAGGAGACCTTTCTAACATCTCTGATGTCCTTTTACCCTCTCTCCCATTGGCTGTACACTTGAAGACTTTCGCTAAAACGTTAAGGTATTCACAAACTGAGAGGTATAATCAGGGTGGTAGTTGACTAAAACCAGCTCTGCTTATAGATTATGATATTCTTACCTTATAGATCCAGCGTGTGATATTAGGATGCTTTGAGATATTTTAAGACCGTTTCAGGTCTCTTGGAAATATAACATAAACGTAGGTAAAACACAGGTAACTGAGGTAAATTATGTGCCTACCCAAGAACTAGGCTGTGGGTTCTCTTCCCACTTAGGTGACTCGATTGCTGACACTGTAGTGCAGCATTTGGGGGGGGGGGGCTGCAGTCCTGAGTATGTCCTTAGCTCTTCCTGTTATGAAACTTTTTTGCTTTTTTTTGTGCTCCCCCCTTCCCACAGTTGATCATCAGCTGCCAGCAAATCCTGTCCATGCTGTCTGAGTCTGCTGGACATACCGTTGCATCACTCCTAACATGAACCCAACTCATATCTGGGGCTGATGAGATCTTGTGGGAGGTGTGCATATGTGCTTTCTCATATGGGCAACCCCCTAACCAAGCAGTATACTACTTGCCGTGCTGATGTCACCCAGCTGTTATTGTAATGAGCCTGGGTGAACTGCCCCTCCATGGGCAGGTGGCATCAGCTGCTTAAGCTCATCCTCCCCCTCCTGTCCCTGCAGTGCTCAGTCTGGTAGTTGAACCCAAGTTGTCTGGTCCACACTAAGAGATTGATCCTTATGTGCCATGGGGCCAGACCGTACTGCTGTGGTTTTTGTTCAGCCAGGCAGAATCAAAATGCACAGACATGGTTTCTTTAGGGACTGGCACAAGTAACTTTGTGTTTTTCTGCCCAGTCATCTGTTTCAGAGATTTTTGCTGAACTTTTAGGCAGCTTAGATAAATATGTTTTGTGGGCTTCTTTCTTGTCACGTTTACCAGGGCTTATCCTAGCCCTGAAAATATGCTCATAAGCCCTCTACCAATTTCCTAGACATTACGTTTCTATTGAGATTTCTTAAAGCAGCCAAGATGTATTCCAAAAGGAAAAAAGAATACCTTGTAGAGTAGACCAGTTTGTCAGCATATGTTCAAATATAGGATAACCACTGGTTAGTTTTATTACTACAGGTTCTATACTGACTCAAATTCCTTGATGTCTGTGTGTGTATTCACAAATGAGGATCAGCCCCATAGTGGCTTTTGATTTGTTTGTGCAGTGGAACAGTTTGGCTCCAGAGCAAGTGTACCCATTTCATCTTTTGCTGAAGGGCACCTCTCCAGAGCAGACGAGTGCAATGTCAAATTTATGACAGAGAAGGGTAGTGCTATTTCTTAGAAGACTTCCAAAGTAGGATTAACCACTGGAGTCTGTATGTCCAAACGAAAAGCATACTAACTCTGTTCCTTCTAAAGAAATGATGTTCATTACATGGATCACTGCTAGCCTTAGGTATATGGGGTATATCCTGCTAAGGGTAAAACAACCAGCAGCTTCCAAAGATTCAGGGTACCTTCCACATGCCTAAACCAGTAGTCAGCTCAAGGTGAGCTGACAAAGTCAGGTTTGGACAACAAGCCCTTTTTAGCAGTTCTGCTGCTGAAGAGCACTCCTCTTGTGAGCTTTTGAGGATAGATGGTCAACTAATGCTGTTACAGTGCTGGACAGAGGAGCTCCCTTCATGTAAAAAAAAAAAAAGAAAAAAAAATCTTCCACTTTACCTTTTGACAGAATTTGTACATCTTCTGTAAAAGCTAGGAAAAAGTTTTTTTAATGACTGTCACGTGACTTTTAATTACTTTTAAATGGGAGTGCCACTTATTTTATTTTTGTGGTAAAAAGTTAAAATTAAATTAAAACAACTTTTTCTGAGGTAAAAGTTATTATTTTACTTTGGTGATTGGGTAAGTGTTTTAACAAACATTTTACAGAGTTTTATGGGGAAAATTCAGTTTTAGCTACTAAACTGTTTTACCAGTTACTGCTAGGCTTAACCATGGAACAAACACAAAACTGCCACCAAAGCTTTAGAACTCACTTGTCCTGCTCAAAACAGATGCAGAATAAAAAGCAAAACACCAGGACTTGGAGATGGCTGTAAAATCTAGTATAAACATCTTTATTCGACACAAGTGCTTTCGTGGGTCATCCCACTTCTTCAGATGTGCGATACATTTTAAAAACAGCTCTTGGTTTAAATATACACCCTCTTGGAACACATGATTAAAACCAACCAATACATTGTTCTAATATGAACAATCTCTTTCAATTTAAAGCAGCATTCCACAAGGTACATGCCATTAACTAGACTAGAAGTCTGAAACATATATATATACTTCTAGAAGCCTATTTATAAAATCTCTAGAATTTAGTTCAAAATTGCATGGCATTTCAATGTACATTCACAAGCACAGAATATATCTGCACATATTTGCATTTCCCACTTGTGTTCTCCAAAACACATACAAGCCTGTAACACAAAGTCAGTAATTTATTATACAAGCAATTCACAGCACATCTTACCTAAAAAGCTGCCTAGACTTTAACTTAGGATGCAGGAGTATATATTCATTTAATCCATGACCTCTAACAGCCCTTAGTCTTATTATCCACTTAGCTTCAAGCTCTTCAGCGATTTTTCCATAGGTCCCCCCCCCCTTATACTCTCATATGTTCTCCCTATAACCAAAAATGTAAAGACATGTTCCATATCATTTTTAATAGTATCTAGCCAAAGCATTCACTTTGTTCTTTTTATGTTTAACATAAATGTGTTCACGTATTCTTTTCTTCAGAGACCTGTCTGTCTTCCCTACATAGAAACTACGGCACACTATACAAATGGGCCAAATAGACTAGGTGCTCTGTTTCACAGGTGGCATCGATGTCACACGCATACGTTTTTAACTGGTCTGGGTGTTCAGACTTAGACGTACTGTCTATATACTTAACAAAAATTACATTTGCCACATTTTTTGTACCTTTTTCTATAGCTGCCCTTTTAGGGCCATGCTTTTTATCATTAACCTTAGGTTGACATAACTGTCTCTTCAAAGATTTATAGTTCTTCAGTGACTACTTAGGTTTCACATCTCTTAGACTACTAATGCTCGTATCTAGTCTCAATATATTCCAATGTTTCTGTATCGCATTCTTATACATCCATGCATCTTTAGAGTGATAGAATGATATTCAAGTTGGTTCCTTTTCTCTAATATTATCTTTCTGCCCATCACTGTGTCCTTCTCTAAAGTCTTCACTCCTAGAGAAATATGGTTTGACCTTTAAACACCTCTGTTTACTCACTTCCTTGATGCTACTCTGTATATCATTAATGTGATATCCCCTTTCTAACATATCGAGGTGCCCATAGCTACGCCATTAGACTGCCCATTATGTTCTCCCCCAAAAACAAAAACATTGTTCTCTAACACAATGCTTAAAAGCTGGCTGACTTGCTCTATAGCATGTGAGTCAACCATGAACATCTCCCTTAAAAAAGTACAGATGCTCTCTATTCCTACGTCATTCGGTATCACTGTAAATAAAGACACCACATCAAGGGTTATCATATATGTCTCCTGCATCACCTCAAAGTCTCGTGTATACTTAAACAAATCAGTCAGAAAATGTGCTATATCTCTTAAAATATGCTGTAATATTGTTAATCTTAGGTCTCAGAAATTTCTGTAAGTATATTGAGACTGTTCTGTGCACCGATTCTTTCCGGATTCTGTCGGGCGCATATGGGGACATCTTACACTTTTATGGATTTAAGGTAACCCTTGTATGACCGGTGTGGTGGGATGTTCAACAACAAAGTAATCTAACATGTCCTTACTAATCAACCCATTCTGCCATATCTCCTTTAATTTAGTGATTACCTTGCTGGACATCTGTTTAACCTGATGAACATTAATTTTCACATAAAATTTATTGTCATTCAACATTTCATGCATCATTCTATTGTATGCAACTGTATTCAACACTACAATAGGGCCGCCTTTATCGGCTGGTCTTATAACTATTTCTTATAGGTTCATAGGTTCATAGGTTGGTACTAGGCTATCAGCCCTAGGGCCTATACAAACTAACATAACAATTCCCTGGCTATTTCTTCCCACATTATTTACTTTCCTGGACCCCTGTCTAGCAGGGCGGACTGGCGTGATCCCTTCCTCTTGAAGAGGTCCAAAGAGTCACTCTGCTTGACATGTATGGGCAATCTATTCCAGAGTCTCCTCCAGCATGTTTTGTTTATTGTGATGACAAGGTTTAGATCCCTAGTGTAGCATGTCCAACAGCTCTGGGTTTGACATGGCCTTGTATGTTAAGCAGAGATCGCCTCTGGAGTAGAGCGATATGCGACAGAGCTGCTGCTTTTTTTTTTAAGCGTCGCGGGGCATCTGCTTTAGGCCTGTGATTCTTTTAGTGAGGTATTTCTGAGGCCTTTCCAGTTGTTGCAGATGTCTTGAGAGGTACATACCAAATGGGGCGTTGTATTCTATAATGGGTCTAATGAGGGATGAGTACAGTGGGACAATGACCTCCTTTTTCTGGATGTGAGGTGTGCCACATAGAAGGATTTCCTGACTGTTGTGGTGAGACCACTGTCCACCTGTGTCCCTAAGTCTCTTATCACACTTTCTGTGTTTAGTGTACTGCCACCTATATGGTAATTCATGGATACATGTTTTTTCCCAAAGGGGATAACAAGCATCTTCATCTTTTGCAGATTTTTCAAGGCAAGATGTTCTTGCTTGCTTAAATTAAACCCATGTTTATTCCTGTTTTAACTTTCAGCAGCTATCTTGTAAAAATCATCTATGCAAAGTTGCTCAAAAGCATTTAACAAAGGGTTGAGCTGTGGTACATACAGACTAGGTTTCCTAAAAATGTTAACACTATTATTAATAACATTTTTAGTTTCATTATGTAACAATTTCAATATCACATGTCTAGTAAAACACTTCATGTCAAAAATAGCATCTGTTAAAATCACAGTACCTTGTGGGAATGTATGCAAGTTTCTTTTGTAAAAAACTGAGTTCATTCTCATTTAAAACATAGTCAGAAAGATTCCACACTACCCATTTCATCTTTTGCTGAAGGGCACCTCTCATTTTTACTCTGTCTCCAGAGCAGAATAGTGTAATGTCAAATTTATGACAGAGAAGTGTAGTGCTATTTCTTAGAAAACTTCTGAAGTAGGATTAACCACTGGAGTATTTGTGTCTAAGCGAAAAGTATACTAACTCTGTTTCTTTCTAAAGAAATGATGTTCATCACATGGATCACTGCTACAGTAGCCTTAGGTATATGGGGTATATCCTGCTAAGGATAAAACAACCAGCAGCTTCCAAAGGTTCAAGGTACCTTCCACATGCCTAAACCAGTAGTCAGCTCAAGGTGAGCTGACAAAGTCAGGTTTGGACAACAAGCCCTTTTTAGCAGTTCTGCTACTGAAGAGCACTCCTCTTGTGAGCTTTTGAGGATAAATAGTCAACTAATGCTGTTACAGTGCTGGACACAGAGGAGCTCCCTTTACGTAAAAAAAAAAAAAATCTTCCACTTTACCTTTTGACAGAATTTGTACATCTTCTGTAAAAGCTAGGAAAAAGTTTTTTAACGACTGTCATGTCTTTTAATTACTTTTAAATGTGAATGTCACTTTTTTATTTTTGTGGTTGTTGTGTCTTTCGGCTTTTCCTGGTTAGGGGTCGCCACAGCGGAACTCCGGTCCGCTAATGATTGGCAGTAGATTTTTACGTGCCGAGTTGCCAGCCCTGATGCACAACCTTCAACGAAGGTACGCCCATTCACGCACATCTCCACACAGAATATGCTTTAGCTGAGAATTAAACAGGACAACGTCGTACTGTGAGGTGACAACGCTACCGCAGCACCACCACCGCAGTTAAAATTAAATTAAAACAAATGTTTCTGAGGTAAAAGTTATTATTTTACTTTGGTGGCTGGGTAAGTGTTTAACAAACATTTTACAGAGTTTTATGGGGAAATTTCAGTTTTAGCTACCAAACTGTTTTACCAACTACTGCTGCTAGGCTTAACAATGGAACAGACTGCTGGTTCCTGTGTTCCTTCTTCCAGCCACAAAAAGAAGAAAATTACTAAACAGCATTTGCCACTGCAGCAGGCTGCTGAAGTGGCCATTTCTGGTTCACCATTCATCTTTTTTCACTGGCTCCCTCTGATATTGTCCCTCCAGCCACCAGTTAGGGGTTAGACATGCTCTCTGTGATTGTTGGTGTGCCCATGATTGCCAAAGGAGAGCCACTGTTGCCAGCCTTTGGAGAAGTGGCAAGGGAATTCCTTTCTGCCTATCTAGAGTGCTGTGCCTATTCTTTGGAGGCTTTTGTCTAGCAGAAGTGTTTGCTTCTTCAGAAGTTCCTGTCAAAAAGCACACATTTGGACATATTTAGGCAAAGTTCTTCTCCTGTCTCTGTCACTTTAGACAGAAGTGATTTATTGGGCTTGGATAAGGCCCTGAGCCCTCACAGTTGTACTGTTTGGTAAAAGGAAGAGTTTCTTCATTTTCTGAAGAGGTTCAAGTTTTTGAACCACAAAATGATTGCAAATGAATGGAATCTGTCTTGTCTCCCTGGATTCCTCATTCAGTTCCACTTGTGGCTTCGGCCAATCCCTTGAAGGATTTTCTCTCAGATAGTATTTCCAGAATGAATCCGTTATTTCAGGGAAAGCATAAGATATTCTAAAGTTCCTAAACAAGTATTATGATTTATTACCACTGGATTTTCTAGAACTTATTCCAATAATTGACTGATAGCAAAGCCTTGTTTCCTCCAAGAAAGCAGAGTATTTAAAGTTTGTCAGTTTGATAAGTTTTTATACACCCATCCTAGATCAGACCAAACAGCTGTTGCATTAGTGAACCCAGTTAGTTAATACCAATCCCCGTCGTCCTGACAAGGATTGGAAAACTTCTGATGGATTTTGGGAAAAAAAATATTATTTTGCAATGCGTGTTTTTGAATTCTCTCACCTGTCAAGCACACGTTAGTGGTTATGATTGCTTCTTGTAAGAATATGAGGAGTATTTTGGCATCTGTTCCCTCTTCTGAGGAGGCTTGTGTAAATTTGGTTGCTTCTGTGTCTGAAATGGCTAATCATTGTATGAAGTGTGCTCAAGATGCTGCTGATGCCACTTCCATGGCTGCTGTCACTAGAACAGTTATGAGAACCAAAAGAAAGGAAGGGAGTTAGCTGAGGTGGGGCACAGAGGTGGGTAGTTATATGTTTGAAGTTTTAACACCAAAGGATCCTTTAAATCCTCTGAAATCTGATTTGGATTTCTCCTGCTTCTTCTTTTTAGAGGTGTTTTTCTTTCCCTTTTTTGGCCTTTGTGAAAAAGTGGTTCTGCTTTAGAGGTGATTCCTCTGAAATTTTGATACAGTGGAGAGAGAAAAAAGTTTTTTTTAATTTCTTTGATTTTTCTCTTTTCTTGCAGTTTTCTTGGAACAGATATCAGACCAAAAAGATTTTCTTAATCCAAAGAGGAAGCCAGCAACTTAGTTTTGACATCATCAGGCAAGGATTGTAACTGTAGCCGTGAACACCTTTTTAAAACTGGAAGCAGCATTAGCAACATTGTTGCCACACTTTATTGTATGTCTTGCAACTTGTGTGGTAGAATTAAGCAGAGACAAAGACGTTTTATTATCCAAGTCAGGAATGTGATTAATTTGTTTATCAAAAATAGACAGTGGCTACATGGTCATATGGGACTGTAGCTTATGGCACAGAAAAAAAACAGTCACAAAAATGTACACTTTCTTCCTGTATCTTTCTGTAGTCCTGCTGTCATTTTCACTAGCTAAGGTATTTGTAGATGCTTTATCTGGTTCAACTGATATCACTGCAGGGTCTGTGATTTTTGTACAAACATTTGAAAATCTGGGACTTTATAAAAACTTGTCATTTTTTTAGGAGTAGGCAGCTGTGACTCAGGTTATTAAGGAACCAGACAAGGTATCCTGCAAAGCATCCAGTACAATAGTAATGATTGAAGTTGTGATGATAGGAGGTACTGCCAGCCATGTCAGGGAGAAGTAGGGCAGTGGATGTATGACTTGTGCCAGCACAGCTAGTTGGAATTTTGTAAAAAATTGTATGTCATTTGTATATCAAGCTGATCTATACAGATGTTTGTGTTGAAAATGTATTTGTGAGCTTTGCTTGTGTTAATTGTGTTAAAATGTATAAACAGTGCACCCTGCTGAAATTAAAAGAAATGTACCTGTATTATGGTATCTGAATTAAATGTATGTTTTAATAGAGGACACTGGCACAGCAATGGTTAACCAGCTGGCTTATTTTAAGAAAAATAAGGGAAATGTAAATGAGCTGTTAAATGATTGAACGGTACCCCATATTGCGGAGTAGGACCAGAGACGGTAGGTCTGGGAGCAGCCACTATCTGTTAGCTTTTGTAAAGAAGTGGGGAGGTGTTGTAAATGTTTTTGGGTTCTAGGCATTGTCATAAAAGCTCTAAATGTGTATTGTAGCAGTCTACTAAAGTCCTGTTTCAAACTTCAAAAGGAGATATTGTGGGAGTATAAAGTCATGTAACCAGATGAGATCATTCTGCAAGTCATCTTGGATATTGTATTTTACAGGGAGTAATCTCAAAATACAGAGTATTTTGTTTGGGAGCCTGACTAGAAAGACTGCTCATGTATTTTATCTTGCCTTGCCCAAGTAATTTATTAGGGAACAATATAAATTCTCTTAGATTCAGTCAGGAATATAGTGAAGCTTAGTTTAGATATTTTCTTTATTTGTCGGAGTCTGTCCTTCAATGTTCTTTTCAGTATTTCCTGTGATTTGATCTTTGTGGTTTACTGTGAATATATATTCAGTATGTTCTTTTCAGTATTTCCTGTAATTTGATCTTTGGGGTTTACTGTGAATATATATTCAGTATGGTCATGTTTTTATTATTTATAAATATATTTAAAACTTTTATTGAGGCTGGTCCTTAGTGTCTAACCTTGGAGAGTACTTATATTTATTTGGCTACACTGTGTGGGCCACTCCAGAAGGCCTAGCCTTCTTAGTGAACTGCTGCCATTTTTATTAGTAGTATTGCACAGCATAATTGTACACCCTTTAATGGCCTTAGAGTAGCTAGTTGTGAAGTGTCTGGTGGCAGTGATAACTACCTTATACTCTGGACAGAAGGAGGCACAGCAGGTAAACCTGTGCCAGCCTTTCCCAGATAGGTGTGTGTGTGTGTGTGTGTGTGTGTGTGTGTGTGTGTGTGTGTGTGTGTGTGTGTGTGTGTGTGTACGTGTCAGCTACTTGGGACAGGGACATGAAGCACCATGTTTATAGAGAATGTGCTGAGGACTTGGCTTGGACACTTGGCTGAGGACCTGACCATACAGCTGTACCAGTGGAGGAGTCTTACTGGGGATCTGAAGGGGGGAAGATATAGAGACATCCAGTCTCCACAGAGGCTGAGTGTGTTGCCTGTGCACTCTTAAGGGAAATTGTACTTGATGCAGAGAGGTCTACATCTGGAAATACAGATTACCCATTACATACATTTGTATTCCAAGTGCATGTCCCTCTCCAGTGTCAGTGGTGAGGATTCAGGCTGCTTGATTACTGGCCCAAGGTGAGAATGACACCAATTGGTGCCCATCACATATTGGTAGCAGTGGTGGGCATCGGAGAAGATTGAGGTGTCTGTGTTTATCAAGTTATACCATCTCTCTGTACTTCAGAGACTTGCTTACATGTCCAGTAGAAGTGTTGCATCATTTTTAAAATACTGTCACCAAAGGAGTATCAGAAAAAGTGTGCTTTCATTCTCCGATTCATATCCATTAGGAGAGTGGATCTGTGAGGAGTAAGCTAAAGATTCTGCATCCTAATTTGAAGACTCCAGTAGAAAAGGGAAGGGAAAGAAATTGAGGTGGCTTCAATGATGCAAGTGCTTTGAAAAGCCCTTGAGAAAAATCACACCACTCCCATTGTGGATCAGATAGAGAAAAGGTCACAGGAAGCGAAGTATGTTTTGAGCTGATGTTAATCTTCTTTCCATTCATCACTGATGGGTTTGGTTCTGAGCCCTCAGAACCGAGTTGGCCTATTACCAAGCTCGCGCCAGCCAAAAAAACTCTTGAGCTAAGTCTCTACCCAGAATGCCTTTCTCCCTGTTACCTCATATCTCGTTTGCCGCATAGCCGTAAAGCCACGTTTCAGCCAAGCTTTCAGCTAAGTGAAATCTTTTTTGATATTTGTGTAAAAATTTTTGGATAGCTTCATATGTTACTAAACCTTTAGTATTGCTAGTGTCTTTTCTTCAGTCTAACCATATTCTTTCCACTCTACCTGATGTTACTGTTGGTAAACTTTAAGTACCATTGTTGGTATACCCTTTTCCCTTACCCTTGTGGTATTTCTTCAGTACTATAGCTGGTATTGTTTTCTCTTGTGTAACCTGTTAGCTTTTATCTTTATTTGGGTGTTTCCCTTTCTTCTCTTCATACAGTGTGTTGTTATATTGGTGATTTTCTTGTGATTTTTTTGAATGGAGTGACTTCATTATTGTCAGATTATACAGTTAGTTGTGGTGTCCTTTTCTATCAAGATGTCAGATAAGAAGGGTACCTCTGACTTTAAGCATTATACTTCTTGTAAGGGCAAGTTACCTAACAGTGACTCGCATGATGACTGTTGTATACTGTTTGGGAGTGTCCCACCTTTCGGTGCAGCCTCCATGTGATATTTGTCAAAATTTCAGCCAACTCACTTGCAAAAATGAACTCATTTTGAAGGAGTTACTCAAGTCTCCATTCTCAGAGGCCATTTCTGCGATGGAGGTCTCAACTCCTCCTCCTAAGGACAAAAAGAAATCCCATTCTGTTCCTTCTTCACCATCAGGTGATCAGAGCAAACCTGGGAAATCTAAGGTCCCAAGTTATCGTCTGAGCATAAATCTGCCTCTTCGGCTCCGCCTTCCTCAGCTCCGACCATCTCAAAACCTTCGATACCGACGCCTATTTTGGCACACGCCTTGCCTCTGGCACCGATCATAGATCTTACTACGCCTGTTTTGACTTTGGCACCTGTAGCTACTTCGGCTCAGGGTGCACCTTTGACTACTACTTCAGTTTCCATTTTGGAACCGACCGTTTCGGCTCCGAGTGCCACTTCGGCACTGAGCGTTGTACCGACCTCACTGGATTTGAGCCCTATGCTTCCGGTCATGAAACTAGAGACTTCGCTGCCGGCAGACCTTGCACCATGGACCCGATACTCTCCCTCCGTAGACCCATTTCTGGGCCAAGCGTGTAGCCCATTTCTCGAATGTCCTGACTCCCCGTCTGGAGTATCCACTAGATCCACCAGGAGCCTTTTGGAACACACTGTGGTGCGTCTTTTGGACCAATTGTTGGTAGCCAGGGGGATTCCTTCACTTTCTAAAACCCATCCACCTGCTGGACTTGGGTTGCCCTATCCACGGACTCCATCTTACACTCCTCCTTCGACCATCTCGGTTTCGAAGCCTTCTGCTCAGACATCTTTCCGGGAACCCATCACCTCGTTGCCTACAGTGCACCTCACTCCGGCTCCAAATTTGTCACTTTGGTCTTCGGTTCCCGCCGAACCAGTCCTTCCTCAATCTGGGGATTGGGGGACATGCGCTTTGGTCTGGGGTATGGTGCAGACTTTCTCCTCTGTTGCCTCCTCGGTGCCAATGGCTGCGTCTGTGCTGATCCTACTGGGGGTGGGTCCATCAGAGCGGGGTGTGACCTCGGTCCCAAGGTCTTTCCCGGTTCTGGGCTTCCATTGCTCTTCAGGCAGGTCTGCCTTCTGTGCGGTGGAGAGGGCTCTTGCTTCTGGTATCACTCCTATGACGTCGAAACCCCAGTTTTCACCCCCCTGAGCTGCAGCTGCCACAGACCACCCCCCTGGGACACCAGGCAGAGAAGCCACAGGACACCCCTGTTCAGGGTACCCACTCTTCAGAGTCCTCCTCAGAGACCCCCACTGAGGAACCTCTTTGAAAGAAGATGTGCAAGAGGAAGCACATGGACTCGCCTGAGGAGTCCTTAACAGAAGACACGGATTACGATGCTGGTGAAGGGTCCCCACGGTCACCTCCTGATGATGTCTCCTTCGGGGACATCCTGGAGATGTTAAAGCAGAGAGGTGACTGGAAGCCCTCCAACCCTTCGTCTGATGAGTCCGTGTTCCTGCAGGCTTTTCGTGCCCGGCCATCTACCTCTTGGGTAACCCCGCCTGCCGATGAGCTCGTCATACAGCATTCATGGAAGAACCCTGATTCCATTGAGGCGATCACCCGAAGACCAGACAAAATTATGTTCCCTCTTATTAAGAAGCCGCACTGGTCCAAAGGGTTACCAGTTGATGCTATGTTGGTGGTGGTGGCCACAAAAAAGGGCTTAACTGAGGAAAGTCCTGCTGTCCATCTGCCTAACAGGGAGTCCTGGGTGGTGGACAGACTTAGAAAGCATGTTTTTGCATCAGGGACCTTTGCTATATGCTCCCTGAATTTTTTGGCACATTTTACAAGGCTCCAGAGGGACTTGATCTTTGAACTCTCTGGGACACTTGCAGGACCACTCACAGGATAGTTGTCTGACAAGGTCAGGGACAAAGTGGCCTTGCAGCTAGCAACCTTGGAATTAGTATCCAACTCGTCCATGAGGTTGCTCTCACATGCGACTGAAAGGGCGGCTAGACCAGCAGGTTTGGGCATTATGAGACATCATGCCTGGATGCGCATCTGTGACCTCGCAGACCCCTTCAAGTCTTCCTTTCTGAATGCTCCCATTGAAGCTTCATTCCTGTGGCTCCAAAGTGAAGGACATGCTAGGCAGGTGCGAGCAAGATGGAAAAACCCTGTCTGCCATAGGTCTACAAGTTTTCCAACCCTCAACATACCTTCTCCAGGAATCAGAGGAGTAGGAAAATATGGCATAAGAAATCTCCGGGTCCTTTCCTTGTGGCACGTGGTGATTATGCTCCCAGAGGCAGAGGGGGGTAACAATTCTGGAAGATGCCCCATAGAGGCAGAGGGGGTCCTCGCAACCAAGGCTTCAGGAACTCATCCTCTAGACAGCCTTATCAGTGCTCCTGAGGGGCTGTCCAATTACTTACCTCTAGAAGCAGTCGGGGGGTCGTTTCTCTCTGCACCAAGCTGTCTGGCAGTTTATCACCACCGATCATTGGGTGCCGAATATTATCACTAGAGGTTACACCATTCCCCTTGTCAGCCAAAATTTCCAAGAAAACTTCCCGACGTTACAACCAGTCAAAGGGAAGAAGCAGCTTCAGAGATTATAAAGCTGTCTCGAGAGTCATCCGACCAGTCCCACCAGACCAGTGCAGATCCGGATTTTACTCTAGATTCTTTTTGGTGCCAAAAAAGACAGGGGACGGGACACCCATTTTGGATCTCAGCAACTTAAACAAGTCTGTCACCCACACCAAATTCCAGATGGTCACGGTTCAAGTCCATCCTTCCCTTTTTAAGAGAAGGCGATTGGATGTGCTCTATAGATCTCTGGGTTGCGTATTACCACATCAAGATGCATCTCCTTAAAATGGAAAGCATTGGCATCTGTGCAGTGACAGAGACCTAGTTCAAGGCTCCAGAGAGCACCCCTGTGTTACCAGGCTATAATTCATACCACACTTTTCGGCCACCTAACTTGGACCGAAGCACTAAAGGCGGAGGTGTGTCCATATTCATTAAGGATATCCACACCTCCAGGCTAGTTGCTCATCATAATGCATCTGAGATTATCCAAGTGCAACTAACTCTGGGCAAGAACACAATGCAAATTGTAGCTTGCTACAGATCCCCCACCATGCCCCAGCATTCACACTCCTCATTTCTTGATACACTGGAAAATATTAGGGTACAACCTAACACCCTAATAATGGGTGATTTCAACTACCCCACCATTAACTGGGAAAACTACTCCTGTACCAACTCTTGTGCCCAATGTTTTCTGGAATTCATAAATTCCAATGCCTTGGATCAACTTATCCACATCCCCACTAGGGGTAGCAATATCCTAGGCATGGTCATTACCAACATGGGCAACCGGTGTTCCACACCAGAAGTCAATTCCACTTTGGTCAGATCCGACCATAAGCAAATCACCCTAGACATCCACATCCCAGCCTCACCCCCAATTAGGGAAACCACCGTAAAAAAATTTCTCCAAAGCCAACTTCACGCTTCTTAAGACAGAAGTGGCAAACTTCATGGCACCCATGCTGAAGGACAATAGAGATACGACTGCTGAATCCTGTACAATTGTACTTTATAAGCACTTACACGAGTGCATGGATCGCGCAATCCCTAACGGAACCAAGATGCTATCCTTCAAAAAAAGGAAGCCACTCTGGTGGTCCCCTGCTATAAACAAACTCTACAACAGAAGAAAGAAACTGTTGCAAAAAAGAGTAAAATCCCATGATTGGGGCAACTCAGTAGTCAGCCTCAGTAAGAAGCTGAGATCCCTCATAAAATCCTCCAAAGCTAGTTAAGAAAACAAAATCGCCACTTGATTCTAAAGACAACCACAAAGCATTCTATAGCTATGTCAAGAATCTCAATGGCAACACTCAGATCTGCTCTGAGTTGCAGCACAATGGCACTAAATATACAGAACCAACTGATATTGCCAACATCCTGGCAGATAGGTTCAGTGCTAACTTTACCCCCTCTCTCATCCCCTAAAGGGCCCATCTCTATACCGGAAGAATGCAAAGTACCCGTAATCATGGCTGCACAGGTCAAAAAACACACCCTCCAAAGCCAAGAACACAGCATCCATGGGACCTGACAACATCCCAGGCTGCATTCTACATGAACTACAGAATGAACTGGCACCCCACCTAAGTACCATGTTCAATCATAGCCTCACCTCAGGCTTTGTGCCAACTGAATGGCGCACAGCAATGGTTATCCCACTCCACAAAGGGGGAGCCACCACGGACCCCGGGAACTACCGCCCCATTAGCCTGACGAGCCTGGTCTGCAAGGCTATGGAGCGTATCATCATGGAACTTATAAACAATGACACTGGTAATCTCCAAACGCTGGATCCTACCCAGTTCAGTTTTGTAAAAGGCAGATAGTGTCTCCTAAACCTGATAGACTTCTTTGAAGCAGTCACCAAAGCTGTAGATGAGGGTAAGGTGGTACACGCAGCCTAGCTAGATCTCGCCAAGGCTTTCAACACCACCCCCCACTCTGGAATTATAAACAAACTCACTAAACTAGGTATAAATCCCTATGTCACAAGATGGGTTGCCAACTGGCTCACTGACAGAACCCACACTGTGAAAGTAGCAGACTCTAAATCCAACTTCAGACCAGTGACAAGTGGAGTACCACAGGGTTCAGTCCTAGGTCCTCTCCTGTTTGGTATTTACTTCTCTGAAGTACAGGCTAACACAGAAGGTCTTTGGCTAACAAAGTTCTCTGATAACTGCAAACTAGGAGCCATAATCAAATCTCCTAATGATGTGGATATCCTACAAAAGGGCCTCACTGAGACAGATGCCTGGTGTCAAAGCCATGGCCTCAAGCTCAATGCCAAAAAGTGCATTGTCATCCCTTTTGGTAAAAACTCTGTACCCATGAACTACCACATAGGCGGTAGTCTACTTACCACCAAAAGTGTGATGAGACCTTGGGACACAGGTGGACATTAGTCTCTCCTTTGATAATCACATCGCCACAATAGTCAGGAAAGCCTTCTACGTGGCACACCTCATCACAAAAGGTGTCTCATACAGGAAAAAAGAGGTCATTGTTCCCCTCTACTCGTCAGTCATTAGGCCCATTATAGAGTACAACACCCCTTTTGGTATGTACCTCACAAGACATCTGCAACAACTGGAAAGGCCACAGAAATACCTCAAAGAGGATTACCGGCCTCAAACAGATGCCCTACGCAGACCGTCTCAAAAAACTCCAGTTTTACTCAGTCGCATATCGCCCACTCAGAGGTGATCCTTGCCTAACATACAAAGCTATGTCAAACCCAGAGCTGTTGGACATGCTCCACGTAAAGAAATCCCAATCCTTCCGAGCTAGATGCTCTAGGGACCTAAACCTTGTCACCACAATAAACAGAACATGCTGGAGGGATGGATTCCTGTCTCAGAGACTTTCCATACTCTGGAACAAACTACCTGTCTATGTCAAACAAACCTCGTCATTAGCACTCTTCAAGAAAAATCTTGATGATTGGATTGGAGATAGGAAATTCACCCCGGGGATCACTTCTGTGGCTCTGCTTGACAGGGGCACAGGAAAATAATTTTCTTGGGTGGCAAAAGCCAAGGTACCATTTGGCTAGGCTTATATAGGCCCTAGGGCCGATAGCCTAGTGCCTGCCTATGAACAAATGCTCCAGGAGTCTTTCACTTCCGGCTAGGAGCCAGTCATTACCAATTCCATGCCCTGCCATTCGGTCTGTCTACAGCCCCTAGAGTGTTCATGAAATGCATGGCAGTGGTAGCAGCTCACTTGGAACTAAAGGGATTCCGGGTGTTTCCATATCTAGATAACTGGCTCCTTACCGCCACCACCCAGCTTCTTCTGGTAACTGCGCTACAACATATTCTCTCTGGCAAAATTGTTGGGAATAACGATACATTGGGAGAAATCAAATCTTATCCGTACACAACAGAGTTCATTGGAGCAGTGTTCAATACTCAGTCCTGTCTGGTATCGCTCCCTCTTCACAGACTCCATCGATTGAGGCTTCAAGTCCGAGTGATTCTTTCTCAAACATCAGCCTCTGCAAGAGAAGTTCTCCAAGCCCTAGGTTCTATGGCTGCATCAATTCCAATAGTGCCTCTAGCAAAGCTACATATGCAAATTCTGCAATGGCTCCTTCTGTGTGAATGGTTCCCAAACTGTCATCCCCTGGATTACAAGATTCGAATAACTAACTCCTGCAAGCAGGACCTGCTTTGGTGGATGAGGCCAGACGTAGAACTTTGGAGCCACCCATTTCAACCCTCCCAGCCCACAGCCATTGTGACCACAGATGCTTCCCTGATCTGGTGGAGGGGCCATTTTCAGGGAAGACTGTCCAAGGCACATGGTCCACCTCAGAGGCCCACCTGCATATCAGTGTCCTAGTACTGAGAGCTGTGCTGGTAGCATTGCAGGCATTCCATGCAGCTCTACCCTCTGGGACAATTGCAATCCAATCAGACAATATGTCAGTGGTCTGGTACATCAACAAGCAAGGAGGAATCAAGTCCTCCTTTGTCGGGAAGCCATGAGAATTTGGCAGTGGGTGATAGCTTCCAACCGCTTTCTGATAGTAACTCGTATCCTGGGGAGCTCCAACTTGATTGCTGACAAACTGAGAAGCTGCATCTTCATGCCCCACAAGTGGTCCCTCAAACCCGAGGTGGCGTCTGTAATCTTCAGCCACTGAGACCAGCCTTGCTGCGATCTTTTCACCTCACCATCAAACACCAAGTGCAGCAGCTACTTCGCCCTACTTCCCCCGGAGGGGGAGTCACAGATGGATGCTTTGATCCAGGATTGGCCCATGGGACTTCTCTATCCCTATCCTCCCTTTCCTCTGATCCCTCAGTTTCTAAAGAAAACTCTTCGGTTGAGATGCATGGTGATCCTCATAGCCTCATTCTGGCCTCGACAAGTTTGGTTCCCCTTTCTTTGGCCTCACCTAGTATACCCGCTGTGGATTCTGGACCTTATACCAGATCTGATCACTCTCTCCCAAGGGTTGAGTCACCCGAACCTGTCCTCTCTCAAGCTGACAGGTTGATTTCTCCACTTCCGCTAGTCGCCAGGCAGGCTAATCTCTCCTCACCTGTTCGAGACATCATTCTGGCCTCTCACAAACCATCCACCAGAAGACTATATCAGGATAAATGGAAAAGGTTTTCCATTTGATCCAAGGATAACATCCTAGACCCGTATTCGGCTCCAGTTACTGCAGTGCTTCAATACTTGGCTAGGTTTTTTGATAACAGAGCTTCTGCGTCTACACTACGAATACATCTAGTGGCAGTTTCCAATTTCCACAATGCTATAGATGGCACCCATCTTATTTTTTTATGGCTCTGCAAGGCTTTCCTCAAAGGGACCTCTCATCTCAGGCCTCCTCTCAGCCCGTAGAACCATGGCACCTCACTTTAGTCCTCCAGCCTTTGAATCAAAAGCCCTTTGAGCCTGCGGCTAAGTGTGACCTAAAGTTTTTGTCTTGGAAGTCTTTGTTCCTGGTAAGCATTACCTTTGCCAGAAGAGTTTCGGAGCTGCAGGTGTTGTGTATCAAGAGGCCCTATCTGGTTTTTCATAAAGACAGAGTGTCACTTCGGATAAACCCATCCTTTCTACCCAAAGTTGTTTCTGAATTCTCTATTAACCAGTCCATTGATCTACCAGTGTTTTTTCCGAATTTTGCCAATAGAGGAGAGTATTGCCTTCACACCTTAGATGTACATAGACAATTAAGATTTTACCTAGACAGGACTAAACCTATCCGTAAATCTGAACAGCTTTTCATCTCCTTTTCAGGACCCAAAATGGGAGAAGCTGTTTCCAAGGTTACATTGTCAAGATGGATAAGGGACTGCATACGTGTCACCTAGTCCCTCCATAATGAATCCATTTCAAAAGTTAAAGCCCACTCCAGTAGATCTATGGCAACTTGTATAGCATTCCATTCCAGGGCATCCATGGATGACATCTGCGCAGCAGCTACTTAGGCTAAGCCTCATACCTTTATCAATCATTGCAAATTGGACCTGGTCTCCAGGGGGAGAGCTGCCTTCAGCTCAATGGTACTCAGGAATATTCTTCCATAAGGGCCACCCATGGACCTCAAGGTAGCTTGGGATTCTGTCCCATCAGTGATGAATGGAAAGAAGATTAACAACATCAGATAAAGAAGTTGTCTTACCATAACATTCCATCTGTGTTCATCTTCTTTCATTCATCACTTCCCACCCTTCTTCCCCCTCCAAAGGCTCCTGGGGGATGCTTTGGGTTTAAGTGGTGCACTAGGGTACTTGTGTAGAAGTGGCTTCGGCTTTACTTCCTTTGTTAGCAAACTAGATCTGAGGTAACAGGGAGAAGGGAATTCTGGATAGAGACTTAGCTCGAGAGTTTTTTTTTTGGCTGGCGTGAGCTTCGTAATATGCCAACTCTGTTCCGAGGGCTCAGAACCGAACCCGTCGGTGATGAATGAAAGATGATGAACAACACAGATGGAACGTTGTGGTAAGACATAACTTCTTTTTTTCTGCTCTGTGTTTTTAGGAGCCTCACCTGATATAATGCAAGGTGGGGCAGACTCCTGACATACCTTAATAAGGGTACCACAGATATTCTTTTAAACAACAAGGATCTGAGGAATGCCATCTTGTCCCACAGAAATCACCAACCAGAGTTTCTCTTTCACAGCCATGCTGGCCATCTGATCATTTGGATGTTTCTTGCTTGGAATCTTTGTTTTCTTGGTCTCTGAAAGAGTTAAGACAGCAGCAGCAGAGAGGGAGGTTAAACAATCTGTGGGCTCATTATGTGCCTTGACAGAGACATCCAGCTCTAACCAGAGAATAGAAACCTGTGAAAGTTTAGGTTGCTTACTTGGCTGCCAAGGGACATTCGGAAGAGGTAACTTGGAGGCCATCCTACCTTGCATAAGCTCCTTAAGCCTTTGGTTCTGTAAATACATCTTTAGAAATAATTGACTTCTAAATAGTCTTGGGGATGAATATCTTACAAGTGGAGTGCTTCTTAATGTTACAGTCTGGACCTAGGCATGACTATATTTGTACAGAATCTACCTGACACAGTTGAATATTCCTCGCTTAACTTGCATGAAAAGTGACAAAATTAGGCAAAAAGTTAGTGAAACAAGAAGGGTCCTCATTGGGGTACTTACTTGCCCACAAGATTGGAAATTGGCACAAGTCGTACAGCTGACATACCAATTTCAGAAACCTAGTCATCAGTCTGGTGGCAAGAAGGTTCTGAGGAACTTAATGCCCATTTGTATATCCATTAGTATGTACTAGTACAGTTTTTTTTGTGCATAGATTGGACAAATGGCATAAGAGAATGGTCCCCAAGTTTTGGTATACTGGGCAAATATACTGTATCCTGAGCAGGATACCTCTTATTAGTGAGCAGTAATGCAACAGTGATCTATTTGGACAGCTGCTGTTTGGTGAGTTCTTACACAACTGTACTTTGTCTTTGAACCAGTCCAGACATACAGATGCCCTTCGTTAATTTGTTGCTGCCAAGCTTCACCTCAAGTAGTCAGATGAGAATGAGTTTGCTTATACCTAAGGTTGTAGGTGTCTCAACGTGATGTCATCCTAGTAGCAATGTCTCAGGTGGAAGACAGAGTTTTTAAAGCCTCCCCTGCCACCCGGCATGCACACACATTTCTGATTCTGTTTTTTGCCAGACTTCAGACCATACTAACATGATGAGACATAAAAGTGCACTTTATCTGATGCTTTAATGATAACAATAATCGTTCCAGTGGTCCGTGGTTTTAATCTTGGGTTACCTAATTTCTAGCTTTCTCTGGCAGTCCTTGGGTTCAGTTTTGAGAGCTGGTTGTTGGTAAAAAGTAAAACCATAAATATCAGGACATTATATATTAAAATAGATTTTAAAATGTTCTGAATGTTACTGATGTTTTTTGTGGTACTAACTCAGTAAACCATTTAGAAACAATAGCAACAGTTCCATTTCTGAAACATTAAGTCTTGTTTTTGAGTATATAAAGAAGCTTGAGATGTCACTTCAGCAGTGGCCATCACATAGTCAGTGTTCACGCTGCCAGGTGGCTAGCCTCGTCACCCTCTACAGAAAGCTGACTTGTATTTTTGTTATAGTTAGTGGTCTGTGATGACTCTCTTTCATTGGACATCATTTCTGTTGTCAGTATTATAGTCATTCTTGTTTCCATTTCAAATTATCACCAGCTTGGCTCATTTATGTCACTATTATTTTAAAAGCTCTATGTTGATTAAAAAATACACGGTTATCAGTTAACATTTAATCCTTCAGTATTACAGCAGACATCAATAATTGCAGTAGATTGTTCTTATACAAGTGCTGTCATCATTTTGTAAGAAAGGCAGGCAGCTTCTAGTTGTCATCCATAGTATTATGGGAGCAGTGGCCTTTAAAATCCAGTATTGTTCATAGGTTGTTGGGCAAGTCCAGGAAACCATTGAGGAGTGTAGCAGTGTTTCCCAATTACCCCAGGGCATCAGTCTGGTTAAGTCATTTGCTCAGTGTCACAGTAGATAATTGGAGGCTGAGAGACTCATACCTAGTACTAAATAGAGCAGCTTGTTTAACTCATTCACTCCAATGGAACTCAGGAAGTTTGCATAGTAACTTCCAATGGGCGCAGCCCAAGCCTTTTGATAGAATCAAATTATGTCCTCACATTTCAAACAGATGTTCATATCGCTGGAACCATAGGCGTTATTAAAGAAGTATAAATGTCAAACACTTCAGCACAAACTATTTTTATAGTAGTAGTATTCTTTAAGTTCTAGGTGTTAAACTGAATTTTATAAGTCACAGTAAACATAGTAACTATTACATTTGTAATATTTTATAAACAACTTACACTATCTCAGCAACCACTCAAGTCTTACACATACTGTCAGCAACATTTTATTCATCCAGCCGAGAGCTTTCATATGAAGCCAAGGAGTTTGGTCCATGTTACTTGGTTGTTGAAATATTTAGTAGAATGTGAAAATTACATCTACATAAATTAATATCCTAAAAACAACAGCTAATATCTCTTTACCTGCACTCAACAGAGGTGAAATATTAATGCAGTTGAACCAGGAAAAAACAAAACGAGGGTGTTGTAATGAAGTAAATACAACTGATGAAAGAAAAAACTTCACCAATCCAACAAGTTTATTGCAAACAGTAATCCAAATAAAATGAACTGTTGTTTTTGGACGAAAGTGCTTACCCAGTCCGTTTTATTTGGATTACTGTTTGAAATAAACGTGTTGGGTTACTTGAATTACCTGACTTTACTGGTTTATTGGCTGCTGGGAGAAGGACTGTTCCTATGGTGAAGTTTTTTCCTTTTATTAATGCAGTTGAGTTTACTATTGTGTAAGCTTTAAGTTGAAATCTTTTAAAACCTCATTCATAGCATAGTTTTGGAATTATTGCTGCAAAATATGAGCAAGTAATGTTTGACGCCTAGAGGCATTGGTAGGAGTTAACTGCAGGTGCACCTGGAGGCATCACTGAGATGTAACGAGTTAACAGCTCATAGCTTTAATTCCCTACACTAACTACCTTCTTCAGAACTTTAACTCCATGTCTCCTCTCAAGAACTGGAACAACATATAGTGTGGAAAATTTCATTGCGTTTGCATTTTAGCTTGACACATCATGCAGTGGACACAGACAACAGTGTTTGGGTCAGGCCTGTTACTATTTTACATATGTTTACTGATCCTTTACTTCAAAGTATGCATGATGATTCCTCCTGAGCTTCTTCATATCCTGTCCTGTTGTAAATTCCAATAGTGTAGTAGTGACAGCTTTTTCTAATTTAGGCGATTTTGTTGTTGTCAAACAACATCAGAAGGATGCTATTTGGCTTAAAAACGAGTCCACCAAACAATAGCAAAAGCAGCAAAAGATTGACTCAAGTTACCTACGTGCCAATTAAAACAGTAAAAAAAAGAAGTTAATACAAGCTTTTGCAAATGCTTCTTTAGGTATCTGACGTAAACCGATTCTGATACCATATAAAAACATTAACTGTATCACATGATCAAAATGAAAAGCAATCATTGGTTCAGAACATTTCAAAATATCTAGAAAATATAATCCATTCATTTGATATAGTGCATTAATGTCAACATTAATCAAATATATACAGACATAAATGAAGTGAATGTAAAGATGCACAAGTATAAAACATGTCTTTGTGTCTACTTAACAGTCAACTGTTGCACTTGTTTCTGTTTTAAAATTGGTTTTAGGCTAATGGTGTCATTTAAGCCCACATGTATATTAGGAGGCACATTAATAAGAATGTATTTTATAAGCACACAGTAGCAACTGATATAGCATACATTTATATTTATGGCATTATAAGTAATACTTAAAAATAAGTGGTGGTGGTGTAATAAATAGGACTGAACAAAGTGAGTATTGCTGGATCAACTTGATGAGGGACAAAATACGTCTACACTTAAATGACACCATAAGCCTAAATCATTTATTAAATAGAAGTAGTGACACCATTAGCCTAATTCACTTATTAAATAGAAGTGCAATAGCTGACTGTTGACACATTTGTTTTTATACTTGTGCATCTTCATGTATTTTATATATGTTTTATTTGTGTTTATATATATTTGCCTAATGTTAATGCATTATATCAAATGATTGTTTTGAAATGTTCTGAACAAGTGGTTGCTTTTCGTTTTGATCATGTGATACATAATGTTTTATATGGCATCAGAAACTGTTTTTCAGATAACTGATGAAGAATTTGCAAAAGCTTGTATTAGCTTGTTTTAGTTTTTTTTTGTTTTGTTTTAATAAATTGGCACATATACCCCATAGTGACCTGAGTCGATTATTTGCTGTTTTGATGTAGTATTAGTTTTCATACTACTTTAAATACTGATAAAATATGTTTAATATTGTTATGGTACTGTTTTTGGTGCAGGTATGAATGTTTTAAACCTACTGTTCATGGCCTGTGTATTGTTGTGATGATACACTTAAAGATTTGTTGCAGAGCAGTGACAGTGCATTTTGAGCTGCTGACTCGCAGTGCCTGGTTATCCAGTTTGTTCTCTGCTGGGGTTCAGTCTGCACATCCTTCTTGTAGCTCCTTGAATTTTACTGGATGTTCTGGTTTCCCCCCATGTCCCAAAGTGAACTGGTGGTCCTCCAGATTGCTCATTATTCTGCATGACTTATGTGAGTGACTGTGTATCTTGCGGTGGGTTAATACACATTGCCTTGTGCTCAGTAAGTGCTAGGATATGGTCTGGCTCCCATGCAACCCTGAATTAAATTAAGCAGGTTATTGGAGAGTGAATGGATGAATGTTGCAAAACAGTGTTAAGGTAAAAAGTTCACATTTTTTACTGTGCAAATAGACACATGCTTGTTTGTGTATTTGGGGTTTTACATTGGTAAGGTCAAACTGGAAACTATTCTCTTGGTTGTTGTTATAGTTTGTCCATGATGGGAGTATACTTAGAAGGTTTGGATCAGTTTGTTTGCAATGCCTCCCATAATCTGACACAGTGGGGCTAGGAAAAGGACTGTTGCCCAAGCCTGGCAGATTTCTGACAGCTGATATGAGTCTTTCTTTCATTCCATTGTTGCCTTGTCCCTGTGGTGGTGGGGAGCTCAGTTGGACTTCCCCTGGCTTTGAGAACTTTTTTCCAGGTACTTTCGCTCAGGTGTCTATTTCAACTGATGCTTCCCTGTTCTGAGCTTGACAGTCGGTCCTTTCAGTGTTTCCTTGGTTGGGGAGGGCTACATGCCTGTCTGTCAACCTTTTAGGGAACCATTATGCATCCCCCCAGAAGCAGCGGTATCTCATTAGTGTTCCTGCAGTTGGATCATTCTGATGGAATGGGTTCGTAAGGTTTACCTTTAAGAGGAGCTGTCCATTTTGTAGGGTGGATAGAGATGTCCATTAGAAACTGAACCAGAAATGAGCCTTTGTGTAAAGGCTGTCTAGAGAGGCATGTCTTATCTGTTTCTGGACATGGCAGCCTGCAGGGGCAGCTGGCCAAAGCAGGGCTAGAGGAGGTTATGCCATTTCTGGGAGATTTCTTTTCCTTAGCCTAGTCCATGTCCCATCCATTTGTTCAGGGACGTAGTTCTTGCCATATGACCCCTTAGCTATTGAGGGTTGACATGGATTGCTTGTTTTTGGTGGCTTAGGAACCTTCCTTGGGCTTAATCACAGAAGTTCCTCCAATTGTAGGCCATCTTCTCACTCATTTTGGGTGCCTAATTAAAGCCATTTTTCTACCAGGCCCTTGGCCCTTTTGTCTTCTGCCTGGGACTTTTAGTAGAAGTAGAGAACTTCTAGAAGGCATTCTGTTTGGGTTTAGTGAAAGCAATTTACTGAATAGACAGAATGTTTGTCTTCAGCCACAAAGGTCAGTCTTTGCAGGAGTGAAAGATTCTGTTGCTGCTGAGCATTGGTTGTGTTGCTAGGGCAAGGACATGTCTTTAGTCCCTGACACAAGCTTGGATTGGGTGCCCGCTCCAGCTGTTAGAGCAGCCCTTCCCATGGGGACTTGAAAAGAACACTATTTTCCTTTTCCCCTTTGGAGGTCTTTAAATCCTTGTCCACCATTTTTGGTTATCTCATGTTAGGCCCATTGTCTAGGGGTACAAGGGAATCTTCCCTTTCCTGGTGACTCAAGCTAGACACTTACCTCATGATAGCTTGATCATTCACATAGTTTAATCTGACAACAATGAAACCTTTAGTCTTGTGTGAACTGGAGTCACAAGGACCTTTACTGTTTTTTTCCCACCCCAGGGAGTCCTTTCCTCCTTCCCCTTAAGGAGGTGTCTTCATTAAAGAAGTCTTGTGCTTCTGGCTGTTTGTGGTGGTGAGGAATCAGGAGGAAGATGTGGCCTCTAATTCATTTGAGCATTGTGGTCTTCTGGGAGAGGGGGAGACTCCTGCAGAAGTGTCTGGGTTCAGTTTGATTGAATTGGTGGTTTGTCTCCTTGCTCCTTATGAATGAGGAATAATCATTTTTTTCTGTCACTGGGTATTCTGCCCTTTGGACTTGATAATGATATGGTTTACTTCTGTTTAGGAATAGCTTCTTCCAGTGCATGTCTGGCTTGTTATTTACAGTCTTGGTGTCTGTGACATTATGGATGTACAGAAGTCACTTCCCAGGTAACCCTTTTTCTTCAGTACCATAAATTTAACACTTTTAGCAAGGTGCTGTGTGGTATTCCATGTTCTAGCTGGTATGGAGTGGTTCTGTGACTTCTCTTTCCCTTGTAGTTTTATTGCTTGAAAATTCAAGCAAACCCTAGTATCCATAAAAGAGGGTCCTCATAGGTACAGTAGACTTACTTGCATTGTATTCGATTATATAAGAAGAGGACACTATTTGATGGGTCAGAAGTACCTTCTGAGACTTTCTCTTGAAGTAGGTATTTTCTTACCATCCCTTGCTGTTGGATTTCCCTGTGAGTCAGACGAGTATGCATGTATATATAATTTTTTAGCAGTATTCCTGACTTGCAGGTGGTTGCTAACTAAATGCTAGGGATAAACTTTTGGGTGCACATAGTGTGTGTTTTTGTAGCCCATGCTTGACATAACAGCATGAGGCTTCAATGTTGCTTGTCATTGGCCAAATATGAGAATGTCAGGATGAAATATGCCGAATGCTGATGGATGGAGAGGAGAAACCTAATCATTGGAACCCGTCAAGAATGGTCCTGTCTGTAGATCAACTGATATGATGAGAATCTGTCAGTAGTGAAACTTTTAGTTTTATACGGACTGGAATCATAGATGTCTTCTCCTCTGCCCTGCTGAGTTCTACTGCTACAGATGTTGCAGGTGGAAGCATGCATGAGTGGGGAAACAGCCATTTACTGAAGTTGGGAAAGTTGTGTTAAAACTTTTAGAACACTGTCGTCAGTAAATCCGCTGAGACATAAAATCATCTTTATATTCCAGAGTAGTATTGACATTTACGGAAATTACACAAAGGTGTTTCTGACATGGCAGACTACACAGACTAACTTAAGCTGACCAGTACTTTGTTTCATGTACATAGTATAATTTGGAATATTTTTCCAGTCATAACACATATTCTTAAACTGACAGCAAACTAATACAATTTTCATCTAGTGATGATTTAAACCGTTGCATTTCAAAATGTTCTGAAACTCTTGAGCTGGTTTCCTATCTCCAGGTTTTCCTTCACACAAACACTGCATTTGTTTTAGCTCTTTTAATGAAAGCAAGGACAAAATACAAAGGTAGACTTTTTCTAATTATTTCACATAGACAAGCAATGTTTCATAATATTTTTTTTTATCTATAACAAAGCAAAATTGTGTCATTATCTAAACCTGCACAGTGTCTCATAGAAATTAGGACATTTTTCCTGGTTTAGCTTGCTCAGAAATAATTCTCATAGAACCCAAAAATAATCTCTAGCCTAACTTTCAGAGAAATGATGTCTGAAATAATTTTGTTAGAGAAAATATGTTCTGACACTTGTATTCTTAGTGTTACATCCCATTATCAGTTTTTCATTTTTATTCATTCATTAACTTAATTGAATTTGTATTCACTTAGGAGGAGAGGGTGTAGGAGACATCTGAGCTAAAGGTGAATTAGAGATAACCATCTGAGTATTTCATCCTCAGACTTAGACTGATAAATAAATCAGTAAGAATGAGTTGTAGTAAAAAAAAATGGACACTAAGTTGGAAGCACACTTACTGGTTTGAGTGTTTGAATGGTAGCATTCCTTTATCTATCTATATATATATATATATATATATATATATATATATATATGTATATACACACACACATGCATACACATAAATACTTTGTGATTATCACTAACTCATTAGTGCATATTTTGTACCATCCTCATTACATGTAGCATAGCAAAATTAGAATTATAAATGCTGTAGGCAAGAGCATTTCAAAAATTTTCTTCCGCAACATGAAAGCAGATTGATTATCCATGCCCATGATGTGCTGTCTGGTCATTTTGCATGTGAAAAATCTACACCTTGCTATGGTGTACCCAGATGATCTTAAAAATTCACTTCACTACCTGGAATGATTGTGCCATGTTTGTGGCTCACACATTCTCCCTTTTCTCACTGAGAATAAACACATTTCTCATTTACCTGTGCTAACTTCAGGAATACCAGCCTGTTACTTTTTCACAAGGTTTAGGATTTAACTTCCATAAATCCTGCTGTGCTTATAACAGCCGTTTTGCATCTACTCTGCTTAGTTGCATTTTTAGTTACTCTACATTCTTTCACTGCTTTCATTGCACTTACACAAGCCAGCATACAATTTACTCGTTTTGTCTTAACACATATTAAAATCATGACTTTTGCAACCGCTGTTTTCCTAATTATAGGTGCTGTTAACATCCCTTTTATATTCCATATGCCATGATCATTAAATTACTCATGTAACTTGAAGCCTGTTTCATGATATCCTACATTTCATTAAATAACCTTTACTTCTTGTTTCTTCTGGTAGTAATATAACTCATTTTGACCAGCGCATTACATTTAACGTATTACTCCACTTTTTAAACAAATTCCTGAATACTGTCTGTTGTGATGCAACTCTGCAAAATCTGTTTGATCATACACACGTGCTTTGCATATTGTGAAAACTGATAAATGTAAGCAAACCATATTGAGCATTAAAGTAACTATTTCCTATCGACTTTAATCATACCTATTTATTAACCAGGTAGGCCCCTGGATATGCTGACCCTTTTCAGAAACAGTGTCTAGTTAAGTGGCTTGCCACAGGTCACACATTAAGCAAATGAGAATGGAGGAAATAGTCCCATACAGCTCACAACCTTAACACTTTGGGCCGACTGCCACTCATTGCTGCTGTCCTTATCCTTAAAAGTAGAGGTCATTAAATCTGTTTTAATGAATGAATCGGTCCCTAAGAGAGTGTCACTATAAAGTAAAACTACAACCACTAAATGTCTCACACTTCCTAAGTAAGCATTTCCCCCATGGTCAGGCATTAAAATGTCAATTATGCCATATCCTCTTCTGATGCATCACATTTAGTTTTACAAGTAGATGTGTTTGTTGTCCTAACTCACCTTCATTCTTACCAGGATGGGTTCGGACCGGATCCTTGTATCCGACTCGGCCTTGTATACAAGCTCAAGTCTTCCACTAGCTTGTGTCTAAACCCTATCCCAGCATGCACTTGGAAAGCTCCCCAGATCTTGTTTGCCGCTAAACAAGATCAGGCCCTTTGTATTGGCTCTGTCAGTTAGTTTGCTTAAGTTAGAGAACTGCTTTACCCGTGCTTTTTTAAGTTAGAGGGCTTCCCTTCTTCTTTCTTTTTAGGACATTTAACATAGCCCATTAGAGCCCTCCCCTTTTTTCCTTCCCTTTACATTTGTAGTTTATTGTTGAACTACTGTTGTAGTTGTTGCTGTTATTGTTAAAAAAAAAAAAAAAAAAAAAAAAAAAGATATTCTAGCCTTTTTGCTTACTGTTATACTTTGTATTCAAAATGTCCTCTAAAGAATTGAAACCTTCTGGGTTTAAGAAATGTGATAAATGTGGACAGCAAATGTCCCTCACTGATAGACACACACTTTGTGTGTATTGCTTAGGAGTTATCCATCTCCTGGTATCTTGTTCAATATGTCACTCCTTCAATCACAGGGCTCTTCTGGAAAGAAAAAAAAAACAAATTAATCCTAAGAGGTCTTTAAAAAAACCCTTCTCAGAAGCAGTACAAGAAGGTCCGGGTTCATCAAAATCTTATAAGTCTCCTTCATCTAGATTTGACAAATCTGGAAAGAGATCTTCCTCTTCCAGTAATCCATCAGAGCCTTCCAAAAAAATTACAAAAATGTCCTCACCAGCACCGACACCATCAGTGTCGGTGCTGGTGGAGTTCAAGTTGTGGAGCCAGTCCCCTGTATTGGAGCTGTTCTCCTCTACTCTTAGATCTCCTATTCTCCAGCCTTCAAAGTCTCCAGCCCACTCCACTCAGTCTTCCAGGAGCCTATCCGACGATGTGGATCAAGTGGTGCAGAGGCTATTAAGGACACTGGGGCTGGCCAAGCTGTTATTGGATCCAACCCCGAGGGCTTCGGATCCGACCACACCTTCCCCTTCTACTTCGATCTGACCTCGGAGCCGGAATGTCCAGAGCTGATATTGGTGGAACGCTCTGAACAGAGACCTATTACGGGATCTTCAGATCCAATCATTGCTCCAATGTACTCTGCTGCATCGAGGAGTCTAGGAGCTGACACTGTCCAGTCGGGTCTGGGGAGGCAAGTCGTATTGGACAGTTGTCTGATCCAAACTTGCCTCTCGGGGCGTCTGCTCAGGTGAGCTCGGCTCCTACCTCAGCCTTGGAGGTATCCGCCTTGATTTCGGGGATTCCCTCAGGTTCTTCAGGTCCAGAGACTTCCTCGGATCCAGGGCTGGGGGGGGGTTTGAGGTGATGAGAGTGCTGTCTCTACAAGCAGTTCCATGGTCATCTCCGGTGTTTGCTTCCATACCCTTGCATCCACAGGGACACGAAGATCCTAGGCCTCAGGATGCCCCACAGGGTACTCCCCACTCTTCTGAAACCTCTCCAGAATACTCCTCAGAAGAGGATATGTAAGAGGAATCATTTAGACTCCCCAGAGGAGTCGATCACTTTGGATATGGACCTCGATGAAGCCGAAGAGTCCCCACGGTTGCCTCCTGATGATGTCTCCTTTGGAGACATCTTAGAAATAATTAAACAGAGAGGCAGCTGGAACTCCACCAACCCCTCAGCAGAGGACTCCTTGTACCTGAAGGCTTTTGGATCTCACCCTTCCTCCACTTGGGTATCTCTGCCTTTTGATAAACTTCTGGATTTAGTTTCTCGAAAGGCATGGGAGTCTCTAGAGTCAGTGGAACCTGTTCCTCGGAGGCCAAATAAGGTCATTACCTTCCCCTCAGACAAAACTTTTTAACTAAGGGAGTCCCAGTAGATGCTGTGGTGGTGGCAGCAGTAGCCACCAACAAGGAACTTACAGAAACATCTTCTTCTGTTCATCCACCGAACAAGAAGTCTCGCACGATGGACAGATATGGAAAGCACATTTTTTCTTCAGTGACTTTTGCTCTTAGATCACTGAATTATCTGACCCACTCTACGAGACTACAGAGAGATCACCTGAAGGAGTTAAGAGATGCTCTCCAAGGTTCAGCAGCTGAAGGGGTGTCTAGAGAAAGTTTCCTGTAAGCTCTCTACCTTAAATTCAGTGGTAAACTCCTCCATGAGGCTGATTTCTTATGCAGTGGATGGAGCGAGTAGAGCAGCGGGTTCAGGAATATCCCTAAGGAGACGTTCTTGGATGCACTTGTGTGACTTTGCGGAACCCTTTAAATCTTCTTTTGTGAATGCCCAGTTTGATGGCTAGTCTCTATTCGGGCCTAAAGTCAAGGGCACACTGACCAGTTGTGAACAAGAAGGGAAGATTCTCTCTGCCGTAAGAGTCCGTTTTTCCCTACCTACCAGACCATACCCCAAAGGTCGGAAAGGGAAGTGGAAAAATGTGGTTTTGAAAATCCCAGAGAGCTTTCCAGTACACACAGGGGCAGAGGGGGAAGTAGTAATGGAAGACATCGACCACATGGCAGAGGGGGGGTCTGCAAAATCAGGGCAACAGGGATCTTTCTTGGTAAGCCCTTTCTGCTCTCCTGAGTGGAGGCCCGCCTGTCCATTTCTGTAGGTAGTTGGGGGTCACTTATCTTTGTACCCAGAAGCCTGGCTACGAATAACAAAAGACAAGTGGGTGCAAAGCATCACATCCAGAGGTTACTGCATACCCTTTTCCTTCCCCGTCCCAAACATAAAAAAGATCCCAGACAGTCCACCCAGTCAAAGGGAACAGGCAGTATTAGAAATTCGAAAGTTGCTAAACAAAAGAGTCATCCAGACAGTTCCTGCAGACCAAATATGATCCGGAACTTACTCATGATTCTTATAACTCCAAAGAAAACGGGAAACTGGAGACCAATTCTGGATCTTTGCAATCTAAACAAATCTGTAAGAAAGTCCAAGTTCTGGATGGTAACACTGCAGACAATACTCACTTTTCTGGGACAAGATGATTGGATGTGCTCAATAGACCTCCAAGATGCATACTACCACATAAGAATGGACAGGCAATCCAGGAGGCACCTGTGCTTTCGGCTGGGAGCCAGTCACTGCCAATTTCGAGCGCAGCCCTTTGGCCTCAAAACAGCCCCCGGAGTGTTCACCAAATGCATGGCAGTAATTGCTGCTCACTTGAGGTGCCTAGGATTCCAGGTGTTTCCATATTTAGACTGGCTGCTAACCGCCGTCACTGAGCATCGACTATTAAAAATGAGAAACACCACCTTGCAGCTCTGCTGTCCCCTGGGAATTGCAATAAATTATGAGAAATCTGTCTTGCTGCCTTCTCAGCATGTCATTTTTATAGGTGCAGAATTGGGCACAACAAGAATGATGGCCAAACTTCCTCCAGAAAGAGTACAAGTTCTTCGACATCAGGTTGTAAATCTTCTTTCAAAGAAAAAGTACAAGCAAAGACAGTCGTAAAAGTTTTGGGGACCATGGCAGCAGTAATAACTTTGATCTCATTAGCACGCATGCACATGACAATTCTCCAGTGGCTACTGTCCACTCAGTGGTTGATGCAGGAACTGCCTATGTCCCACAAAATATTGATAACAGAATCTTGCAAAAAAGACCTTCGTTGGCGGCTTTACTTCACTCATGACTCTAGGCCGACCATTTGTGCTTCCCCAACCATTAGCCACAGTGACCACGGACACCTCTCAGATGGGGGGGGGGATTACTTGGGCAAGACCGTCCAAGGCACTAGGCAGCATCACAAGGCCTATTTGCACTTTAGTGTCCTAGAGATGAGACTGGTGCTACTGGCATTGCAAGCATTCCAAGACTCTCTTTTGCTGGAAATTATTGCATTACAGACAGATAACATGTCGGTTGTATGGCATATAAACAAACAAGGAGGAACCAGATTTTTTCCCCTTTGTCGAGTGGCCCTAAGAGTATAGGAGTGGGTGACCTCCTCCCAACGCTTTCTGATAGGAACGCATATCCCGGGGAAATCCAAAGTGATAGCGGACAAACTCAGCAGAGCAATTCTAATGCCTCATGAGTGGTCCCTAAAACAGGAAGTAGCGGAAAAGTTTTTCTGCAAACAGGGCCAGCCTTTTTGTGATATCCATGAAATGCCAAATGCAGCAGATGTTTTGCCCTTATCTCCCCTCTGGGGGAGTCACAAAGGGATGCACTTCTTCATGATTGGCCCTCGGGTCTCCTTTACGCCTTTCCACCTTTCCCTTTAATATCCAAAGTTCTGCAGAAAGCCAGTTGCTTGGGAAAAGACTTGATACTCATCGCCCCATATTGGCCTCGTCAAATCTGATTCCCCTTCCTGTGGCCTCATCTTCGGGATGAGCCTTGGATTCTGGGCCCAGTTCCAGACCTTCTGACTCGTGCATCAGGAACTCTCCATCCTTCCCTTCAAACTCTCAAATTGACAGCTTGGCTGCTCCAATTCCAACCATAGCCAGGTTTCCTGACCTCTCCATCAGTTAAACACGTCCTAATATCTTTTTATTAAGGCTTCAGCTAGAAAAATATACAGAAGCAAATGGAAAAGATGCTCATTATGAGCATCTCGTAATCATATTGACCTGTTTTCTACCCCAGTCAATTCCATAATAGAATTCTTGGCAAAACTTTTCAATGAAGGCGTAGCTGTAGCTGCTATTAGAGTTCGGCTAGCAGTGATATCCAGTTTCCATTTAGGTGAATCAGGCCTCAGTATCCTTGCTCTCTGACTATGCAAAGCCTTTCTTAAAGGTACCTTATTATTAAGACCACCTATCAAAGACCCTCCAGCACTGTAGGATTGAACTTTTGTCTTTTCTCGTTTAATTTTTTTCCCCCGTTTGAGCCAGCATCATCTTGTGAACTCAAATTCTTGACATGGAAAACTGTTGTCTTGATAGTAATTACTTCCGCTAGAAGAGTGGCAGAGCTGCAAGCCTCGTCAATAAAGCCCCTCCCCCCACTTACTGTTCCATAGAGACATGGTCTCCTTACAAACAAATCCTTCCTTTTTGCCAAAAGTATGTTCAGAATCAAATTTGAACCAATCCATAGAACTGTCTGTCTTTTATCCAAATTACGAGAGTAAAGCAGAATACATGTTACACCAACTGGATGTACATAGACACTTGCGTTTCTACTTACACAGGACTAAGGACAACAGAAAATCTGACCAACTATTTATATCTTATTCAGATTCGAAGAAAGGTTCCCCAGTCTCCAAAGTGACACTTTCGAAATGGCTTTCAGATTGCATAACTTTCGTTTATGAATCTTAGAACAGAGCTCTCCCCCATAGAGTTAAAACCCTCTCTACAAGAGCCATTGCAACCACTTCCGCATTTATGGCTAGATTACCAATTGATATCATTTATGCTGTGGCAATGTGGGCAAGACTGCATACCTTTATCACTCATTACAAAGTCGATTTGGCCTCCAGGAACAGGGCCTCCTTTGGTTCCACGATTCTGAAGAATATTCTCCCTTAAGCCACCCAAGAAAGATGATGCTAGGGATACTATCCTATCCTGGTAAAAATGATGGCGAGATGGGACAACAGCACATAAAGAGGTTATGTACTCACCATAACATTTCATGTGTGTTGTCCATCTTTGCCTTCATTCTTACATCCCACCATCCTTCCCCCAGCCTTTTTACTCCTAGAAGACCGAGTTAGTGCAATTGGATATTGTTAAGCTCTGAGATTGCTCTCTAAGGTATTAAGCTGCCTTTATTTTGTATTCCTCTATTATAACTGCAGACAAGATCTGGAGAGCTTTCCTAGTGCATGCTGGGATGGGGTTTACTCATGAGCTAGTAGAAGACCTTGAGCTTGTATACAAGGCCAAGTTGGATCTGAGGATCGGATCCGAACCCATCCTGGTAAGAATGAAGGCGAAGATGGACAACACACATGGAACGTTATGGTGAGTACATAAATTCTTTTTCTGCTATGTTTGTTTCATGAATTTTCAATACTCAAAAATACATTTTCTCACAGCATTGCATATAAATAATTTTAAAAGTCCTGTGCACGTGCATTCTTGCAGTTCAGTTCTGTGGTTTTGATATCATTAAAAGACAATCTGATGATGTAATTTTCATTCTTTCTCAACGTATGGGGTCTAGGATCTGTTCTATGATCTGGCTTGGCCGCATTTGCTTAGACTGTCCAACTCGACTCTCGAGCTCTTCCCTTTACCCATGGTGCCACAGAGCCCTTTAATACCTCAGATCTCATTTGCCACTTGTTCTCTTCAGACGTAGATCACACTCTCTCAAGCTTTTGGAGTGTTGCTTTGACTCTGTTTGTGAGTTAAAGTAGAAAAATTTTATATTTGCTATATATCCATTCTCTATATTTCACCCTTTCTCCCTTTTCTATTATTGGGTATTCCCTGCATTAGATTTTCAGTCCTTAATTTTTTTTTTTCCAGGTACTGTTGTTACCATTGTTGGCAAATCTTTATTCGTTTCTGAAAAATTTTCCTACCTGTACTTGGGGTATTCGTCTATACCATTGCTGGTATTTTTGCTTCATAATTCTATTTTCAGAAAAAAAAATCTTCCTTAATAATTTTCGACCTTGTTAATATGGCTGAAAACCCAACATGTTTAAAAAGTGCACTTCCTGTGGGCATAAGATACCCAATTCTGATGCTCACAGGGAGTGCATATATTGTTTAGGAGTGTTCCACCTTGAAACCTCCTGCCAGATTTGTGTGGGTTTGGATTCTCTGGCCTTAAGCAATTGTCGCAACAAACTAGTATTAAAAGGGTTGTTGACTGCATCTGCTTCTACTACTGCATCTGTATCAGGGGTCAGCCCCCCACTAAGAAATAAAAATCCTCTTCAGAATCCAGGGAGCACAGAAAAAACTCTCCTGCTCCAGCCTTGAAGCTGTCAGCTCAGTTACCAAGAAGATTGGATCCCAAATCTTCAGATCTGCCAAAGGGGATACTCAAATCTCCACAGTGTTGGAGCCCTCAGTTTTCAGCAGACCCTATTTCTCCATGGCTTGGATCAACGTTTTTACAAGAGACTCTGAAGAGAATTTCACATCCCCTTCCTTGTTGTCCTGTATCAGGCCTTCCTGGAGTCTTTCTGAGGCAGATGTGGATAGGATGATTAGGAAGTTCCTCAGGGTTCAGCTTCAGATGGGGGTATTACTGGCTGTGGCTCCCATCTGATCCCTAAGCCTCCAACTTGTATATCATCCAATTGTCTCTAGTTTTCCGATCCATGCAGAGATTTTGGTGCCTTCAAATCTGAGAATTCCAAGAGTCGATGTGTCAGATCCAAAGACATCAAGGTTTTCGACTCTTAACTGTATCCCTGACTCATGCGGTGCCACTCCCCATAGAGCAGAACAATGAGTCGAAGCTTCAGTGCCAGATCCTGGGGGATGGTTTTTGGAGCAATCACTTCATCTTGGTGCTTTGATGCTGGATAGCTGTGATCCGACTCTTCCCTCGCTGCAGACTCCCTGGCAGGTTTGGTGCTTGGCAGCACCTGGAGCTTCAGCTCTGGTGAGGCCAGCAGTGGCTTTTCCATGTCCTTCTGCCTTTGAGGTGGTGGAGAAGGCTTTCTCTTACCTGAGTGTCCAGTCTACTATCTGTTTGCATCCTGCCAGGACCCTGCCACCTTACTGCCTTCAGATCTGAGTTCTGAGCCTCATCAACCTATCCCACAGGGACAGCCTGCCCATTTAAACTTCCAGGCAGTTCTGCAGGAACTTCCTCTCTGTTCAATACCTCTCCAGATCTTCCCACAGAAGGCATCCCCAGGAAGAGATCATGCAAAAGGAGGCACGTAGATTCCCTCAGGAATCTCTAATGAACACACGGACTTCAATGAATGGCGAGAGGTCCCCACTGTCTCCATCAGAAGATGTCTCCTGTGGACACATTCTAGAGATTCTTACTCAGAAAGGTGGATGGCCTTCTGATCTCTCTTTCCAGGAGGACTCAGTGTTCTTAGAAGCCTTCAGGTCCAGCCCATGTACATCTTGGGTTACGCCCCTGGTGGATAACTTTATTGAACTTGTCTCTCACCTGACGTGGAAGGAACTGGATATTGTAGAACTTATCCCTCATCACCCCCATAAATTTCTTGCTCCTCCCAAAGACAGACCTCACTGGGGTAAGGGAGTTCCAGGAGTTCTGTGGATTTCATGGTTGTAGTGGCAGCCACTAAGAAAGAACTAGCAGAACAGAGCTCTTCTGTTCACTCTCCTAACAGAGAGCCCAGGGTAATGGACAGGTTTGGAAAGCCCGTTTACACCTCAGCAATCTTTGTTTTGTGGTCCATAGTTTCATACATTACTATTAGAGTAACTGTTCTTGTGGACCATTTTTTAAGGCCTAGTGAATTACCCCATGTGAGAATCAAACTCTACACCTTGTGTCTTTTAAGGTAAACACCTTAACTTCTGTGCCAACCCAGACTATATTTATTACTCCTTAACATGACAAATATCTGGATATCTCTGGATTAGAACCCTTACCACCATCATACAAACTGCCTTCCTTAATCCTGTGAGCCACAGAGGCTGCTTAATTATTTGGTACATTTCACCAGATTGCAGAAAGACTCTATTAAAGAACTCTCCAAATCTCTTCCTGGGTCCATGTCATTGGAGGGGCATAAACAGCTGTCTTCACAACTGGCCACTCTCCAGTCTATTGCCAACTTGTCCATGAGGTTAATCTGTCATGCAGCGGAAGGTTCCTCACAGGTGGTGGGTTCAGGCTTAGCCATTAGGAGATATGCCTGGATACACTTGTCTGCAGAGCCCTTCAAGTCTTCTTTTATCAATGCTCCCTTTGATGGGCCTTCCTTGTTTGGCCCTACAGTAAAGAAAATGCTCTCCCATAGTGAGCAAGATGGAAAGACCTTGTCTATAGTGGGAATACATTTTTCTATCCCACAGAGATCCTTTTCCAGGATCAGAGTGGAGGTAAAAATATGTGGTTCCAAAAATTACAAGGTCCTCTCCAGGACTCATGAGGGGAAACTTCACCAGAGGCAGGGGAGATGTTCAAATGAAAGAAGCTGCCCTCATGGTAGGGGAGGCCCACAGAACCAATGGTGTCGAGATACCTTCTCAGATAAACCCTTCCAGTGCTCCTGAAGAGTTTCCTGGCTGCTCTTCTCTGGAGGCATTCGGGGGGGGGG
This sequence comes from Protopterus annectens, assembly GCF_019279795.1. NCBI lineage: Eukaryota > Metazoa > Chordata > Ceratodontiformes > Protopteridae > Protopterus > Protopterus annectens. The sequence continues at coordinate 1,740,117,164 of NC_056743.1, forward strand.
GGGTGCTTGTCTCTGCACCCAGAAGCCTGGGCATCATTCACAAAAGACACTTGGGTGCAAAAAATTATATCCAGAGACTTTCATTTCTTTTTGCAAACCCCACCAATCAAACAGAAAAGGCTTCCCAATGTACCACCAACTCAATGGGAAATAATAGCCTTAGAAGTTTAAAAGCTGCTAGACAGAGACATCCAAGCAATCCATTCTACCTTTTCTACAAAAGGATGATTGGATGTGCTGTATTGATTTCTAGGATGCATACTATTGCATCAAAATGAACAGATGCTTTCCTTTCCTTTTTTTTCCTTTCTAAAGGATGATTGGATGTGCTGTATTAATATCTAGGATGCATACTATCGCATCAAAATGAACAGATGCTCCCAAAGTTTCCTGCACTTTTAGCTGGGGGACAATCATTACCAGTTCAGGGCTCTGCTATTTGGTCTCGCAACAGCCCCCAGGGTATTCACCAAATGCGTGGCAGTGGTAGCAGCTCACCTGAGACGAGATTCAGAGCATTTCCTTACCTAGATGACTGACTTCTTACAGCCCTAATCTGCTATCTCCTCAAGAATGCAAGGAATTACTTACTCTAATTATGCCAGTCTTTAGGAATCAGTCAGTTATGCCAAGTCCCATCTACAACCTGTTCAAATCTTGGAGTTTATAGGAGTTCGTCTCGACATCACCAGTCAGTTGGCCTTCTTCCATCAGATTACAGTCCATAAGATTGCAGATGAGAGACATTCTTCTCACCCCTTTCTCCCCCAGCAAAAATAGTTTGTCAGACTTTGGAATCAGTGGCGGCAGCTACTATATTTGTCCCAATGGCTTGATTCCATATGTGGTTGTTCTTCATTGGACTCTAGCTGTTCAGTGATCAGTTCTTCTACAGCTTTTATCCTGTCCGATCAAACTTTCTCAGGTTTGCAGGGATTTGGTGGGTACAGTTCAACAAAGTTTGTCAGGGACACCCCTTTGTGTTTCCACTCCCAGTAGTAGCCACTGTGACCACAGACAGTTGAGGTGGAGGGTATTTCTTGGAATAGACGGTCCAAGGAATGTGGTCCCCAGAAGAGACCAATCTACATATCAGTGTCCTGGAGATGAGGGTGCTCCTTCTAGCATTGTAAGCCTTTCAGGAGACTCTCCAGAGGATAATTGGTATCCAAACAGGCAACATGTCTTTAGTTTGATACATCAACAAACAAGGGGGAACACAATCCTATCCCCTTTGTTGAGAGGCAGTGAAAGTGTGGTGGTGGGTGATCTCCTGTAGCCACCTTCTTGTGGCAGTGCACATACCAGGGAAATCCAGTGTACTAGTGGACAGACTCTGCAGATCCATTCTCATGCCTCATGAGTGGTCTCTCAGTCAGTCAGATTTTCCATCTATGAGGTCAGCTTTGCTGTGATCTTGATGCTGGGTGGGCAGATTGGTGTGACGAGGGAGATTTTTCTGAGCTATGATATAGAATCGGAATTGCCTAGACATGGTAAGGCCATGCTGTGTCTAATTACGGTGGCTTTCAAAAAGGCAATTACTAGAAAATGGAAATCAGAATCTAAACCAACTATGTTAGAAGTAGTGAATATAGTAACAGAGCTAAAACAACTGGAACTGAGATCTTTAGAAAAGGGTAGGAGCAAACTACATAGGAAAAATGGGAACTGTGGGAACAATACATACAGGGGAGGAATGAGGTTTAAAAGAAAGCAGGACTTAAATGAGTTATATAATGTTTAACTGAAAATGGTTGGGCAGATTATAAGTGATGTATAATGTTTGCAACTGGGAGTGTGTCAGTATGGCTTGTGATGTAAAATGCTTGCAACTATGATGGTGTCGGTGCGGTTCGTTTTCATTTATGTAAATGTGTGTGATTATGTCGTAAGTGATGGTTTAATAAAGGTGTTTCTTGTTTAAAAAAAGGTGCAGGAATTGAATAATTTATGTAATGTTGCTTGGGTTATATGATGTATAGCAGTGTAGGTGAAGTATAATGTTAATTTAATACAATTTGATTACATTTCTATAAATGTAAATTTGCCTGTGTCACAAGTGATAATTCAGTAAAGGTGTTAACAAAATGCTATGATCTATTCACCTCTCCCCACAATAAGTACAGCAAGTTCTTTGCCCTGATTCTCCCTGGGGGAGTCACCGAGAGATGCTCTAGTCCACATTTGGCCTCCTTTACAGTTATACCCCCTTACTGCTAATCCCCAAATGTCTTCATAAAGCACTTTGGTTGAAGAGCAAGGTTATCCTCACTGCCCCTTTTGGCCTCAAGTGTGGTTTCCCTTCCTGTGGTCTCATCTTCCATGTCTGCCCTGGATTCTGGATCCCAGTCCAGATCTAATTTCTTATCCATCGGGGATGACACATCATGAACTTTCAGGCCTAAAGTTGACTGCATGGCTTCCCCAGTTCCGTTAATGGTTAGATATCCCAGGCTTTTCTCCCTGGTCTGCCAGATACTGCTGTCATCCCAAAAAGACTCTACTAGAAAAATTTACAAGAGTAAATGGAAAAGATTTTCTTATTGGGTCTGCCATATAGACAAGGATACATTTACTTCACCTCTTCTTGCTGTATTAGATTTTCTTGCTCCAGTTTTTCAAAAAGGTGCTAGTTTTTCCATTGTCAAAGTTCAGTTAGCAGCCATTTTGAATTATCATATTTGGGATAATAGCCCCCAGCTTTTCCGAAACTGCTGTGCAAAGCATTCCTTAAAGGTACCTTTTTTGCTTAGACCTCCAGTTAAAAACTCTACTCCACCTTGGGATCTTACACTTTTACTGCAAGGTTTGATTCTGACTCCTTTTTGAGCCTTTAGCCAAGTCTGATCTCAAGTTTCTGTCCTGGTAAGCAGTATTTTCTAGTAGCCATTGCTTTAGCGAGGTGTTTCTGAACTCCACCCACTGTTCGCAAAATCCGCTGACTTGGTTTTCCATGCAGTCAGTGTCACTTTATATACTTATCCATCCTTTCTGCGTAAAGTGGTCATGGAAGCAAATATCAATCAAGTCATCAGCTTGTCTGTGTTCTTACCTAATTTTTTTAACAAAGGTGAATACATGCTTCATTTGTTAGATGTGCATAGACCACTCCACGTTTATCTCCGTAAAACAAAGGTTTTTAGAAAAACTGATCAGTTTGTCTCCTTTGCCCTCCAGTAGGTTGAGAAAAAGTTTCCAAAGTGACCTTAACAAAGTGATTAACAGATTGCATATCATTTATTTGCAGTCAATGAGGTCTGTCTTTGCCCAGACCTCCAAAAGCTCACTCCACTAGATCCATGGCTACTTTGTCTGGTTTCTGGTCCAGATGTTCTGTTGACAATATTTGCGTTGCAGCTACTTGGTGCAATGCCCATACCTTTATTGGTCATTACAAGTTGGATTTGATTTCCAGAGGCATAGCTGCCTTTGGTTCTGCGTTACTCTGGACTCTGTCCGATATGTTGAGGAATGAATGAAAATTACTTCATCAGATATAAAAGTTATGTACTCACCATAACTATGCATCTGTGTTGTCCATTTTCATTCCATAATTTTCCCCTCTCCTTCCCCCTGATCTTTCATGTGGGAGTGACCCGTGATATTGGAACCATTATTTCTGTGTGAGCCCCCATCCCCCCCTTTATTTGGGCTATAGTGAGTACTTATGTTTATGGGGTGGCAAATTTGATCTGAGATATTGCAAGGCTCTGAGGCATTGTGGGTAAAGGGAGGAGCTTGAATCTAAGTAAATGCGGCCGAGATGGATCTGAGGATGGATCCTAGACTCTATATATTGAGGAAGAATGAAAAAAGGCAGCATAGATGCATGGCTGTGCTGAGCACGTAACTTTTGTTTAACTTCTAAAAGTAATCTACATTTCTTTAATGAAGCCTTTAGCATTAAAAAGTGTTATATAGAATAAAACCCCAAATTAACTGCATCAGCCTTAGATTGTCACTCTCCATATATAGAGGTGGGGAACTTGTTATATTCGTACTCGCAAAAGTCACATTATGGGTGTATACATAAATGTCTGTGCATCTCCTATTTTTCCACCAAGAAATTACCCTGTAAAAGTACTGTTAAGAACATTATGTAGAAAAGTCCTGTTATTAAAGCAACAGCATAACATCAGTACTGAGTTACACATCAGCACTATACATTCCTCACTCATTTTCCTTTTTACTTCAAAGAGAAGTGACATATGGCATCTTTGAAACTTTAAATGTCCGCATTGTAAGCATGCAAAAGTGAGAAACTGAACCTGCATTCTGAAATGTGACATCAACATGCAGTGAAATATATTTTTTTTCTTTTAAGATACATCATGCATAGCAAGTTTGGAATTTATCATTTGAAATAAATCTTGTTTAGAAATGTCACTGCAGACCTCATAGAACCTGTGACAAGGGAAAAGAGTTATTAGTAAAAGCCTCCTTATGTGAAATGTAGACACCATAAATGTCTTTCTTTCTCAAGCTCACAGACTGAAGGATGGAATGGTGTATAGTAGAATGCAGTTTCTTCATAGGCATTCCCTCGGAAGCAATCGGGATTGCAAACATGCAGGCTGGAAGCAAGTGGAATGCATTCTTCATTTACCAAATCAGTTTTCTTGCAGAAGAAATGGAAGTCCGTTGCTGGACTTTAGAAAAACTGAAAAACGTAGCTGGAGTTCAGTCATTTGATTTTAAATCAGAGCACACACTTATCTGCCTTCCTTGGGCTATAGCAAGCAACCAAGACTTACGTGATGGACTCGCATGCTACTGCTTTAAGACTGTTAACCATGTGTATACCAACTCATGACAAGCTCAGTACTGCAGAAGTCAAACTTTGAAAGTTCATTGCCATAACAGAAGTTGTTGCGTCTTTCGGCTTTTCCCGGTTAGGGGTTGCCACAGCGGAACTCCGGTCCGCTAATGATTGGCAGTAGATTTTTACGTGCCGAGTTGCCGGCCCTGATGCACAACCTTCAACGAAGGTACGCCCATTCACGCATGTCTCCACACAGAAGATGCTCTAGCTGAGAATCGAACAGGACAACGTCTTACTGTGAGGCGACAACGCTACCACAGCACCACCATCACATTGACAAAAATGTCCTGTCTGTAGAACATGACAGTTTAACAAATACTTTAAGACTCCTAAAAATTCACATTCATTAGTCTGTTTGTGCATTCTCTGTGTTCTAGATTCATGCTATGCAAATAGGAAATATTACTTCTGTGATTCCATACTAAACAATACTGCTTCCATTGATGCCTTTTAACCCCCCAAAAAATTAATTAGCTTCTTATATCCAAGGAAACTCCCTCTAAAATATTTGGACAAATAAAATGTGTGTACAGTCCATACATAGGTTCATACGTAAGTACTAGGCTGTCTACCCAAGGGCATCTATAAGCATAGCCAGAATGTGTTGGCTTTCGCCGCCCCCTTAGATTAGTTCCCTGTGCCTCTGTCCAGCAGAGCCATTAGTTCCCTGTGCCTCTGTCCAGCAAAGCCACTGCAGTGATCCCCGGGGTTAATTTTCTGTTTCTATCCACTCGTCAAGGTTTCTCTTGAAGAGTGTTAGTGAGGGGCTCTCCCTAATGTAGATTGGAATCCTGTTCCAAAGCATGGGGAGTCTCTGGGACAGGAATCTATCCCTCCAGCACGTCGTATTTATTGTTGTGGTGAGGTTTAGATCCCTAGAGCGTGTGGCTCTCGGGGATTTTGTTTTTTTTTTTTTGTAGGTGGAGCATGTCCATCAAATCTGGGTTGGACATGACCTTGTATGTCAGGCAGAGATCACCTCTGAGTAAGCTGTATGCATCTGAGTACTGCTGGAGTTTCTTCAGTTGGGCTGCATAGGCCATCTGTTTGAGGACAGTAATCCTCTTGGTGATATACTTCTGTGGTCTTTCCAGCTGTTGCAGGTGTCTTGTAAGGTACATCCCAAATGGGGCGTTGTACTCTATGATGGGTCTGATGAGTAGAGGGATAAAATAACCTCTCTTGTTCTAGATGCAAACCCTTTTGTGATTAGGTGGGCCACATAGAAGGATTTTCTAACCACCTTGGCAATATGATTATCAAAAGAGAGATTACTATCTACTTGGGTCCCCAGATCCCTTATTACATTTTCTGTATTTAGGGGACTACCATGTATGTGGTAGTTCACGGCTACTTTTTTTTTTTCCAAAGGGGATGACTACGCACTTTTTGGCATTTAGCTTGAGGCCATGATTTTGACACCAGGTATCCATCTCAGTGAGACCCTTCTGGAGGATGTGTGTATCAGCCAGAGAGTCAATTATGGCCCCCAATTTGCAGGCGTTTGTCAACTTGTTCTGCCATAGTCATCCTGTGCTTGCCTGTACCTCTGAGAAGTATATATACCGAACAGGAGGGGTCCCAGGACTGAGCCCTGGGGGACCTCACCTGTAACCGGTTTAGAGTTGGACCTAGAGCCTTCAACTCTCACCGTGTGGGTTCTGTCTGTGAGCCAATTGGCCACCCATCTCGTGACATAGGGGTTTATGTTCAGGCTGGTGAGCTTGTCTATGATACCAGAATGGGGAATGGTGTTGAAAGCCTTTTTGAGGTCTAGGCAGGCTGTGTGGACCTCCTTTCCCTTATCTAAAGCCTTGGTAACTGTATCAAAGAAGTCCACCAGGTTTAGGGAGGCATGATCTGCCCTTAAAGCCAAACTGGGTAGGGTCCAATGTTTGGAGGTTCCCAATGTCTCTGTTAATGAGTTCCATGATGATGCGCTCCATAGCCTTGCAGACCAAGCTAGTCAGGCTTATAGGGCGATAGTTCTCGGGGTCTGTTGTGGCTCCACCTTTGTGGAGCGGGATAACAGTTGCTGTGCACCACTCTATGGGTATGTAGTCTGTAGAGAGGCTGAGTTTGAACAGTGTGTTTAGGTGAGGGGTTAGTTCATTTTGGAGCTTGTGTAAGACACAGCCTGGGACACCATCTGGTCCCATTGAAGCTGTGTTTTTGGCTTTGGATAGGGCTGTTTTAACCTGTGTGTCAGTGATTGCCAGGGCTCTACATTCTTTTGGTATGGTTATGGGCCCTTTAGGGGATGAGTGGGGGGGGTGAAATTTGCACTAAACCTGTCTGCCAAAATGTTGGCAATATCAGTTGGTTCATTGTATTTTGTGCTATTCTGCACTAACTCAGAGCAGATCTGAGAGTTTCCACTTGGGTTCTTGACATAGCTAAAGAACGCTTTGTGGTTATCTTTGGAGTCCTTGGCAATTTTTCTTTCGAAGCTAGCCTTGGATGATTTTATGAGGGATCGTAGTTTCTTGCTGATATTGATCAGGGATGTATTTCCTTCTTGGGATTTTACTCTTTTCTGTACTAGTTTCCTCCTCCAATTGTATAGCTTGCTTTATGGCAGGGGTCCACCAGACTGGTTTCCTTTTCATGGAGGAGTGAGTCTTGGTTTTGCTTGGGATAGCACGATCCATGCATTTTTGCAGGTGCTCATAACAGTGCCTTTGTAAGGTATTCAGCAGCTTGGACAGCGTTGTCCTTTAGCATGGGAGCTGTGAACCTTTCCACCTCGGTCTTAAGTAACGTGAAGTTTGCTTTTGAAAAGGTTTTCACTGTGGTTTCCTTAATTGGGGGTGGGGGCAGAATGTGGATATCCAGAGTGATTAGTCTATGGTCTGATATAACCAGCGACAGGTTGATCTCCAGTGTGGAACACTGGTCGCCCATGTTGGTGATGACCAGGTCCAATGTGTTGTCACCACTGGTGGGGGTGTTGACAAGTTGATCCAGGGCGTTCAAGTTTATAAATTCTAGTTAGCATTGTGCAAGGGAGTTAGTACTTGAGTAGTTCTCCCAGTTAATGTTTGGATGATTTAAATCACCCAATATTAGGGCGTTTGGTAGGACCTTCATATTTTCCAGTGTCTCCAGAAACACAGAATGGGGGTCCTGGGTCATGGTGGGTGATCTGTAGCAAGCTACAATTTGAATTGCAGTTTTGCCCGTTGTTAGTTGCACATGGATGATCTCTGAGGTATCGTACTGCACCACTAACTTGGAGGTGTGGATATCCTTGATGAATATGGATACACCCCCGCCTTTTGTGTTTCGGTCCAGGTTCTGTAGCCGAAAAGTATGGTATGAGTTATAGCCTGGTGGTGCTGGGGTGCTCTCTGGAGCCTTCAACCAGGTTTCTGTTACTGCACAGATATCGATGTTGTACATACTGAGGAGTGCCTCGAGTGCATGCATTTTGAGGTTTAGACTTCTGCCATTGAGTAGCATTACCCTCAGTTTTTGGTCACTTGTGCTGTTTAAAGTGGTGGGTTTGTCTTTTGAGCCTTGCGTAAAAAAGGCACTATGGGGGCAGCAAAAGCCTTGGCCAGTATTCGAAAGCCTAAGGGTGACAGGTGCAAGCCATCTCTTGCGAAGCAACGTGGCTTGTCGAACATGTCATTCCAGGCGGACAGACACTGGATCCCCTTTGAATGACACCAGAAACTTAGCCAGTTGTTGAAATTGATCATTTTTTCTTTATACTGTGGCATCATTCTTGGTGAGGGCAGGATGCTACTCAGGGTCAGGGTCATACCGGCCTGGGCTACGTGATCAGAGAGCTCTTCCATGTCCCTTTTCATGTAGTTCAGGGAGGTATGTCTCAGGTCATTCACACCAACATGGACAATGACAGAGTCGTATTTGTACTTGTTCTGGAGCGACCTGAGTACTTGTTATGTGGCGGATCCTGGCACTCGACAGGCAGCTAACTGTAACCTTCTCCTTGTCCAGCCTAGTTAGTGGGACATCAGTGTGCCTGACTATAGAGTCGCCTATTACTAGTGTGTTGGGTATGTTATTTTGCCTTAAGGGCTGTGATTGCGTGGCACACTGATTATGTGAAGTATGTGTTTCATGGTTTGTGATGGGGTGTGGAGGTTGCTTGGATGTCTGGTTTGGTGGTCTCTGTTGCTTTTGCAGATTTTTATTTAGAGCCTCCGAGTATGTTTTCGTGTATTTGTGTGTTATTTGCCAGTGTTGGTTTAATAGGTCTATATGAGACTGGTGGTGTGTTGCAAGTATTTCCCTTCTCTTGACTGTCAGTTCCAGTCTTGGATTGAGAGAGCTTTGCCTCCAGTTTGGCTGTATAATTGCATCTCTCACATGTATTAGTGTTTGGTGGTAGGAGGCGAGGTTTGTCTGTGTACATGAGGCAGTTATAACATTGCCTCAAAATGCCCAGATTCACCTGGTTGGCTGGAGAGTACACCTGAAACTGCCATTTGGACATGCCTGAATAGGTAAAGTGATCTGTTTTACTGATAGGCTGGTAGGGACAAATAGAGAGCCTTGTCCTTCTGGACAGTCTGGGGGGGGTCTAGTGCTAGGGTTAATTAGTGCTTGCTATGAGTTTTGAGCAAGTGCTGGGCTGTAAAATGAATGGTTTGAGTGTTTAAGTTGAAAGTTTGTCTAGTTCCAAGGGAAAAATTGAAGAGTACACTTCGTGGAGCCAGGAATAGTTTAACCATAGCTAACTGGCGCTGCCTGGCACACAAAGCTGCGCAAATGCGGTTTTTATAGCAGGGAAATGAAAGAGATAGAAATTAGCCCAAAATGGCCAATAAACTACTAACTTCTGGGCTACAGCAAACAAGGTGCACACATTTCAGAAAGAAACAGTTCAAATAAGCAGGCACAGTAAGCCTTTAACCAGAAATTCCCAGCTCAGAAGGGCAGAATCTAGCCTCTTCTCCCACAAGAGTGCAGACCACAAACCTTCTTAATGTAAAATAACTGGCCTGACGGCAAATTTAGTTTATGTGGTCTACAGAGTATTTATAGTCCCCTCGTCCAGACAATTGATTTGCTCAATACTCTCCTTCCTTCCAAACTATTCACTAAAGTACAATGGTTACGAATGAGCTCCCTATGTAAATAGTAGTAGCACTGTTTTTGCTGTACATTTGTACATTTGTATATATGTTTATAGATGTTTTTAAGAGAGTTTTATAGATTCTGTGTTTAGTATGGAAATAATATATGTAATCTATTAAGTACATTGCATATTGGAATAGTTATTCTTTTATACTGTCTGTTGAAAATAATAAAATACTATTTGAGAAAAAATAACTGTCCTGAAGCCCAAGTGCTTAAACCAGAACTAATGCGCTTTTAGAATAATGGACACTGAGCCTTCAATCAGCAATTCCCAACTTAGAAGGATGTAAGCTACCTTTCCTGCCACAACAATGCAGTCCACAAACCTTAATGTAAAACAACTGGTCTGAAGCCCAAGTGCTTAAACCAAAAGGCTTAGAATAACAGTTACAATTTAATCAGGCCACTACCAAGCAGTAATAACTGCAGCAGAATAATACAATTGAGTACTTTTAAGAAGAAGCACAAGCAAAATAAGGTAATAAAGTGAGAATAAACACAATCACAGTAAAAGCAGATGAATAACGTGCATTTTTTATATAACAATAGAAAACGAGCAAACTGATTTAAACAAGTTACCCAATTAACCAGTAAAAAAAACTCAAAACTAAGCCCTGTTCCAGCAGTCTTCAATCAGACAAGTTCTAACCGCACACTCCTGCCACTAGGGTGCAGGGGAACCTTCTCCAAAAAAGATGGCCTGGATTAGTGCTCAAGTTATACAAACCAAGCTAGATTCAGCAGGCCTGAATCTAGTCTATGCTACAGCAGACAAGGTGTGCCATTATTAGAAAAACAGTTCAAATAAGCAGGCACAGTAAGCTTTTAACCAGAAATTCCCAGCTCAGAAGGGCATAATCTAGCCTCTCCTCCCACAAGAGTGCAGACCACAAGCCTTCTTAATGTAAAATAACTGGCCTGGAGCCCAAGTGCTTAAACCAGACCTAATACACTTTTAGAATAACAGACACTGAGCCTTCAATCAGCAGTTCCCAACTTAGAAGGATGTAAGCTACCTGTCCTGCCACAACAGTGCAGACCACAAACCTTCTTAATGTAAAACAACTGGTCTGAAGCCCAAGTGCTTTAACCAAAAGACTTAGAATAACCGTTACAATTTAATCAGGCTACTTCCAAGCAGTAATAAATGCAGCCGAATAAACACAATTGAGTACTTTTAAGAAGAGGCAAAAGCAAAATAAGGTAATAAAGTAGGAAGAAACACAAATACATTAGAAGCAGTTAAAGTGCAATTGTTTTATATATATAACAATAGAAAACGAGCAAACTGATTTAAACAAATTACCCAATTAACCAGTAAAAAACTTCAGAACTGAGCCCTGTTCCAGCAGTCTTCAATCAAACAAGTTCAGGGCCTAAGTGGGTATGCCTACTCAAATGTTCTCTCTGTATTAGGCAGGATGAGCTAATGAGACTAGACTAGGATAGAGCTGAACAGATGGGAATGGTAGGAGTATCTGAAATCAAAATATGATCTCACTGTACTCGGTTGAGTGAGCAAATGAGATGGGCCCAGGAGGAGTGGTCAAACACAAATTTACAGGAGGGGCAGTCAATTCCAAAGCCACCAAAACTAACTACAGACAGAGAGCGCTCACAATTTTTCAGTGAAACAAGTAAATAGATAAATGCAGTACTATTTTTAACACAATATTCAATGAAACGATAAAACAGAAAAAAATAAAATGCAGTACTATCTTATAACACTGTAAGTTTATACTTATCTCAGCTTGTAATAAAGTTGATGTAGGTATGTAAAAGCTAACCAAACATATCAAGTATGCAGCTATTCAGCAGAAATAATTTCAGAGATAAGGGACTAAGACTAAGGCAGAGAGAAACCCTCCAGGCTAAGACTTCTACACCGAATATCAATGAAGTGAGAAGAATAAACCTACTAACTGCAGATAGAGAGAGCTCACAATTTTCAGTGAAACAAATGAATAAGCATATAAATGCAGTACTATTTTTTAACACAATATTCAATGAAACAAAACAGAAAAAATAAAATGCAGTACTATCTTATAACATTGCAAGTTTGTACTTATCTCAGCTTGTAATAAAGTTGATGTAGGTATGTAAAAGCTAACCAAACAGCTCAAGTATGCAGCTATTCAGCAGAAATCTAGAAAATGATATACCGAAGCTGATACCAAAACCTCAGTCACATCTCTTGCCACATGCACTCTGTTGTAAGTGAATGGTCAGGTGCTCTGGCTTTTTCATTTTTGATTCTCATCAAAAACATTCCTAGGATCTATTCTAAGCTGGCTAGGAAACCGGTCTGATCCTGCCTTCCATGTTGCCACAACTCTTCCTTTCTCTATCTGCCATGCTGCATCATAAATTTCACTGGAAGATGAGATAACATGCTAGGTTCTTTTATAATCTGGCTGGGTCTGCCAGTATTGGGAGGTTTATAACACTATCATCAGTAAATCCACTGAGACAAAATCAATTTTGTAGCAAGAAGTTTTGTTTTCTAAAATAGTAATGTTAGCTACTGAGATTACACAAAGGCAACTCTAACATGGCAATTACAAAAAGTAATTTAAGTGCATGAAACAAAGCACTGGTAGTTTAGGTGGCATCTTCTGGAATATTTTGTCCAGTCATAATTGATATACTTAAGCTGACAGCAAATAGTCATTATCTAGTGATGAAGTATACTTTTTTTTCATTTCAAAATGTTCTGAAGCTCTGAGCTGGTTTCCCATGATCTTACATTTTCCCTTCATGTAGGCAATGCTCCATTTATTACAGAATTTTATTAGTAGGACAAAATACAGTGGCAGACTGAATGTTTCTGACTGCTTCCCTTAGGTAGGTAATGTCCTTGAATATTTCTTTGTAACAAAACTGAGTTGTGTCTTCTTATCTAAACCCACAGATTGCATCTGTAGTACCATGTCTCAGAACACAAGCATGCTTTCTGGCCTAGCTTGCTCAGCAGTATTTCTCACAGAACACAGGTGTCTGATGTTAATTTTCATTCATTACTCAGCCACTGTGTTCATATCCAATCCTCTGATTTTATTCTGCCAATATAGTTCGTGGCCAACTGAAACTCTTGAGCTCCTCCTTACATGTAATGCAACAACCCTAACATACCTCAGATCTCATTTGCTGCTTTCGTGTTTAGACATAGCTTGCTCTTGAACATTTCTAGAGATAAGTAAAATTTATTCTTAAAACTTTTTCTCCCCATGTCTCTTTATTTACATGGATATAGATATATACACATACGTGTGTGTGTGTGTACATATGTACAGACACACACATACATACACATACACACACACACACACACACACATATATATATATATATATATATATATATATATATATATATATATATATATATACACACACACACACACACACACACACACACACACACACACACACACACACACACACAAGTATTCTTTTTTATCCCCCCCCCAAAAAAATAAACATCTAAGAATGCTCCTAAAAAGTCCCCAAAAAAGTCGGGTTCTTCCACTCCATCTTCTATGGAGCCTCCTCTCAGAAAATCCAGATTGCATCTGAAGCCTTCTGGCTCCACAATGCCTGCTACGCTTCTTAAGATGTCGTCTGATCAGAGTATTTCAGTTCTGAAGATTCTTCCTTGGGTCCGATACTCCCTCAGTTGACCCAGTTCCTTCAAGAGTTCTTTCCCCTTCTTCAAGAGACAGTGGTCCAAGTCGCCATCCATTGCTTCATCCCGTTCTTTCCGGAGTCTCGTGGAAGCTAACATGGATAGAATGATGATGTTCCTCTTGGTGCAAATACAGATGAGGGTTCTGCTGGTCCCGGCTCAGACCCCTTTGGGTCAGAAAGCCTTAGCTAGATCAATCCCTCCAGTAATGGCTCTTTTTTCCGATCCAACATTTAGTTTGAGTCTTTGGATCCAAGTTTGCTGAGATCATCTGGTTCATATCTGAGAGTACTGGTGTCCTTAGATCCAAAGGTTTCTCTGAGTGCATCAGCTCCGATGAGTTTGAAGCCATAGCATCCTCGTTGGATCCAAAGTGTTGGCGTCAACTCCGACGTTTTCAGAGCATTCTCTGCCCCTCAGAGCCTTGTCCTTGGACAGCTGAGCTCTGGCCAGTGCCCCTGGTGGATTGACTTTGGGGCAGATGGAGCTGGTGGGACAGAAGGGTGGCTTATGGGTTGGATCAGCTTCCTTCTCTCTGTGATGGTCTGCCTTTGAGGTAGTGGAGAAAGTGTTTTCTGCCTTGGCAGGACAGAGGGGCTCTTCCCCCTCTGGTCTGCTTTCTGTGTCCCATTCGTATATGCGCCAAGAACCCCGACAATCAGCTCCACAGGGACAGCCCATCCAAATCCTCCAGACTACCCAGCACTGCATTACCATTTCTTCCAACACTTACCCGGAATATCCCACCAAGGAAGTGCCCTGGAAGAGAAAGTGCAAAAGGAGGCACTTAGATTCCCCTCAGGAATCTATCACTTAAGACAAAAATTTCGATAAGGGGGAAGGGCCTCCCAGATCACCACCTGAAGACATCTCATTTAGAGACATTCTGGAGATCCTCAAGCAATGGAGTGGTTGGTCCTCCCAAAATCCTTCCCCAGAGGAATTGGTGTTTCTGGAGGTGTTTAGATCTGGCCTGTTTACCTCCTGGGTAACTCCACCCGCTGATGAGCTCATTTATTTGTTCTCTCAGTGGGCAAAGAAGGAACCTGATGTAGTTGAACCTATCCCCAAGAGACCAGACCAAATTCTGGCACCTGTGACAAGAAAGGAATAATGGAGCAAGGGAGTGACTGACAGATCTTCCTTGTTTGGCTTGAAAGTGAAGGATGCACACTCCAGGTGCAAGAAGGAAGGAAGGACTCTCTCTGTTGTAGGAGTAAATTTTTTGACCTCCCAAAGGACCTTTTCTAAGAACCAACATGGAAGACGAAAGATACGGTTCAAAAAATGTCAGGGTTCTTTCCAAGATCCATGTGGAGATAATACCCCCAGATGCAGAGGGGGGAACACTAGTGGAAGATGCCACCCACACGACAGAGGTAGTCCACAAAACCAAGGGTCTAGAGATTTCTTCTCTGATGGACCCTACAACTGAAAGGAGGTCTGATTGTCCCCCTCTGCAGGCAATCAGGGGTCACATCCCTGAAACAGAGAGCCTGGCTAGAGATCACAAAATACACGAGTGCAGAGAATTATTCCAGAGGTTATATAATTCCTTTTTCCGTTACACCTCCATCCTGTCTAAAGTTTCCTGATGTTCCACCCAATTGGAGGAAAGCAGCAGCACTAGAGATACAAAAGCTGCTACAGAAGAATCATCCAAGAAGTCCCCCCAGACCAGAAAGGATCCAGAACTTGCTCAAGATTCTTATTAGTGCCAAATAAAATGGGTGACTGGAGACCAATTCTGGATCTCAGCAACTTGAACAAGGCAGTTCAATATTCAAAATTTTGGATGGTCACGGTTCAGTCCATACTGCCTTTTCTAGGCAAGGACAATTGGATGTGCTCAACAAACCTTCAAGATGCATATTATCACATAAAAATGAACAAGCAGTCCTGAAGGTTCTTACGCTTCCGGCTGGGAGCCAGTCATTACCAGTTCAGAGTCCTCCCCTTTGGTCTCACATTAGCCCCCAGAGTGTTCACAAAATGCATGACAGTGGTGGCAGCTCACTTGAGGCTGCAGGGATTCTGGGTGTTTCCATATTGGATGACTGTCTCATTACCACTATGGCCAGGTATCTACTCATAATTGCAAGAAACCAGGTACTCCAAACTTGCTTTCTTCTGAGAATCGCAATGAACTACAACAAATCCCATTTGCATCCATCACAAACACTGGAATTCATAGGAGTACATTTTAATACACTATCTGAGATGGTCTCATTTCCCCTAAACACACTTCAACCTTTAAGTTTCCAAGTAAGTTACAAAAGGTATTCATAACACCAAAATTTCAGCTCGACTAATTCTTAAAGCCTTGGGGGTCAATGTCAGCAGCCATAATTCTTGTTCCCGTAGCAAGATGTCATTTGAGAATTCTTCAGTAGATGTTAGCATCCCACTGGTCACATCATTATCAGAAGACGTCAGTTCAAATAAGGATCACACAGATATGCAAGAAGTACCTTTGTTGGTGGATAAGATCGAACCAGGTTTTACAAGGCTGTCCATTCAGTCTCCCTCAACCCAAAGCCATAGTGACCATGGACACTTTCCAGATTGTATGTGTGGGAGCACTACCTGGGTGATAGCAGTCCAAGGCACTTGGTCCCCCAAAGAGACCAATTTGCATATAAATGTCCTGGAGATGAGAGCAGTGCTTTTAGCATTGCAAGTTTTTCAGGATGCTCTGCCTCTGGGAGCAGTTGGGATCCAAACGGACAATATGTCAGTAGTTTGGTACATCAGCAAACAAAGAGGAGCCAGGTCTTAACCTTTGTGTCAAGAAGCCCTCAGAGTATAGCAATGGGTGATCTCATCCAATAGATTTCTGATAGCAACGCACATTCTGGTGAAGTCCAGCGTGATAGCAGATAAAATTAACAGTTCCATTCTTCTGGTCTGTATTATATTAGCGAAAATCCTTTTAAGTGAATGTGAAAACACTGACTTGTATTGCGCGAACTGCGAATATGCCGAACGCACTAAACCACAAAATTCAAAAAAAGTCGAATCCACATAGTCGGCCAACTCCACTTCCCACTACATACTGCCTGCCCAAACAAAATAAATAAACCACATACATACACTAACCAAAACCCTACTTCTAACCCTAAAGTAAAGTACCAAAACTCTACTTCTAACCCTACACTAAACCTTACATACATTACTATGTATGCACTTACCTTAACCCGCACCCTAACCCTAAGGTCTGTAACTATCGCACACTTACCCTACAGAGGAATACCAAAACAAAATAAATAATCCAGACACACACATTTAACAAAACCCTAATTCTAACCCTACACTAAACCTTACATACATTACCTATCTATGCACTTAACCCACACCCTAACCCTAAGGTCTGTAACTATCGCACACTTACCTTACGGAGCTATACCTTAGACGGGCCAACCATGACACTTCGACATTTTGAATTTCGCGGTTTTGGACATTCGACATTTCCGTGGTTCGCGCAATACATGTCGCTCTTTTCGTATTCACGTAAATGTACTTTTGAGCATCTAAATGGAACCCCCATTCTTCTACCTCACGAGTGGTCTCTCAACAAAAAAGTGACTGAAGCAATTTTCCATCAGTGGGGCCAGTCTTGCTGCTGTCTTTTTGCATCTCCCCAAACAAGTGCAGCAGCTTCTTTGCCCTAATGTCTCCAACAGGAAAATCACAGAGGGTCGCTCTACTCCATGATTGGCCCTCCGATCTTCTCTATGCTTATACACCAACCCCATTGATTCCTGAATTTCTACAGAAAGCCACAAGGTTGAAGAGCAAAGTCATCCTCATCGCACTTTACTGGCCTTGACTTGTTTGGTTCCCCTTCCTTTGGCCTCATCTAATTTACCTACCTTGGATTCTGGATCCAATTCCAAACCTCTTGCCTCACTGACAGGCATGGTTCACCTGGATATCTCAAACCTAAAGCTGACAGCGTGGTTTCTCCACTTCTCTTAATAGCCAGACAAACTCTGCTCTACGTCATATATTTTTGTCTTTCCATAAAGCTTCCACTAGGAAAATGTACAAGAGTAAGTGGAAGAGGTTTTTTTGTTGGGTGCATCAAAAAATATCGATCCCTTTTCAGCCCCTACATAAAATTATTAGAATTTTTGGCAGAAATTTTTAATGAGGAAGCTAGCTCCTTTACCATTAAAGTTCAGTTGGCAATCTCCAACTTTCATGTAGGAGTTGACCGTCCTTCTCTAGCTTCTACTAAGATATTCAAAGCCATTCTAAGAGGTACTGTTTTACTTATACTACCTTATAAATATCCTACTCCTCCATGGGACTTGAATCTGCTTACACAGAACAAAAGACATTAGAAAATCTGATCAATTATTTATATCTTTTGCAGCTAAATTGGGCAAGTCTGTCACAAAAGTGACATTGGCAAGATTAATTATGGACTACATAGTCTTTGTCTGTAATAAATCATGTATTCCATTATCAATATTCTTAAAAGCTCGCTCTACAAGATCTATGGCAACCTTGTCAGTATTTTTATCCCAACCATTCCATGGGTAACATATGCACTGCTGCAACTGGACTAATCCTCATACTTTTATTACTCATTACAAATTGGATCTGGTCTCGGGGAAGAGCAGCCTTTGGTTCAACCATGCTCAGGAATATCCTTCCTTTGAGTCCACCCAGGACACAAGGTAGCTGTGAGAGACTCTGTCCCAGTGGTTGAGGAATGAACGAAAATTGACAACATCAGATAAAGATGTTATATACTTAACATAATGTTCCATCTGTGTTGTCTGTTTTCATTCTTGCTCAACTTCCCATCTACCAACCCTTGTAATCTAAGAGTTCTGGAAGAATGAGATGCTGTTAAGACACAACTGTGTCTTCTATGGGGCTGCAGGTATTGGTTTATGTTGTTAGGAACATTATTCAGATAGCTACAATTTATGTCACCTTAAACAAGATCTGAGGTATTTTAGAGTTAATGTATTATGGATAGGGAGGAGCTCGGGAGTTTCAGTTGGCCCCAAGCTATAGTATCAGCAAAGCCGGATCCAAGGAATGGATCAAACCCAATGGTTGAGGAAGAATGAAAATGGGCAACACAGATTGAATGTTATAGGATCATAGGAGATTACTAGGCTATCGACCAGGATGTCATTTTAAGCCTTGCTGTTTCATCCCAATATAATACCATAGAAATGCTACTCTGTACCCAAGATTACATTTAGTGATGACTGCCCATGTCCCGAAGGGTTGTGGGCTCTACCCCCGGTAAGAATTTATGGTGCCCCATCCTCTCATTCAGGTTCCTTTTGAACAGTATCAGAGGTGCTCTGTTTCACATGAATTGATAGCCTGTTCCAAAGACGTGGTAGTTGCTAGGAGATAAATCTGTCCCCCAGCATGTCCTATTTAAGTTGCAGGTCATATTTAGGTCCCTGGAACAGGCAGCCCTAGTCATGTTTAATTTATGGATATGCAGCAAGTTCATTAGGTTTGGGTCTTGGATTGCTCTGTAGGCCAGGCATAAGTCTCCCCTAAGAAGTCTATATGATATGGAGTATAGTGACTGGGACTTTAGTCGGTCTGTGTAAGGCATATGTTGGAGCCCCTTGATCGTCTTTGTTAGAAAAAAAAAAACCCTCTAAGGTCTCTCTAATTGCTGTAGCTGCTTAGGACGGTACATGCCAAATGCGGCGTTATACTCAATTATGGGCCAGATAAGTGCCAAGTATAAGGGGGTTATAACTTCTTTTGCTCTTGAGGCGATGCCTTTACTAAACAAGTGTGCTATGTAGAAAGCTTTCCTTACTACTGTCAACACATGGTGATTGAAGTTAAGGTCACAGTCAACTTGTGATCCCAAGTCCCTTAACACTTCGTGGGTACTTAGGGTATTGTTGTTGATTTGATAGTGTGAGGGGACATTATTTGTGCCGAAGGGAATGATTGTGCATTTTTTTGCATTCATTTTGAGACTGTGACTGATACACAAGTCACTGGTCTGCGGGAGACCCTCCTGGAGTATACTGACATAATTTGGGGATTCGGTGATTGCACCTAGTTTGCAGTCATCTGCAAACTTGTCAGCCACAACCCCTTAGTTTTGACCTGAACTCTTAAGAAGTATATACCAAACAAGGGGGCCCAGCACTGACCCTTGTGGCACCCCACTGGTAACAAGTCTGCTTTGATAGTATGTGTCCAGTTTGTGAGCCAGTCAGCAACCCATCTTACAGCGAAGGGGTTTACATTCAGTTTGCTAAGTTTATTTGTAATGCCTGAGTGTGGGATTGTGTCAAAAGCCTTTGCCAGGTCGAGGTATGCTGTGTGCACAGATTTGCTCTTGTCAATGGCCTTGGTCACATTTTCAAAAAAACCACCAGATTTAACAGGAAGGATATGCCCTTCACAAAGCCAGATTAGGTAAGATCAAGGGTTTGGAGGTTCCCATGTCTTTATTTGTGAGGTCCGTAATGATACGTTCCTTGGCCTTACACATGAGGTTGGTCAGGCTTATGGGTCTGTAATTCCCCAGGTCTGTTGCTAGGCCACCTTTGTGGAGGGGAATAACTGTTGCTGTTCTCCATTCCAGAGGAACAAAGCCTGTGGTTGGGCTATGATTGAAAAGGGTACTTAGTGGTGATGCTAGTTCATGTTTTAGCCTGTTAAGAAGACAGCCTGGGATGTTGTCTGGTCCCATAGAGGCTGTGTGTTTTTGCATTGGACAGGGCTTTGAGGATTTGCTGTTCAAACATGTAGGGTGGGGGGTGGATTTGGAGGAAGGTTTGTTGCAAGTTGGAAGAGGATAAGGGAGTGAAATTTTCACCAAACCTCTCCACTACCAGGTTTGCTATCTTTATGGAGTCAGTTTGTGTGATACCTTTGGCCACTAGTTCTGCACATGCTTGGGTTCTACCCTTTAGGCTACGCAAGTAGCTGTAAAAGGCTTTATGGTTATCGTTGGCTGTACTTACCAAGTTTCTCTCAAAGAAGCCCTTGGAGGATTTGACATATTCTCTTATTTGCTTATTGAGGCTGAGGAAGGTGTTTTTCCATTGTTGGGGTCTTGCCTTTGTTTTCTTGGACAGCAACTTTTTGCATTTATTGTAAAGTTTGTTGATGCTGGATGTCCACTATGGCAGCTTGTATTTACTTTTGGGCTCTGGCTTTGATTCTTTCTGGTATGGCCAAGTTTATACACTTATGCAAGCGATTATGCAGGGCTTTACTATAAGCTTCGGAATAGTTACCACTTCCAGCTTGGAGTGGGACTTGGAATTCATATATACCTTTATCTAGGAAGGTATAATTTGCCTTGGTGACATTTTATAGTCTGATTTCACCCTTTGTGAGTTCTGGTGTTAGTGCCAGCTCGAAGGTGACTGATTTGTGGTCAGTTTTAACTAATGAGGGTCCGACAGTTGCGGCAGTGCATCTGTTTGATATGTTGGTGGGGACCAGATCCAGAATGTTTGTTCCCCTTATTTGGGATATGGACAGTTTGTTCCAGAGCATTTGAATGAACAAAGTCAAGGAACTTTTGCTCTAGTGAGTTATTGCTAGAGTAACTTTCCCAGTTGATGATGGGTTAATTGAAATCCCCCATAACCAGTGTGTTTGGTAAAATTTGGTTTGTCTGCAGTTTGGTCAAGTAGGCTTCATGGGCGTCATGACCCATGGAGGGAGATCTGTAACGGCCTATGACTTGAATGTGGATCTTGCCCACTGTAACCTGGACCTGGAGTCAACTCCATGGAGCTGTCCAGTCTAACTAACTATAGGTGAATTTATCTCTAATATAGATTGAAACATTGCCTCCTTGGGTTTTCACACGTTCATTTTGCAGTCTAAAAGTGTGGAAGGCATTGTAGCTTTGCAAGGCCGGGGTACTGTCTGAGGCCTTGAGCTAGGTTTCTGTGACTGCACAGACATGTACATTTTCTAGTGATAGAAGTGCTTCCAGAGAGTGCAGTTTTTAGTTGAAGCTCCTAGCATTTAGCAGCATGACCCTTATTTTATTCTGATTAGTTAATTTCACATTTGTAATGTTGTTTTCAAGACCTTGCCTAAAAAAGGCAGTATGGGGGGAGTCGAGAGCCTTTGCCAGCAGATAAAAGCCTAGAGGCGCCAGGTGCAAACCGTCTCTGGCAAAGCAGCGAGGTTTGTCGACCATGGCTTCCCAGGCTGGCAGGAACTAGATCCCCTGTGAATGACACCAAAACCTGAGCCAGTTATTGAAATCAGTCATATTTTGTTTATAGTGTGGTATCATTCTAGGTGAGGATAGTATGCTGCTGAAGGCTAGAAGCATACCTGCCTGGAACACATACTCAGAGCTCAGCCATGTCTCTGTTCATATAGTGCAGTGAGGCATGTCTCAGATGTTCTTCGTGTTTTACTGTTGCAGTCATTACATTTGGTTAATCTGCTGGCAGGTTGCCCTCAGTCAGCCTGAATGCCAAAGTCTTGGGTCCTGCGTCGGTTGCTGTCTCCTCCTCCATGACAGCAGGTCGTCAGGGGTATAAAACATGCAGCCGATGCCATTTTCTTCAGTCTTTCTTGCTGTGTGGTGCCCGAAGCAGAAGCATTTCGCAAGTGCTGGTCGGCCGACTACTGAAATATTCGAGTTTGAGTTTCAGAACCGAAGTCTTCACTAAAGCTAAGTACCCCGTTGGGGAAACTTTTTTCTTGCTTTTTACCGATGTCAGAAAAAGTTAATAATTGTATTACTTGTGGAAAGCAAATATCTCATAAGGATTTCCATTTATACTGTATTCCTTGCCTAGGTCCTGATCACAACGTGCCTGGCTGTCGGTTTTGTGCTAGATTTAACCAACGCACTATTAAGCATCGGTATATATTTGCATCAAAGTATTTTGGAAACAGATTTAACTACCCAGAAATGTCATCGGATAGCAATCTGACTACCGAAGTACATAAAAAACGTAAGGAAAAGGACAGAGAAAGGCAGTCGAGATCCAAAACCGATGACAAAGCTTCTAAGCCAGTCGCCGGTTCGCCGGTACTCAGTGAGGCGCTTTCGCAGCCCCTGATACCCGCTACCTTCGAGTCGCAGGCCTCTGCTGACACCAATGCGGAGTCCAGCATGCTGCAAGATACTCAAGGTATTGGACCGACTGATGTATCTTCCTCGGATGGGTCCGGAGTCGCTCAGCAGGCACCGGCTTCTGAGGGTGTTTTCAGACCTCATCATTTGTGTATCAAACTAATGACAGCTGCAAAACCAAAGACAAAAGCAACTTCTAAAACTAAAAAACTGACGCATGAGCCACGTGCACAGGCCTTTATGCCTAAAAAACAGATCATCAAAATGGCTGAGGACCTAATTACCTTGGTCAGGGGTACCCATCCCCCTCCAGATAAGAGGCCTAGGTAAGACACTGACTATGAATCTTCAGATCAGGTTTCTATTTCTTTTGATTCCTCTTCTGATCAGGAATTATCTATACCTCCCTATGAGGATTCTGATGCTGAGGAGTCTATTCCATCTGCATCTCCTCCTGAGGATTATTCATTTGGAGAAACATTGCATACTTTGAGGGAACATTTTCACTGGGAGAGTCAAGACTTCTCAGAATCAAAAAAAGAGGCTCGGGGATTTCCTTCTTCTCCCTCAGCACAGACCTTTAGCCATTCCCCCTGTCCTAGACATTGTGGATGATGTGTTTTCGTAGTCAAGCTTGACCCCCGACTCCTTACCTCCGGTACCCAGTAAGCCGGACAGATATTACAGGGTCCCTGACTCGCATACATTTTTATTTAGAAACCCTGCTGCTGATCCTGAAACTATTTCACAGGGTCCAAAGGGAGTTGAGGCCTAGACAGCAAAAAATCCTACCCCCTCTGACAGATTCAAGGGCACTTGACAGATGGGGAAAAAAGGTTCATACATCTGCAACCTTGGCAATCAGGGCCTTAAACTGTCAATTTCATATGCTTAAGTACCAACAACATGTTATGGGATTGCTGAAATAGAAAATGATGTTGATTTCAGAATGTGCAGAAAATAAAGAATTGCAGGAATTATTGCATGCAGCTGAACAAGTAGGAAAGCATACTTTGCAATGTGGTTTTGATTCCTTAGAGGCCTCCTGCAGGGCCGCAGTTACTAGGTCTGTGATTAGGAGGCATGCCTGGTTAAAGGAACAAAATTTGCCTGATCATGTTAAAGCTAAACTGCTAGATGCACCTTTACAGCATGATTCTCTGTTTGGTATTAAGGCAGAAGAGGTTTTAAAGAAAATGGAAGACAAAGCTAAATCTATGCAAATTGTTTAAAACTTCTTACAAGTGTAGCCACCAAGATTCAGTAGACACTGGCCTACAAAAAAATTGGTCCTTTCCTGTGTCAGACAGAGCTCAAAGGGGCAAATCCAGATGCCCTAAGGGTTCCAGATACCAGGCGCAAGATTCATACAGGTCAAAGCAATGGGATGCTTCCACCTCCAAATTGGTTTGAGATAAAGCGCAAACCTACAGAAAGCAATCCCAATGACTTCCCTCTGCCTACACCAAACACTTATCTATTGGCAGCACCCATAGGGGAAAATTAGCACTTTTTGCTCAAAATTGGCAGTTAATAACCCAGGACAAGTGAGTTCTAAACATCGTATCATAGGGATACAGATTCCATTTCCACACACAGCCAATGGCAAAGGGTTGGCCAGATCTGCCAAAAAATCAATGGGCAGAGGCACAGAAACAGGTTACGTCCCTCATGGATATGGGGGCCATTCAGATAGTACCAAAACAGGAAAAAGGACAAGGTTTTTACTCAACTGTTTTTGGTACCCAGAAAGGACAAGGTCTGGCAGCCAATACAGGATTTATCGATTTTGAACACATACCTGGACATTCCAAAATTCAAAATGCTGACTTTGCAGCAGCTTCTGCCCATGCTGGGCAAGAATGCCTGGCTGGTGACTTTAGACCTAAAAGAGGCATACCTGCATGCTCCAATAAGACAATCGTGCAGAAGATACCTCAGATTCAAGGCTGGCTTAATGCATTACCAATTCTCTGCACTGCCCTTTAGCTTATCTACTGTGCCCAGGGTCTTTACAATGTGCCTGGCACCAGTAATTGCTTTTTGCAGACAAAGAAGTATACAAATATATCCTTAGACGACTGTCTCATTCAAGCAGAGAACAAGGACACTCTTCTTCGACACCTGGCATTTGTGAAAAGGCTTCTAACATCCCTAGGGTACACAATAAACTAAAAGAAATCGCAACTGGTGCCCTCTCAGAAGATAACATTCCTGGGTGCAAGCTTGAATACAACTGCCCAGATGGCTTACCTCACGCCAGACAAGCAAAGGCAACTGACTACTTACTTCAAACTGATGGCAACAAAAACCCAGTCTTCTGCAAGACAAATTCTGCAGGCTGTGGGCTTCATGGCATCCTGCATCCTACTGATTCCATATGCAAGACTGCATATGAGGAAACGTCAATGGTACCTAAAATGTTTATGGAGTCAACATTCACACAGTCTGGAAACAATGATTCTTCTCATTCCCTGCCTGCAACAGGAGTTTCTATGGTGGGCAAAGGCATGTCACCAAAACATGGGACGGCCCTTCACTCTACCCCCTGCCAGCCAAACTTTAACAACAGACGCATCAGATTATGCCTGTGGGGCCCACATGGCAGGAAGATGCATTCAAGGCATATGGACACCAAAACAAATGCATCAACATATCAACCAGAAAGAGATGCTAGCTGTTCAAAATGCCCTAACAGCCTTCAAGGACTTACTTCATCTAGGACAACTGCTGATAAAGACGGACAACACCACAGTCATGTGGTATATAAACAAACTAGGGGGCACACACTCATACCCCCTTTGCAGATTAGTCATGGCACTGTGGGACACAGCTTTGACCTACGAATTACATCTTCAAGCTCAATTCCTGCCAGGAAAACAAAACACTCTGGCAGACTATTTAAGCAGAAACCTTATGGCTCCTCACGAGTGGAAACTGAAGCCACAAATCTTCAGCATAACAGAGAAATGGGGGAGCCCAGACATAGATCTATTTGCCTCTCCTCACAATTATCATTTGAAAAGATTCTGCACAAGGACTTATCACAGACAAGCATGGAAAGTGGACGCCCTATCCTTCAGTTGGAAAAACCTATTAGTTTACGCCTTTCCTCCTCTGCCTCTTCTCCCCAAAGTCCTCCTAAAAGTCAGACAAGAGAAACCAAAGATGATACTAATTGCTCCGGACTGGCCCCGCCAACACTGTTACCCAGTCCTAAGGCACTTGTCTCAATACCCAGCTTGGACCTTGCCACAAAGACCACAACTACTGTCCCAGCAAAACAATCAGATCCTGCACAATCAACTACAGACCCTGAACCTGGCAGCATGGCTGATCATGTAGTCATACAAAAAACACCTCTCAGTAAAGCTATGATGGATGTCATTTTGGAAGCCAGAAGGCGTAGTACAAGAAAATCTTATGCTGACAAATGGAAGAGTTCTGTGCTTGGAATCAAGCAAAAGGAAATGATACAGCAGAACCAAATATTCCTCAGATATTGCAATACTTAACTGAGATGCTTGACAAAGGCCTATCTTTCTCATCAATTAAAATCCATGCCTCTGCCATTTCGACTCATTACAATACAGAGCCACCAATCTTTTCTCATCCTTTACTAAAGTAGTATCTTAGAGGAACCAAAAATTTAAGGCCTCCTAGAAGATCACCATTGCCTGCATGGGACCTCAGTTATGTGTTGGAAAAACTCACCTTGCCTCCATTTGAACCAGCTGCTACTGCTGATATAACGTTTTTATGGAAAACAGCTCTGCTACTAGCAATTACTTCAGCAAGAAGAGTTTCAGAGCTACAGGCCATCATGGCTGTTGAGCTTTTTATCATATTTTACCCAGACAGGGTGTCTTTGAAGACAAATCCTACTTTTATGCCTAAGGTGGTTTCCAGTGTGGCTCTTAATCAAACAATTCATCTGCCAACCTTTTATCCAAATCCGCAGAATAAGGGGGAGAGAATTCTACATTCCTTGGACGTACACAGACAGCTAAGATTCTACTTGAGCAAGACTAAAACGCTAAGAAAAACTGAGCAATTACTAGTGGCATATGCTGCAGGATCAGAAGGCAAGGCTATTACAAAGCAGACAATTTCAAAGTGGATAAGCCACTGCATCCGTTTCTGCTATTTACACCATGGTAAACCTGTGCCCGGGGGCATTAGGTCTCATTCCACCAGAGCTGCAGCTACTACAGCAGCCTTTCTCAGGGGAGTACCAACCAAAGACATTCTAGAGGCTTTTACTTGGAGTTCTGTCCACACTTTTACAAAGCATTATCATTTGCCTCTCTACTCAAAATCCAGGGCAGGCTTTGCCACTACAGTTCTGCAGGGCCTTATAGCCGCTCCCAATGCTGTTTAGATCCAGCCTCCCAACCATAACTTTGGGATTCTATCCAAATGTAATGACTGCAGCAGTGAAACACGAAGAACATAGTACAGTTGTGTGCACTTACCATAAATGTAGATGTTCGATTGTATTCACTGTTGCAGTCCAGGTTACCCTCCCGCCATCCCCCTGTCATTCTGGAGTTTATCTTTCCTTCTCTGTCTTCTACAACCTATGTGGTGTATTTGCTTGTAGATGAAGGTAAAGTTTATATTGATGCATGTATGATTATATATATATATATATATATATATATATATATGTGTGTGTGTACATTTTGCTACCTTTTTGGGGGCACCTGACATCGGGGGCAAGAAAAACTAAAGAAAATGGCGTCAGCTGCATGTTTTATACACTTGACATGACGTCATGGAAGAGGAGACAGCAACCGACGCAGGACCCAAGACTTTGGAATTCAGGCTGACTGAGGGCAACCTGTCAGCAGATTTCCCAAATGTAATGACTGCAACAGTGAATACACTCGAACATCTACATTTATGGTAAGTGTACACAACTGTACTGTCAATCACACCAATATGAGCTATGACAAAGACATAATAGTACTTGTTGCTGAGGGACCTGAGTGCATGCTTCATCTGACAAATCCTGGCACTGGACAGGCAGCTGACCGTGACTTTCTCCTTGTCTAA
The DNA here is from genome assembly GCF_019279795.1 of Protopterus annectens. Lineage (NCBI taxonomy): Eukaryota > Metazoa > Chordata > Ceratodontiformes > Protopteridae > Protopterus > Protopterus annectens. The sequence continues at coordinate 1,740,144,910 of NC_056743.1, forward strand.
CCTGATGACTGGGACATCCGTGCGTCTCACTAGTGAGTTTCCAATCACAAGAAAATTTGGTTTTTGAGTGTTATGAATTACTGGCTTGCTGATTGAGACACTGGTATTGCTGTGTGTCGGTGGTGCTATGGGAGCTGTGTTAGTTGTTGCAGTCTTGTGTTTTGGGGGTCTCTGTTTTTTTCTGTAAGTTTTTCGAGAGAACTTCCGTATGTGGATTAATGTGTTTGATGCATACTATGTGTATGAGTAGTATTACTATGAGCATATGTAGTGGTGGGTGAGTTGACGGCCTTCTCTGTGTTACCGTTTTGAGACAGAGAGCATGGATTCTAGATTCTTGGTGTAAATACATCACTCGACAGAGCATGGATTCTAGATTCTTGGTGTAAATACATCACTCGAAATCTGTACAAGTGTGTGTTGTTAGTAGAAGGTTGTCTGTTCATGAGGCAGTTGCTACACTGCCTCAAGAGACCCAAATCAATAAGGTTGGCAGGAGAAAAAAGGTTAGTTCAACTGTCCATAGTGCTAGTTGAAGACAGTTGTCACTAGGGGTGGCTATTCAGAATCGATCACAGAGGAGCTCAATTGCTGGATATTTCTGCCTAGGTTTAGGGAAAATTTGTTGAAATTAACTGTCCAGCTATGGCGCACAACTGTACAGCAGTGTGCGGTGCTGAGCAACGCGCAAGTAAGCAAAAAACCTGTTCGAATGCAGGACCTAAATACCAGAAGCTAAAACTTAAAAAAATAAATAAATAAAATAAAAATAAATACTTTATACAAAAATTCAAAAGGACCAGTGAGGATGCTTATTCCAAGCCCTAGACCCGCTTCCTTTTGTCCAGACAAGTCCCAGTCAACACAATTCTGTCAGAAAAGTGCACGATAGACCCCTTCCGATCCATAATGGCCTGGAAAACGTGCTCAGAACAAACAAACCATTACAAACAGTTCCAGAAGGAGCAAGCCTGTATATGGACTATGATACAGCTACTAGCTACCCTAGTTTCAGTGGGGAACACTAGAAAATGTTTAAAACAGCAGACACTGAAACATTTTTAAAACAGTAGAAAATCAGCTAGGGGGCTCTAAAGAATGTTTTAAACAGTTAACAGATCATTTATTTAAACACTACTTGGCTGGAAAACCAGAACAAGCTAAACGGGTAGCTTAAAAACCGTGACAATTACCAGTAAATACTTAAGTAGTGAAACTAACAAAAAATCTTTGCAGATGGTCAAAACAGCAATACATTTTGATTTAACAGGCACAATAGAGTAGACAATTTCAATACAACAGTGTAGTTTAGTAGTAGTTTAGTACACAGTAAATTAAATACAGTATAAAAGTAGGCAGCAAGCAATACAAAATTGCAGTTGTTGTTGTCTTTCGGCCACAGCGGAACTCCAATCCGCTAATGATTGGCAGTAAATTTTGACGAACGCCAAGGTGCCAGCTCGACGTTCAACCTTCAATGAAGGCACGCCCATTTACGCATGTCTTTCGAATGCCCACCCAACCTCGGGGAGGACATACAGACTCCACACAGAATAAAAATTGCAGTAAGAAGTATAAATAAGCAAAAAAAAAAAAAAACAGACAACTTATGGTTTTTGGAAGCTCAGAAGCCTCTAGTCGTCTGGTGTCACAGCTCAAGAGTTGTGGCTGGTAGCCCACCTCAGTTCAGCTCGGTATAGTACATAACTTTATATTCTGTAGTTTAACTTGCTTAAAATTATAGTCTGAAACAATTCTACTAGCAAAAATCTATTCTGGCACATATAGGTTTAGTATTTTATCCCTCTAACAAGTTGTATTTCTGGTTTCTTCTTCATACTGAGGCATTGATTGCAAGAGCCACTGATGACCTGTTAACTGAATTGAAAAAAAAGGGAAATAAACTGGCTATTTCACAGCTCCATTCCCAAGTAATCTAAGAGTTTCCGATCTCCATGGTTAGCAAGGTTTTTGGTGGTATAGGAGGAAGGAACAAAAAAAACAGAAACAAACAAAAAATCAGCAGTACAGGATCCCCCCCCCCCCAAAAAAAAAAAATCTAGTCATTGTGATCCTTAGTGATGTGCACATTTGCAACCCCTCTATCCCCCAACCTCAGTAATCATCAGTGCATCCTTTAGGAAAAGTATTGTCATTATACAAAGAACTGTTAGACTGCTAGAAAGTAAGATTTTTTTAAGTAACCTGGAAGAAAGTTAAGATGCAACAAATCAAGTAACTACATTAAAATCTATATTCTGTAGCTTGCAGTCTTGTAATGTAAGAATATTCCATTGCAGTGATTCGGTCTGTCACAATTTCAGTTACAGTTTACCACCATGTCAGTCTGCTGAAGTTTGAAAAGCAGGTTACCTACCTCAGAGATATATAATTTTTTTTAAACCATTTTCCTTTGCTGACTGCTGGCCATTAATTCCTCTTAACCAGTTGGCCGATTTATTCCAGCTTCACTGGAATGAGAGCCAACTATGAGTCTTGTCGTAGAGGTAGCTGTCAGGGTTTTTGTTATTTTTAGCTCCAAACCCACAACTCATGCTTACTAATGTGCACAGGAGTCTGTGTGTAGTGGGTGTCAGCAAGGGCATGTCACTCACTTCTATGGGCGATTTAAGCCCTCAAGACTGTCATGCACCCAGTGTCCTCTTTACTTTTTGTTATTTGCTTTATATTTAGAGCCGTTGGCAAAGAAAATGAGATTTACAAAATCAAGCATATAACTGGTATGGTAATCGATAAAAGCTATCTTTATTTGTGGATATTATTTTGTACTTGATCCAGAAAAGGGCATTTTCAAGACTCTTTCAGACCTGGCTTCATATAGACCAGTTTCAGTTTTAAACAGTGATGATAAAACTGTATCTTTGTACTAGGTAAGATAATGGCAAGGGTGTTGCTAAAATTGGTATATATGGATCATTCTGGAATTTGGGGAAGAGAGGCAAACATTTGACAACATTAACTGAACAGTGATGATTCAGGAGGCAGCTGTATTTAAAAAAAAATGCCACTGTTGGTGACTCTTGATGCAGCGAAGGTATTGAATAGAGTCAGCTAGAATTTTATGATTTGGGCAGTGGAAGCATTTTTATTCCCCGATAGAATAATAGAGTTAATGAGGAGACTGTATGAAAGGTCAGAGGGAACAATTAAGGTTAGAGGGTTCCTATTTGACAAGCTGTGTTAGGCATAGGTGTCCTATTTTCTATTTATTTGCCTTATACTTAGATCCACTGGCAAAGAAAATAAGGAACTCACAATTCAAGAGTATAACTCTGGTAATCAAGAAGCTTTATTCTTAGATGACATTATTTTGTACTTGATAAATCCAGAAGAGTACATTTCATTGCTGTGGAGCATTTTGAGATGGTTTTAGATCTTCTCAGAATTTAAAATTAGTGAAGATAAACAAAGGCTATAGCAGTAAACCAGATCTTCTCAGGATTTAAAATTAGTGAAGATAAACAAAGGCTATAGCAGTAAACTTTGTATCCACACATGAATTGGTTCATCGATTCCCATATTTATGAGGACAGAGTAAGACAAAGTATTTTAGATGCATGGATTAAAAATTATTCTTGTATGCAGCTAAGGATATGTATGAAGCAACTAAATAAAAAAAAAACTGAGAAACTAGAAGCTGTTGGTTATATATACAGGTAGTCAGGTACAAGCAGTGGAAATGTTTAGTCCTTTTAGTCTTGTATACAGGTCAGGCATATTTCTACAAACCAGAGAAGTTGTGGATGATGATAGAGTTGAAGAAATTTATTTGGGAGGGAAAGAGCGCAAGAGTTAAGTGGGATACATTAGTCCTCCCCATAGAGCAAGGTAGGTTAGGAATGGATATTTCAGGGCAACACTGTTAAGGCTGACATATGTAACACAAGTAGAAGGGTTTTACTTCAAGGCAGAAAGGAATGATGAAACAAGAGGAAAGTTTAAGAAATGCTCGGAGTTGGTGCAGAATGGCACACAATACACTGAACTGACCGATATCGCCAACATCCTGGCAGACAGGTTCAGTGCAAACTTCACCCCCCTCACCCCCAAAAGGGCCCATAACCATACCAGAAGAATGTAGAGTCCCTGAAATCACAGACACTCAGGTTAAAACGACCCTCTCCAAAGCCAAAAACACAGCATCAGTGGGACCGGACGGTGTCCCAGACTGCGTCCTACATGAGCTCAAAGATGAACTAACCCCTCACCTAAACACTCAGTTCAAACTCAGCCTCTCCACAGGCTACATACCCATAGAGTGCCGCACAGCAATGGTTATTCCGCTCCACAAGGGTGGAGCCACAACAGACCCCGGGAACTATCGCCCTATAAGCCTGGAGCATTTTGAGATGGTTTTAGATCTTCTCAGGATTTAAAATTAGTGAAGATAAACAAAGGCTATAGCAGTAAACCAGATCTTCTCAGGATTTAAAATTAGTGAAGATAAACAAAGGCTATAGCAGTAAACTATGTATCCACACATGAATTGGTTCATCGATTCCCATATTTATGGGGACAGAGTAAGACAAAGTATTTTAGATGCATGGATTAAAAATGATTCTTGTATGCAGCTAAGGATATGTATGAAGCAACTAAATAAAAAAACTGAGAAACTAGAAGCTGTTGGTTATATATACAGGTAGTCCGATACAAGCAGTGGAAATGTTTAGTCCTTTTAGTCTTGTATACAGGTCAGGCATATTTCTACGAACCAGAGAAGTTGTGGATGATGATAGAGTTGAAGAAATTTATTTGGGAGGGAAAGAGCGCAAGAGTTAAGTGGGATACATTAGTCCTCCCCATAGAGCAAGGTAGGTTAGGAATGGATATTTCAGGGCAACACTGTTAAGGCTGACATATGTAACACAAGCAGAAGGGTTTTACTTCAAGGCAGAAAGGAATGATGAATACCAAAATCCAGAGCAAAGGAGAAAAGCGAACCAGTTCAACAGTAGCTCACTGCCAATTTTATTCAAAATAAAAGACGAAAAACATATAAGATCAAGCGCTTTCGCCTGGATCAGTACCAGGCTTTTTCAAGATGAGTTTACACTTACAAAATCACAAATTTATATACTGCAAGTAATAAAATCACATGATCAAATGTGTTAACAGCTTAATTGATGGGCAAATAAATTAATAGGCAAATAAATTATTAACCCAATGCAAACAGAACCACTGAGTCATGCTTTTAAATAAATTATAAGCCATGCAATAATAAAAACACTTCTGTAAAACAATAAGATGTTAAAAAACATTAAAAAACATTGAAAAACATTAATGCATCATTAATCAATCCTAAAAATCTTTTTTTAAAAATCTTTGTTAGAATGGGTAAATAAATAAATAGAACCTATAAAACCACAGTGTGTGTGTTCAGAACACTTTGTACAAAAAATGCCTACAAAAAGTGATGAAATTTATTGGTTAATAAATAAATAAAACTATCTGTTGTGTAAAATAGACTCAGCCATAAAAACTGTAGTTTTATAAATTATAGTTTTATAATTTATAATTTAGCCCTTCTTAATTTTAGGACACTAGCAATGCTGACACTGTCATTCAGGCCTGGGGGTTTTGTGGCATTCAATTTGAGTTGCCACAACAGCTCCTTATACTCAAGCCGAGCCTCCCAGTCCCCTCCTCTACTGTCCTGCAGAACTTGCTCTAAAACCATAAATCTCAACTGCATGTTAGGGCATGTGCCAAAGTGTTTGTAAAAAGCATTAGTGTCCTTCTTTTTAGAAATTTCATATAAATGCTCGTAAATCCTTCTAAGGGTTCTCTCGGTTTTACCCACATAAAAACTACAGCATTGTATGCAAAAACCCAAATGCACAACACCCTTCAACCCACAGTTGTAGTAATGTTCAGCCCTAAATTTAAATCTTCTTGATGGGATGAATAATACACTGTCGTTTACCACATAGGTGCACTGCTTGCATGCTCCACAACTATAGGTCCCAAGTTTGGGGCAAGTTCGCTTACCACCTACTCTAGGTCTCCCTTCAAATAACCCTTTGAGATTCCTATCCTTCCTTCTAACAAAAGAGGGATGCTCATTGATTATTTGCTTAAGCTCTTCATGCTGTTTCAGAATAGGCCAAAATCTTAAAATTGACTGTTCTACCTGGGAAGAATCCTCCGAAAAAGTGTAAACAAAGCTATTGTGAGAATCAAACTTCCCCAAAGATTTTGAACCAGTATCCTGTGTTGTCCCTTTCCCCAACAAAGGGGAATATACATCGTCCCTACCCGCAATGACCTCCTTGGCTAACTCATTAACCAAATGTGCCGGATACCCTCTTTCTCCAAAGAGCTGCTTTAATAAATTCACCTCTTCTAGAAAATATTCACCCGTACTACACATTCTTGAGGCACGTATAAACTGTCCTTTGACTATGCCTTTTTTCTGATAAAAAGGATGACCACTGTAAATAGGAATTCGAAAAGGATGCTTTTCTGTAAACTTTGGACTGGAAAATACCATTGTAAATGTCCTTGGAAAGAGTAATGTCCAAATAGTTCAGGGAATCATGACTTACATTGTAGGTGAATTTCAAGAAAAAGGTGGTGGAGTTAATGTAATCCATAAAATCAAGAAATTGGTCCAAAGTACCATTCCAGAGCAAACATATGTCATCCAGGTATCGTTTGTAATGACTAATAAACCTGACCCAATGTGTGGAGAAAATAAATTCACTCTCCCAATGGTACAAAACAATATTGGCATAGCTGGAGGCACAAGCAGTCCCCATTGCTACACCCTTTTTCTGCTTAAAAAATTCGCCACTGAAATAGATGAAATTATTTTCTAATATAATTTCCATAAATTCCACCAATAATCCAATGGTGTTGCCATCTAGGTTGGACATAGCCGCTAATGTGTCATTAAACCATTCCAAACCTAAGTTGTGGGGAATGCTGGGAAATAACTCCACTATGTCAGTTGTGACCATTAGCAGGTCAGGCTTAAATAATTCTTTCTGGATACCTTTCAAAAATTCCCACGAGTCCTTGCACACATGGTCCAGTGAAAATGCAAATTCATTAATGGTGAAATCAATGAATTTGCCCAGTGGTTCAGTTATACCACCGGCTCCTGCAGCAATAGGTCTAAAATTCAGTGGAGCTAAACCTTTGTGGGTCTTAGGAATCCCAAATATCACCGGGATTCTTGGGTTCTTAACATAGAGGTAATTGAACAACTTCTCATTAATGGCTCCCTGTAACAAATGATCCGTAAGCAGAAAACTAATTTTGGAGTGTGCTAAATTCATCTCATTTCTGGAAATTAATTCATATCGTTCGGTATCCTGTAACATGTTGTAAATGAATGTATCATATACCATGTTGTACATTAAAACAGTGCCACCACCCTTGTCTGGCTTCATCACCCTGATGTCTTCTTCTCTGAACCTATCTATTAATTGGCTTGAATCCTGATTCAAGTTGGAGTATGAAGTATGTACTCTGTTAGTGCAATGATTTCTTAAATCAGCTTCTACCAATTCCTCAAAAACTTTTAGAAATGGATTCAAAGGCGGATTAAAAGTACTGGGTCTAGATAGCCCCCCCACAATCTGAGTTTGATCTTTAAAATACAAAGCAAGATTCAGACGTCTAGTAAACATTTTTAGGTCCACCAAGACATAAGTTAAATCAACATTGCACTTGGGTACAAACTGAAAACCTCTGGTGAAGAGTTCAAAAAAATCATTAGTCACTTTAACATCAGTAAAATTGTAGATAGAAAAATTACCCTTTTTCACTACCACACATTCACCATGAACAGTTTCAGATAAATGGTTAGAAGGGGTACAAATAATTGTACAATTCATACCCCTTATCTCCGTGTTCTGTTCCAGCCCTGTGGTTGGTACATAGTCCGTCTCCCCCCTGCCCTGCCCGGGGGATAATAAAAATCCGAAGGTCCATCTTGATTGTTCTTTTGGGCAAGTCTTTCACTCCTCCTAGGCAAATCTGGGGCTGGAACAGGGTCATTATCATTAACATTTACCTCATTGTTCGCATCAATGTTTTGCCTTGTGTCTTGTCTATTCCTACCCAACAATGGGTAGGCAGTACCTTCCCTGTATTCCACAAGATCACGCTCAAGTTTCCTAATTTTACGATTCACTATTTTAATACAAAATTGGTCCACCTCATTAAAGACATTATCAGCCTGAATCAGCATTGCTAGTGTCCTAAAATTAAGAAGGGCTAAATTATAAATTATAAAACTATAATTTATAAAACTACAGTTTTTATGACTGAGTCTATTTTACACAACAGATAGTTTTATTTATTTATTAACCAATAAATGTCATCACTTTTTGTAGGCATTTTTTGTACAAAGTGTACTGAACACACACACTGTGGTTTTATAGGTTCTATTTATTTATTTACCCATTCTAACAAAGATTTAAAAAAAAAGATTTTTAGGATTGATTAATGATGCATTAATGTTTTTCAATATTTTTTAATGTTTGTCAATGTTTTTTAATGTTTTTTAACATCTTATTGTTTTACAGAAGTGTTTTTATTATTGCATGGCTTATAATTTATTTAAAAGCATGGCTCAGTGGTTCTGTTTGCATTGGGTTAATAATTTATTTGGCTATACATCGTCCCTACCTTTACAGAAGTGTTTTTATTATTGCATGGCTTATAATTTATTTAAAAGCATGGCTCAGTGGTTCTGTTTGCATTGGGTTAATAATTTATTTGCCTATTAATTTATTTGCCTATCAATTAAGCTGTTAACACATTTGATCATGTGATTTTATTACTTGCAGTATATAAATTTGTGATTTTGTAAGTGTAAACTCATCTTGAAAAAGCCTGGTACTGATCCAGGCGAAAGCTCTTGATCTTATATGTTTTTCGTCTTTTATTTTGAATAAAATTGGCAGTGAGCTACTGTTGAACTGGTTCGCTTTTCTCCTTTGCTCTGGATTTTGGTATTCAGAAAGTAATGATGAAACAAGAGGAAAGTTTAAGAAATGCTCGGAGTTGGTGCAGAATGGCACACAATACACTGAACCGACCGATATCGCCAACATCCTGGCAGACAGGTTCAGCGCAAACTTCACCCCCCCTCTCACCCCCAAAAGGGCCCATAACCATACCAGAAGAATGTAGAGTCCCTGAAATCACAGACACTCAGGTTAAAACGACCCTCTCCAAAGCCAAAAACACAGCATCAGTGGGACCGGACGGTGTCCCAGACTGCGTCCTACATGAGCTCAAAGATGAACTAACCCCTCACCTAAACACACAGTTCAAACTTAGCCTCTCCACAGGCTACATACCCATAGAGTGCCGCACAGCAGTGGTTATTCCACTCCACAAGGGTGGAGCCACAACAGACCCCGGGAACTATCGCCCTATAAGCCTGACTAGCTTTGTCTGCAAGGCTGTGGAGCGCATCATCATGGAACCCCTTAACAGAGATATTGGGAACCTCCAAACACTGGACCCTACCCAGTTTGGCTTTAAGGGCAGATCATGCCTCCTAAACTTGGTGGACTTCTTTGAGACAGTTACCAAGGCTATAGATGAGGGAAAGGTGGTACACACAGCCTACCTAGACCTCGCTAAGGCCTTTGACACCTTTCCCCATTCTGGTATTATAGACAAGCTCACCAGCCTGAACATAAACCCCTATGTCACAAGATGGATTGCCAACTGGCTCACAGACAAAACCCACATGGTGAGAGTTGCATGAGCTAGGTCCGACTCTAAACCGGTTACAAGTGGCGTTCCCCAGGGCTCAGTCCTAGGACCCCTCCTGTTCAGCATATACTTCTCAGAGGTACAGGCAAGCACAGGAGGACTATGGCTGACCAAGTCCGCAGACTACTGCAAACTAGGGGCTATAATTGACTTTCCGGCTGACACAGACATTCTCCAAAAGAGTCTCACTGAGACGGATACCAGGTGTCAAAATCATGGCCTCAAGCTAAATGCCTAAAAGTGCATAGTCATCCCCTTTGGAAAAAACAAAGTACCCACAAACTACCACATAAGTGGTAGTCCCCTAAATACGGAAGATGTAATAAGGGATCTGGGGACCCAAGTAGATAGTAATCTCACCTTTGTTAATCACATTGCCAAAGTGGTTAGAAAATCCTTCTATGTGGCCCACCTAATCACAAAAGGGTTCGCATCCAGATCAAGAGAGGTCATTGTGCCCCTCTACTCATCACTCATCACTCATCAGACCCATCATAGAGTACAACACCCCATTTGGGATGTACCTTACAAGACACCTGCAATAGCTGGAAAGACCACAGAAGTACCTCACCATGAGGATCACTGGCCTCAAACAGATGCCCTATGCAGCTCGACTGAAGAAACTCCAGTTGTACTGGGTTGCATACCGCCTACTCAGAGGTGATCTGTGCCTGACATACAAGGCCATGGCCAACCCAGAATTGATGGACATGCTCCACCTAAAAAAAACCTTATCCCCTCGAGCCACACGCTCTAGGGATCTAAACCTCACCACAACAATAAATAGGACATACTGGAGGGATAGATTCCTGTCCCAGAGACTTCCCCTGCTTTGGAACAATATCCCAATCTACATTAGGCAGAGCTCCTTGCTAACACTCTTCAAAAGAAACCTTGAGTGGATGGGAAACAGAAAGTTTACCTCAGGGATCACTTCAGTGGCTCTGCTGGACATAGGCACGGGGAACTAATCTAAGGGGGCGGCGAAAGCCAACACATTCTGGCTAGGCTTATAAATGCCTTGGAGCAGATAGCCTAGTACCAACCTATGAACCTAAGGCAAGAGTAGGATTCTGGATGCAAATCTTGAAGAAAAACAACCACTACCAGATAGAATAATATATTCATAAAGTAACAGACAGTATTCTAAAATCTAAGCCAGCACAAAAATGGAAAAAGGAGATTTCACCATTAAGGATGATGTAAGTAGAGAGATTTATTTATTTGACATTTGTTAACCGGGTTGGTCCAGCTGAGCGAAAAGGCACATTTTCAGTGGAGACCCGAGGAGAAAAGCTCCAACAAAGATCATACATAAATCACATGACATTGAAATTACAAAAGTTGCATACATTTGTTACAGTAATTAGAAAACATAGAATAAAAAATGGCTAATTGTGATGTAAGGACAATAAGAACAATGATGGAAGTAATTAGTGTTACAATATTTTGAAGTCACGACAAGCAAAAAATAAAAAGTAGTAATAAGTTGAAAACTGACATATTTACCGTGATCAACCTTGAGATGAACAAGAAGAGCTCCTATGCAAGTTTTGGAAGTAGATGGGGAGAGAGATAATACATGTTAAATAAAAACAACAGAAAGAGTTTTGTAAGAAAAGATAGAGAGGAGGTTGAGCAGGAGAGATGCAGGTTTTATGCGAGGCCATGACAATGGCAGATCTAAGTGTTGGCTAGATGTTTCTTGAGTTCTTTTTGAAAGTGTTGTGGTTTGTAATCTTTCTTATGATGGGAGGGAGTTTGTTCCAATGCTGGGATACTGAGTACTTGTATAATAGTTTTCCAGAAGCTCTGTTGGGTTTATATATTTGAAGGTGTTGGTCGGTACTACAGAGTGGGCGTGTGGGAGTATAGGAAGATTATAAGATTGGCTATAGAGGGGCAGTTAGGGTTGTTGAGTAAGTAGTGAGTTATGTTAAGTTGGGAAAGTAGAAGTTGGGGGAATTCAAGCAACAGTAGGTATTTCAGAGCCAGGCAGTGCTGTGAGGAAGGTTTGCAGCAAATCTGGCAATTTTATTGTAGGTTTGTAAGCTTGAAGGTTGGTAAGGGTTGGAGCAACATAGAGTAGAGTCTGAAGTAAGTAGACCTGGTTCAGCGATGCCTTAGATTCCTTTGTGAGGTATTTGCTATTTCTATAGAGGAGACCGAGTTTTGATTGTGTTTTTTTTTTTTTTATTGACTGTTGGGCATGGAGGTCGAATTTTAATTCATCGTCGATTATCATACCAAGTAACTTAGTGTGGGGCTCTGCATTTATGATGGTATAATTTAAGGAGAATATGGAGAATGTGGGTTTGAGGTGAGAGAGATTTTGGAAAAATGAGTACAAGTTTATTTTTTTGGGGTTAAGAATCAACTGTTTTTTAGTAAGCCATGTTTCAACATAGATAAAGGAGTTTTGGTTAAGAGTGAGAAGTTGTGAGATGTTGTCAGAGTAGGAGATAAGAGTTGAATCATCTGCATACTGAATAAGAGAGGAGTGGCTGCACGAGGTCTAGAGGTCATTGGTGAAAATATTGAAGAGTAGAGGTCCCAAGATGGAGCCCTGTGGAATACCGGTATAGATAGGGAGGAATAGGGAGCAGGTGGAATGCCATCTAACTGATTACCTTTGATTAGAGAGGTAACTAGAGAACCATTCAAGGGTGAAGGTTGAGAGATTAAGGTTGGCTGGCTTGGTTAGTAATTTAGGATGGGATACTGTATCGGAGGCTTTTAAAAGGTCTAAGAAGAGACAGGAAACAAGTTTATTATTGTCTCTGGCATCAGTTATATTGTTAATGAAAGATAGAGCGGTAGTGGTACTATGATGTGGGTGGAAACAGTGTTGGGTTGGTGTCAGATGGTTTTCTTGGATAAGGAATTTGAGAAACTGGGAATGAATACATTTTTCAAGGATTTTTGAGAGGGGGAGAGGATAGCTATGGGTCTATAGTTGGATGGATCCGTGGAGTTGCCACCTTTTATGGAGTGGTATGACATAGAAGGTTTTCCATATGTCTGGTACTGTGACTTTATGAATGGATCTGTTGATGAGAATTGAGACCAGATAAGCAATAGAGTTGGCTGCAAGGTTGCGAAAGAGAGGAGCTAGATTATCAGCAGAGGATGGATTTAAAATATGAGGTGGCTATGGGGCTGAGAGAGAGAGGGTGGGATCAGAGGGTATGGGAGGAGAGCTAGTATAAGTTGAGTTGTGGGTAGGGTTGGTAGGTTTTTGAATAGTATTGATGAAATAATGGTTAAGAAGGATGGTGGTCTGCTGGACTGATGAATTAGGGTAGGGATTAGGAGTCTGAGGGTTTCCAGGGTGGAGGATAGAGTTGATGGCTTTCCAGAAAGTTTTGGGATTAGTACGTTGGTTAGTCTGGGCCTTGAAGTAAAACTTTCTTTTATTATTGAAGATGTGTTTTTTGTCAAATTTCTAAGTTCTTTGAAATATTGATGGTTGGTGGGGGATTTTGATTTTAAGTAAATTTTCCATGCAAAGTCTCTTTGGTGCATTAGAGTGCGAGTTTCTTTTGACAGCCAGGGTGCTAGATTTTAACCCGATTTCGAATACAGGGGCTAGTGAGTTTAGAATCTGCAGGAAAATATTGTTGAATTGTAAAATGGCATCATTGAGAGGGAGGTTATACAGGAAGGACCAATCTACAGATGAGAGTCTGGCATTAAAAGTTTTAGGGTAGAAGCCAGAGGGTTTCCAGCAATCTCTGTAGAGATGAGGCCTACATATTTGAGAGGAGTGGCTTTCAATACAAATAGGGTGGTGGTCGCTTAAGGTGTCTGGAACTGTTTTGGGCTTGTGATAGAGGTGAGGGGTGTTGGTTAATATCCAGTCAATGATTGTGCTGGTTTTAGATGACTTATTTAAGCGGGTTGGTGTGGTAATGAATTGGGTGAAACCAAAGAGATTGATGCTTTGGTCTGGGGAGTTATAACTTAGTACTTTCCAGTCTGTGTTTACATTCCTCAGTATTACTGTTTCATAGGACATCTTAAGGGATAACCCTGATAGTATGTTTTCAAGTGTAGGGATGGGTTTTTTTTCAGGAGGGATATAGATTGAAGCAATTACAAGTTTTTTGTGGGTCTTTATATTCAGCAGGGGAAAAGTCAGGTAGTTGTGTGCAAAGGGGGGATGATGATACGTTCCTCAGAGTAGATTAAGGCAACCCCACCTCCCTTTCTAGAGAGTCTATGTTGATGATAGATATTGTATCCAGGAGGTAGGATGATATTATTTGGTATGTGGGGTTTTAGCCAGGTTTCAGATAAGCTTAAGATATGTAGAGTATAGTGGAAAATGAAAGCATGTAATTCAGTAGTTTTGTTTACAATACTTTGGATGTTGATAGATGCTATGGAGAAGGTTTTAGTAGATAAGGAAGATGGATATGAGGAGTGGGAAGTACAGAAAAGGGGGTGGAGGAGGAAAGTGTTGTAAGGTTAGAGGTGGACAGTGATGTGGAGGGACATGGGTTAAGGTGTATGTCACCAGCTAAGAGTAGAATATTAGCCAGTAAGTTGAGATTTGGATGTGAATAGCTGTAAAAGAGACATTTTAGTTTGGTTTTGGGTGACAGAGGGGGGCTGAGTGTGAAGATTTTGGGTTTTAAGAATTGGTAATAAGATATATTGAATAAAGAGGGAGAAATGTAGTGTGAGAGGAGAAGGGTATAGTTGTGTGGTACTTGGGAAAGAGTAGGTGATGGTTTATGTTATGTTAGGAGGGTGTGGTAGGAAGTTGAGTAGGATAGGAGAATAGGTTTAGGGTGGTAGGAAGTTGAGTAGGATAGTAGAATATGTTTAGGGTAATCAGAAAGATCAACTGCAAGGTGCAGAACGTCAAGACAGGGTGGGCTGCCATGATGTGGAGAGGAGGCAGAGAGGTAGGGCTTATGTAAAGGAAGGATGGGGGAGTGAGTGGTTGGAGTGAGGCAGAGGGGGAGATTTGATTGAAGGTCATGTAATACCAAAGGTTGGGAGTAGAAAGGGGCAGTGTTGGGAAGTATATTTGGGGAACAGGATGTGGGGGAGGAGAGAGAATAAGCTTTAGTTTGATGTGATTGGTTGTGGAGAGGGGTGGAGAATGGAGGTATAGGGATATAACTAAGGTGCCGGAGGGGTGGGAAATGGTGATAGGGTAGGGGAGCAGAGTGAACCCGAGCGGGGCTGAGCAGGCAAGGATTGAACCCTCACTAGAAAAAAAACAAAATCATTGGAGCTAGAGCTAGCAGGTAAGATTTTCCACTAAATCTAATAGCTGTAAACCAGACCACCTCAAGCTAGTTTACAAGTACTATAGAAGAACTTCTGGCAGTTGAGTATTTTAAATATGCAGGGTGTGCTATCAGGTATGAGACTAGGTTTTACAGCTGCTTTTGCCAATTGCACTAATGTGAGTGGACTGTAGTATTTGGATTTTATCTCAGTTTAGTAAGACCTGGGGAAAACCAAGAGCATAAAAACACATGCAATGATAGGGAAATAGGTGACAGCAGTCCCTGGGAAGTGTGCTCACCTCGAAACAGGTAAACTGTAAAGTATAAAATAGGCAGGTTGGGGCTGGGATATACTGAAGAAAATTGTCAAAGAAACCAAGGTTTTGGGAGCAAATAACTAGCGAGTGAAAGAGGTGATAAAGTGAGGTGATGCCAAGCAGAAATTTGGACTGCAGAGTTAGACTGCTTTCCTTCTAAGGGATTGATATCAGTAAAGGCAAAGAGAAAATAATTGAGGAATCCGAAGTGAAAGTCCTGCTCTGGTAGAGTTTTTAGTCTAATCTAGATCTTAAGCTGCTGTTAAAAAGGAGATAATTAGCAGGGCATATAAAATATTGCATGAGAAATAAAATAATTGGTGTCAAAGCAGGTTAGAAAAGATTGGGAAAACTGAGAGTGGAAAGAGAATTTATAATGGAACAATGAGAAGACATTTGTATGACTTCCAAGTATTCAACAAAGTCAGGAAGGATTAGGATTTCTGCTTGGAAATATTTGCATATGTATTTTTAATTCCTCAAACAGACTTGAGAATTTTTCATCAGGTGTATAGTAAATGCTGGATGTGTAATGGGAGAGAGAGCTTTAACGAGTTGGCAGATTTTAAAAATTCAGTACAGACTACTCTGACAGAAATGTGGGAGGAGCAAATAAATGGTTGTAACTAAGTAAGTGATTCTTTTCAGCTGGGACACAGGATCTGAATTGCCTAGATATAGTAAACCCCTGATGTGAAGTTCAATCTCGCCGTTTGTTCTTTACACGTGGGGCTCTGAGTCGGCCGCTTTCCAAGCTCAAGATCTTTGAGTTAGCTCGAGGCACAGTCCCTATCCCATGATGCTCTCCTACCAACCCCAGATGTAGTTTGCCGCTGCAACGAATCGCACGATCTTCAGAGGAAGCTCGGGCCAGTAACCTTCTTTACTATATATTAAGAATTTAAAAATTTCTTATTAGTCTAAAATTAGTTGATTGAGTGAGATTTCACATATTTCTTTAGTTTGTTGTTAGTGAGTGGATTGAAACTTGTATTTGTCTTCTGCGGCTGCTCATAGGCCTTTAGCCTGTCTTGAGTTATCTTTTTTTGACAGGGCTCTATCAAATTTAATTCCCTATCCCCTTAGAATTAGTGTATTTGAACTTTTTGTGTAACATTCTTCGTATAGTCATTACAGTTCAGGGATCTGAACTTTCTAGGAGTCCGTGGCTTTAATTTTTGATTGTTATTGGGGATCTGATATTTTTTGTAATTGTTGCAATGTCAGAGAAACAAAAATCTGGTTTTAAAAGATGAGACTGTGGACAAAAGATGTCCATCACTGATGATCATGTTTCTTGTGTGTACTGCTTGGGTCCACTACATTTACAAGAAGATTGCTCTATCTGCCATTCCTTCAGTGGCAGAGTTTTGTTAGAGAGGCGAAGGAAAGTGGTCGATAGAGGACTGTTGAAGCCAGATTTCCAAGAAGCTTTAGACAAGACTGACCAGACTTCCAAGTCCTCGAAGGGGTCGAAGTCTTCTAAGGTGTCATCGGAGCATAAGTCTTCTGTTCTGAGCACCTCTCGGAAGACTCGGTCACCGGCTCCACAGCCTTCGGAGCTGTGCACCAAGATCTTACCTCGGAGCCAAGTCATTGTCTTGGAGCCGGTGTTGGAGATTTTAAAGTCCCCAATCCTTAAGTCTGTGGCTTATTCGGCTCCTTCGACCTGTTCTTCCGGTGCCCTTTCCGACATCGATGTGGACCGTGTGGTGCAGAGACTTTTGGTGAACCCACCCCTGGCCAAATTGCTTTCCGCTTTGACCCAGTTGGCTTCGAAGCCTACAACCCCCCCACTACAATTTCTGCTCTTTCTCTGAGGCCAGCTGAGCCTTTGGAGCCGAAAAGAGAGGATCCGATAGTGGTGGAACCCTCGGAGCCGAGGCCTGTTCCAGTGTCCTCGACTCTGTCGACCTTGACTTCGGTTCAGATCGAAGAGTCTCGGAGCCAACACTCTCTCACTGGTTCCAGGGGAGAGAGTCGAACCAACGATTCGGTTCCGACTCTCCCTCTCGGAGCTTCGGCGCAGATGAGTTTGGTTCCATCCTCTGGTTCGGAGCCTGTGATCTCGGCCCCTGGGAGGTTGCCATCTTCTTTGGAACCGGCGGACTCCTTGGGTCGGGAAACTGGTGCCTTCTATGCCATGAAGAGGGTCATGTCTTCTAAGACCCTTATCTCTTCGGATCTTTCCTCTTCCTCCCCTAAAGGGCCACGTTCTGACCCTACACCACAGGTCCCCACCAAGCGTTGAGACCCAGAGCCTCAGGTAACCCCATTGGATGGCCCCTGCTTGACTGAGACTTCACCAGATGCACCTACTGATGAAGTCCCCAGAAAAAGACTCTGCAAGAAGAGGCATTTAGATTCCCCTCAGGAATCCTTAACATCAGACACCATCTTAGAGGAATCAGAAGGGTCCCCACGGTCCTCCTCTGAGGATGTCTCATTTGCAGACATCCTGGAAATATTAAGACAGGGGGGTGACTGGCAGTCCCTTACCTCTACTGAGGATGAGTCAGTGCTCCTGAAGGCCTTTGGGTCTCAACCTTCCACCTCCTGGGTTACTCCGCCCTTTGACGAATTAATGGACTTGGTCACTCGAAGGGCATGGGAGTCTCCTGATTCCATGGAACCAGTCCCTCGGAGGGCCAACAAATATATCACATCCACTCAAGACACGTCTTTTCCTACGAAGGGAGTCCCCGTTGATGCCATGGTGGTGGCGGCCGCCGCCAAGAAAGAGATGTCGGAAACCTCTTCTTCTGTTCATCCTCCTAATAAAGACTCTAGGACTATGGACAGATACGGGAAACCCATCTTTAGTTCTGCAGCATTTGCAATGAGATCGCTCAACTATTTGACCCACTTTACTCGTCTTCAACGAGATCTCCTCAAAGAGCTTGGAGATACTCTACAGGGCAAAACAGATGATGCTGTTTCAAACAAAGTAATGGCACAGCTTAATACCCTTAATTCTATTGTGAACTCGTCCATGCGGCTTATTTCTTATGTAGCCGATGGATCGAGCCAGGCAGCAGGTTCAGCAATAGCTCTGTGGAGACTGTCCTGGATGACCTTATGCTCCTTCGCGGAAGCCTTAAAGTCTTCCTTTGTGAATACCCCATTTGATGGCTCTCCCTTGTTTGGGCCTAAAGTCAAGGAGACACTCACTAGGTGTGAGCAGGAAGGAAAGACTCTATCTGCCATAGTAGTCCGTTTTTCCACCCCCACTAGACCATACCCCAAAGGGCAAAAAGGTAGAAAAATGTGGTTCCGAAAGTCCCAGAGAGTTTTCCAGAACACACGTAGTGAACCCACCTCCAGGGGCAGAGGAGGGGAGTATAATGATAGACTCCACCCAGGTGGCAGAGGGGGTCCGCAGAACCAGGGAGCAGTTCCTTGGCAAGCCCTATCAGCGCTCCTGAGAGGAGACCAGACCGTCCTGCTCTGGAGGCAGTCGGGGGTCACTTAGCTTTATACCCAGACACCTGGCTAGGAATTGCATCAGATTCTTGGGTAAAAAGCATAATTACCAGAGGTTACATAATTTCCTTTTCAGAATTCCCTTCCATTCGTACAAGAATCCCAGATGTTCCTCCCAGTCTGCAGATTCTAGCAACCATAGAAATTCAAAGGCTGCTGGAAAAAGAGGCATCCAGCCAGCCCGGGCGGACCAGATAAGATCCAGAACCTACTCCAGGTTCTTTTTAGTTCCAAAGAAAACAGGGGACTGGAGGCCCATTTTAAACCTCAGCAAGCTAAATACCTTTGTAAAAAAAGGAAAAGTTCCAGATGGTCACGCTTCAATCGATACATCCATTTCTTGAAACGGGCAATTGGATGTGCTCTGTAGATCTCAAAGATGTGTACTACCACATCAAAATGGCCAGGCCATCCAGAGATCACTTGCGTTTCCGGCTGGGGGCCAGTCACTACCAATTCTGAGCTCTGCCCTTTGGTCTCACTACAGCCCCCAGAGTGTTCACCAAAAGTATGGCAGTGGTCACGGCTCACCTGAGACGTTTAGGATTCTGGGTGTTACCATATCTCGACGACTGGCTCCTCACCGCCACCACCAGGCATCAACTAATTTGCTCCAGAGATTACACTATCAGCCTGTGTTCCAGGTTGGGCATAACCTTAAATTTCGAAAAATCTGCTTTACTGCCGTCGCAGCATATTTCCTTTATAGGAGCAGATCTAGACACCACCACCTCCCTGGTCAGATTGCCTCTTGAAAGAGTAATATCTTTGTGAAGTCAAGTGTCCCAGTTGTTAATGGAAAGGAGAGTTCTGGCATTCCTGGTCCTGAAGCTGCTAGGCACCATGGCAGCTACACTAATAGCGGTTCCTCTGGGACGAATGGACATGAGGATACTCCAATGGCTGCTATTCACACAGCGGTCTTATCAACAGCTTCCAATGTCACACAAGATTATTCTGACAAATGCTTGCAAAAAGGACCTTCTTTGGTGGTTGAACAGTCACCAAGTTACTGTAGGTCACCCATTTATACTTCCCCCTCCCACAGCCACAGTGACCACGGATGCTTCTCTGATATGGTGGGGGGGGGGCTCTTTCAGGGAAGAACTGTCCAAGGCACTTGGTCAGACATGGAATCTCATTTGCACATCAATGTCTTAGAGTTGAGAGCGGTGTTTCTAGCGTTGCAACACTTTCACAACTCTCTACCTCGAGAGACGATTGCAAAACAGACAGACAACATGTCGGTAGTCTGGTACATCAACAAGCAAGGGGGAACCAAATCTTACCCCTTATGCTGAGAGGCCCTGAGACTTTGGCAGTGGGCTGTATCCACCGGGTGCTTTCTGATAGCAACGCACATACCCGGGTCATCCAGCGTGATAGCGGACAAACTGAGCAGAGCCATTCTGTTGCCCCACAAGTGGCGGAAAGGATATTCCGCAGATGGGGCCAGCCTTGCTGCGAACTTTTTGCATCCCCGCTGAATGCAAAATGCAGAAGCTACTTCACCCTGTACCCCCCACTGGGGGACAGCCGAAGGGACTCACTTGTACACGATTGGCCCTCGGGTCTCCTATATGCCTTCCCTCCAATTCCTCTGATTCCCAGATTCTTACAGAAAGCCAAAAGCCTGGGAAGGATTGTTATTCTAATAGCCCTGTTTTGGCCTCGGCAGATATGGTTCCCCTTCCTACAGCAGTACCAAGTGGAAGAACCTTGGGTTCTGGACCGAGTGCCAGACCTTTTGACTCATTCATTGGGAGTTCTTCACCCCTCTCTTGTCTCCCTCAAACTGACAGCTTGGCTGCTCCACTTCCCAACCTAGCCAGGTCACATGATTTGTCTCCAGCGGTTCAACATATTTTAGTTTCCTCTCACAAAGTCTCCACCAGGAAACTTTATAATAGCAAATGGAGGCGATTTGCTCATTGGGCTTCTCAGCATGGTATTGATCCCTTTGTTGCCCCTGTTTATATTATTCTGGAATTCTTGACTTCGCTCTTTCATGATGGTGCTGCAGCTTCTACGATAAGGGTTCAAATAGCTGCCATATCTAACTTCCATGTGGGCTGCAGCAGTTCAAACATTATGTCACACAGATTATGTAAATCCTTTTTGAAAGGGACTCATCATCTTAGGCCACCTATCAGACATCCTGTTACTCCCTGGAATCTGAATTTGGTGCTATCCCAACTCATTCTTCCACCCTTTGAGCCTGCATCATCTTGTTCTTTGAAGTTCCTTTCTTGGAAGACAATTTTCCTAGTGGCTATTACTTTGGCTCGTAGAGTTTCTGAACTGCAAGCACTTTCTGTCAGGCCCCCATATCTAGTGTTTCACTCCGACAGAGTGGCTTTGAGAACGAATCCTACCTTTCTCCCTAAGGTTTGCTCCCAGGCAAATTTGAACCAGTCTATTGACCTTCCTACTTTTTTTAGACATCATACTAGTAGAATGGAGCACATGTTACATAAGCTTGATGTTCGCAGACAGTTGAGGTTTTACTTAGACAGAACAAAAGAATTTAGGAAATCTGATCAACTATTTGTCTCCTATGCGTACAATAAGAAAGGTTTGTCGGTATCCAAAGTTACATTGTCCAAATGGATTGCTGACTGTATAAAACTTGCATATTTTTCAGCTAAACAACCTTTAGAACATGAGGTGAAAGCTCATTCTACCAGGGATGTTTCTACATCTTTAGCCCACGCAGCCTGTCTACCTTTGGACACCATTTGTGCAGCTGCTACCTGGTCCAAACCACATACGTTTATCACTCATTACAAAGTGTACAGGGCTTGCTTTGGTTCCACCGTTCTCAGGAATATACTCCCGTGAGCCACCCAGGATTAGGGTTCTTGGGAAGCTACTCACGTGTAAAGAACAAACGGCGAGATTGTACAACTTCCCATAAAGAAGTTATGTTCTTACCATAACGTTCCATGTAAGTTGTTCATCTCGCCTTTGTTCTTACATTCCCTCCCACCTTCCCCCTCCAGGTTATGGAAGAACAGGTATGACTGGTGGTCTGGTTGGTCTTGCTCATGTCCATCTTTCCAGCCAGATTATTGTTTAGCTATTGTAAATAGTTATGTACTTTGTACATTGTTTGATTGGTTGCTTAGTGTGTTTTTTATTGCTGGTTTAGCAAACTAGATCTGGGGTTGGTAGGAGAGCATCATGGGATAGGGACTATGTCTCGAGCTAACTCAAAGATCTTGAGCTTGGAAAGCGGCCGACTCGGAGCCGATGGATTGGCTCTGAACCCATGTGTAAAGAACAAAGGCGAAATGAATAACTCACATGGAACGTTATGGTAAGAACATAACTTTTTTAGTTTAATGATATTTACTGACAAAAAAGCAATTACTGAAAAATGGATATCAAAATGTAAAGCAGCAGTAATTGAAGTACTGAATATTGTTAGGGAGATAAAAGAACTGGATGTTGGATCCTTAGAAGAGGAAAGAGGAAACTACATAGAAATAAATGGAATTTATGGGAACAGTACATGTCGAATACTGTTGCATAGAAGGGGAGAGGTTTAAGAAAGGGCAGGAACTGAACAATTAATGCAGTGTTGGAATTAATTATATTTAGTAAAAAGGAAGAAAATGTAAGTAATTTATAATGGATAAGAATGAAAATGTTATTGTGGTTTGTTTTGTTTTCTATTAATGTTTGTGTGTGTATGTCTTACATGATAAGTGTTAAAGACTACTGTACACCCTTGGAGCTAGTTCTCCAGTGTGGCCTCCAGTCCCCACTGGGATCACTACCAATGATCCATGTCCCTCAGGCACATGCCCTACTCCTTCCTCCCATCACACTGCTGGCTGCAATATTCACCAAAGCCGCTAATCAAATCAAGTCGCCAGGGATATAGTCAGGGCTTTATCCCTCTACACATCAGAGCTGTCACTTGCTTCATCTACATTATTTTATACATGATTTCCAGTATAAAGAAGAGAAAATACTAGAAAGATGTTAATGGAGAAATACTACTGTGATAGAAAATGCAGCAGACTACCAGATTTACGAGTTGGATACAAAGTAAGAATAAGTAATCGTAGGATATATATTCTGTATATGTTACTATATTTACTATCTGTAACACTGTTTCTGCTTCTGTACTAATTAATGTTTATATTTTTTCTGTATCTTGTTGGAGCTTTTCTCCCCGGGCCTCCACTGAAAATGGGCTCTTTTAGGCCAAGTGGACTTATCCAGGTAAACAAATGCATCAGACCAGAGGTCATATGCACCTGATGAATAACCACCCTTAGGCCCTATTACCCTTTTCAAGGAGGATGAAACCTGTATGTCCTGGCATAAATTTAATGGTACCCATTAGGTGTCCAAGGTGTGTTTGAAGAATGACAAGAAATCATGTTACTTAACCTGCAGAGGAAGTTTTATTTAAAAGCAGGGGCAAAGCTGGGTGATGGCTCAGTCCCTCTATGTTGCATTGTTTCATGATGTAGGTTGAGATTTCTGGTTCTACAATAGTAAACTAGAGAAAAAAAGGAGGTTAAAGATTGCAGAATCCCTAAAGACATGGTAAGGGAGGCACAAATCTCCCCTCAGGAGTTTATAAGACACTACAGGAACAAGCCTTCCAATCACTCATGTTAAGTAAGATTTTTGAGAGCAGAGATCGTTTT
This sequence comes from Protopterus annectens, assembly GCF_019279795.1. Classification (NCBI taxonomy): domain Eukaryota; kingdom Metazoa; phylum Chordata; order Ceratodontiformes; family Protopteridae; genus Protopterus; species Protopterus annectens. The sequence goes on from NC_056743.1 coordinate 1,740,168,382, forward strand.
GCTCAAGGGTGGGAGGTCGGCATAATGGTTAAGGTGTTTACCTTACAAACACAAGGTGCAGGGTTTGATTCTCACATGGGGTAACTGGCTAGGCTTAAAATGGCCCACGAGGGCAGTTAGTCTAGTACTAATCTATGAACCTATAAGGAGCCTCTGTGCTTTTCAAGTTTCTTTTGTGTGTTTTGGTGAGATACATGCCAGATAGTACATTATATTCAATAATGGGTCTGACCAGGCCAGAATATGAAGGGGCAGTGATTTTAGTTTGGCGGTTAATTGAAAAATATAGTAAGATTTCCTGACTGTAGTAGCCACTTGTTAATCAGAGGAGAGGGAGCTGTCTACCCAGGCACCCAGATCTCAAATCATTGCCTGACTTGATAATGGGGTATTCTCATTGCTGTAGGCTGCATTGATTAGCAGTTTCCTGTAGGGGATAATACTTCATTTCTTGGCATTTAGTTTCAGCCCTTTGTCTGAACAGCTGTTAACTTGTGTTTCATTTTGAGAGGTAACTCTATCTTCGGGGAACTTGAGTAAGTCTCTTGCTTGAAGCTTATGTCTTTGGTCACACAGCCAATTCAAGGTCCTTTCCCAACTCTAACTCGTGGTGATCACAAAGCTGTGTATGCGAAATTGTAGATGTTTGTAAAAGATATATCAAAGTTTTACAGGATGAGAAGCCAAAATTGTTATGACCAGTACTGCCGTATGGAAACAGAAAACTCTGGTCAAGAGCTCCTTGAGTTGTTTCTCCAATAAAATCTGTAATGTAGCAAGACCTGCCTCAATAGTATCAGACACCTATAGTGAATAATCCTCTTGTATAGATTTGGAAGACCATTAAAAAAAAAGCGAAAATATAGGGCACCATGAGATTTGATGCATGCTAACTCACTCCATTTTCGGCGAATATGTATACATCAAGAGCCATTCATAGAACGTTGAAGATATACTTTTCACACACAGTGTTGTTGAACTTTTGACTGCTAACTCATTTACTGACTTGTGTTTCTTGTTTTGTTATGATCTGCTCAGTATTTTTAGTTGTCAGTTGTAAATGTAGTAGATCAATTGCTGTGTTACTTCACCACTGTAGGAACTAGGATGCTAATTCAGCTTCCGTGTTCTTGTCATACTTTAAGTGGTTTACATAAAATTATTTGTACATAACTTGAGATTAAGAATTTATTCTATTTTCAATCTTGCAGTGCACAGCAGAGGAATACTCAACTAAACAAGAAGAGAGCTATTCCAAACCAGGTATGAATATTGTTATTAAAATTGTTTGTTTGGGAGAGATTTAGTAAGGATAATTCTGCTTTAGGAGCAAATTAAACTGTTGTGTGTAAGATGAACACAGACGTTCTTTCTGTTAGCAAATTAGACTGTAACGTGTGAGATGTATAACAAGGTTTAAAACTGGCTGCTGGCACAGGTGTACATAGTGTTGTTGAATTGTGTAATTGATAGTTAAATAAAAATGCATGTGCTATCTAACCCACCAGCAAAGCAGGCACTTGCGTTATCAACAGCCCAGGTTTGGGATTAGACTGGTTGATAGATTTCTGTATGAGATGGGCATGCATTTACATAGATTTCATTCGCTGCCAAATTCAGTGTTTGAATTTCTAGTTGTGTGTGTGTATGTCAGTGTTGGAATGTGGGAAGGGAGAGATGATGGTTATTGCTGATTTTTTTTTTTTTTGTTTAAGCGATGGTTACGTGTCATCCCTTTCTCCATATTAGTGTCTCTTGTGACACCATATTTCTGCCATTAGCCCTACTAAAAATCCCATTTCTCCTTAGTAGTAGCAGCAGCCAGTTTGCAAGTTATTGGTATATTCTTCTAGGCCCAGATGGCTCAAAATTAATACTTACAGGTGAGACAGTTGAGATAGCATCAGGATAGGGTAAGAGTGGCGGTGGCTGAAGATCTTTTACTAGTAAACCGAGAATATTCTATGGAGCTAAAAGTGCCAGAAAGTGCATTCATTTTAAATGTATGGTAGTGCATGCTATGTTTGAGCCAGCACTTTTTTCCCCTTTGATCTTAAGAAAAATATATTTTTGAAGGTCACCCAGTGGTTCATATAGAAGTGCTTTGGACTTTGGTAATTGGTCCCATGTCCCTTATGGGCAGAGGCCATCAATTAAAAAAATATTTCCTAACACCCCCTCCCTACAAATCCTTAGTTACCTCCACACTAGCATGCCCTGCCCCCTTATAGATGTTCATGTTTCTTGACTAATGTCAGAGAAGGTTAATAACTGTCTGCTATAGCAGGAAGATACAATATCAGGACTTTCACTCTTTCTGTGTAACTTGTTTAGTCACAGAACATGACATACCTATCAGTTCTGTGCTTACTTTAACAATAGAATGATCAAGTGTAGGGCGGTGATTTTAGCTAGACACTTCAATGACTCACTAGGGCTTCACGTGCTATGTCATCCACCATTCAGGCTGAGATTGATCTCCCTGGGGAAAGAAGGAAAAACATCCTTGGGATACTGGGCAACGCTCATTTACTGTGCGCCAGTCATGTAGGTTTGTTATCATCAAAGAATGTGAGAACCTTTCGTAGTTCCCTCTAACTGAGGTTGTGGCACAGGCTTCTGTTAAGATCCGTTCAGAGTCCGATTTGCCACCAAGTCCCTCTACTTTCACACAAGCCAAAGGACTTAGCTCATCAGTTGGGTCTGGAGCCTCTTTGCAGATCCCAGCTTCCAACTACTGCTCTCGAACTGCCAAAGGGGTGTCCAGAGTGTCTCATCGTCAAGAGATCGCCTCAGTTCACCGTTCCCAGGATTTGGCTGTCCACCCATATCCTGGCCGTAATGCAAACATTGCAGTTGAGTCCAAACCTAAGCCTCACATAAAAAGACTGCTTCCAGCTTACCCCAGTCAAGGTCCAACAGCTACCACTCCCAAACCCAGGCCTGTTATCTGGACCTAGTTAGCTTGGCTGAGGATTTGATCACCATAGTCAGATCCAGACTCCCTTTCCCCCTTCCATCAAGTGGCACCCGCTCCTTCCCCGACTAGGACAGCTGTCCCTCTTCTTAAAGAATTGGACTCTTATTACCAGGGAGCAGTTGGTAGAAACGCTATAAAAAGAGGTTACAAACTTCAGTTCAGACCGCATCTAATTCAGTCACGTTTCCTTGATATTCCATAAAACTAACAAATAGAGGCCTTAAAGCAAATACAGCTTTTCTGCATCCAAGGTTCTAATATCAAAGCTTCCTCAGACCCAGGTTATTCCCATGAGTCTTCTCGTAAAAGGAAAAGGGATATCTCCCTTCAGTAGTCTTTTGATACTGCAGATGATGATGATAAATCCACCTTTGATGAATGTTTATCTATTGCTTCCTTTGGGGATTCAAATTCTGATGAGAACCTTGCCTCAGCTTCTCCTGAGGACATTTCCTTTGTGAAGACGCTGCGTACTCTGAGGGAACATTTAATTGGGAAGCACAGACTATCCACAATCCATGAAGAGGGTTGGGGAATTTCTAAAACTCCCTGAGCATAAACCTCTTGCCATTCCTCCAGTCCTTGAGGTAGTAGATGATGTGTTGCTGGATTATTCCTTACAACCAGACCCCCCCCCCCTCAGAAACCTGATAGACTCTTATAGAGTTCTGGATTCTCACAGCCACCTTTTCAAGAACCCTGTAGTATACCCTGAAGTGGTTTCTCTGTGTCCTAAGGGAGCTAAAGCTAGCACTTCCAAAAATCCCCTGTCAACTGACAAAGAAAGCAGAGCCTTTGATGGGTTCAGAAAGAAGGTCTAGTACCCTAGTCATGAAGGCTTTAAATTGTCAGTTTCACATGGCAAAGTATCAGGAAACTGCTGTAGAACAGATTAAGCAAAAACTGGTGGGGAATGAAAATAAAGCACTCTCCATGGAACTGCTAGACTTACAGAATTCATTCTCTCAGGTAGCTAAGCACTCCTTGCACTGCAGCTGTGATGCTCTGGACACTTCCAGCTGGGCAGCAAATACAGGATCTGTCATTAGAAAACATGCCTGGCTGAGGGAACAGTCCCTCCCTGAAAATGTGATATCCAGCATCTTGGATGCTCCCTTGGACAAAGATTTCCTTTTTGGCTCCAAAGCTGAAGCTGTGATTAAGAAGATGGAGGATAAGGCCAAGTCCAAGCAAACGGTCAAGGACTTTCTTCAGGTTCAGCCCACTCGCTTCAGTTGCAGTTACACTTCCTAACACTGGTCCTTTCCAGACTCCCAGTCTAAGCCTAGACATAGGAGACATTGAGGAGAAAAGAGTCAAAGGCAGCACTAGTAACAGAGATAGTGGCAAGCAGATTCCAATAGGCCTGTGAAATCCCATCAGCAGGGACTAATCATGACTCTTCCATGAGACTCCCTTTCTCCCTTCCATCAAGTGACACCCCTCCTTCCCCGACTAGGACAGCTGTCCCTCTTCTTAAAGAATTGGACTCTTATTACCAGGGATCAGTTGGTAGAAAAGCTATAAAAAGAGGTTACAAACTTCAGTTCAGACAGCATCTAATTCAGTCACGTTTCCTTGATATTCCATAAAACTAACAAACAGAGGCCTTAAAGCAAATACAGCTTCTCTGCACCCAAGGTTCTGTGGAAACCAGTTCCAAACACATTACAAGGAGTGTGTTTTTATTCTTTTTTTCCTCGTACCCAGAAAAGAAGGTACCTGGAGACCTTTCTGGACCTTTCATGACTAAACAGATTAACAGATTCTTACAGGTACCAAAATTCAAAATGCTAACCCTTCAGAAATTGCTGCCCATGGTTTTCACCCAGTGCTTACATGGTAACTTTAGATCTAAAGGGCGCATAATCCATATTCCCACAGAAAAATGTCACAGGAGGTTCTTGTGCTTCAGAGCAGATGTGAGGCATTATCAATTTTGTGCTCTGTCCTTTGGCTTGTCTACTGCACCCAGGGTTTTCATAAAATGTCTAGCCCCAGTGATAGCCTTCTGCAGGGCAAAGAGCATTCAGAGTTACCCATACTTAGACAACCTCCTCATTCAAGCTACAGATCTAGAAAAACTCAAAGCAGATCTGCTTTACACCCAACAGATCCTGGCTTTATTGTGGTTCATCATCAATACGCAAAAGTCTCAGACCATCCTCACAAAAAGGATTGTGTTTCGGGGCTCTGCTGGGCTCCTTTTTTCAGAAGGGTTTCCTTCCTCCAGACAAAGGTCACCTTTTTAACTCTGTACTTCCAAAAGCTTCTTCTCAGGAATCACCTCACTACCAGAGACTTCCTCAGAGATTTGGGTTACACAGCGTCTTGCATCCTCATGATCCCCCTGGCCAGACTCCATATGGGGAAGCTACAATGGTACATCAGAAATGCATGGTGCTAACATTCTTAATCCCTCAACTTCAGGTTGAAGCTTTTCCCTTATCTCAGAAAAGTTTGCATGGGGCTTCCAATCAGGTTTATTCCTCAAGACCAAACTCTGACAACAGATGCTGTGAAAATAGCCTGGTGACCTCACTGCAACAATTTACAGACTCCAGGCAAGATGGTACTCCCAGTTCAAGAACAAACATCAACCTAAAAGAAATGATGGTAGTAAAAAAAGGTCTGATTGCCGTCAAAGACCAATGGAAACAAGGAATACTCCTAGTAAAGACAGATGATGCTGTAGTTATTTAGTACGTAAACAAGCAGGAGGGACTCGCTCTTACCCTCTTTGCCACATTGCCATAGACCTTTGGGAAACTGCAGACTCCCTAGGTCTGCACCTCACAACTTAATAGCTACCAGGAGAAACAAAGCAACTGGTGTATCACCTAAGCAGGAGCTTTCGGGCCCTCACAAGTGACAACTGCATCAGAAATTTTTTTTGTGCATATCCAAAGAATGGAGTGTGCCAGAGATGGAACTTTTTGCCAGTAAAGAAAATTCTCACTTGAAAAAGCATTGCTCAAGGACCAAAACAAGGTCAGCCGGGAAGACAGATGTCTTCTCCTTTGCTTGGGCAGGCCTGTTCATCTATGTTTTCCCCTAGTACCCTTGCTTTCCAGGGTACTGCTTAAGATAAGGGAAGAAGGCCCAAGGGTCATTCTAATAGCCCCAGATTGGCCAAGGTGGCACTGGTATCCTCTAATGCTCAGTCTGAGCAAGGAAAGAGCCATGGTTGCTGCCCAAATGAATAGACCTGTTAACACAGATCAAGAGCACCATCATGCTCCCCAACCTGAACACAGTCAAATTGACAGCTTGATGATACCTTAACCCACTGGATGGGGACATCCATCGACAAACAGGTCCTGGATATTCTTATAGAACCCGTGAGACCCAGCACAAGAAAAATCTTACTCCACCAAATGGTAGAGATTCACTATTTGGTGCAGATAAAAGGGACAGAGCCCTCTTCAAGCTTAGGTGCCTCTGATCCTTTCATACTTGTCAGTCTGAGACAAAGTACTTTCTTATTCTTGTATTAAAATTCACGATTTAGCAATTTCATCTTATCTGCCGACTAAACCTCTCTCTTCTCCCATCCTGTCATGAAACAGTTCCCCATTGGGATCTCAGTTTAATTCTAGAGAAGCTCACTTTCCCACCTTTATTTTTTATTTTTATTTATTTATTTAACATTTGTTTACCATGAAAGTCTTGACTTTGAAACTAAGCCAATTTTCAGTGGAGGCCTGGGGAGAAATGCTCCAGATGCATGTCTTTGTAACATGGGAGGAAACTGGAGCACTGGGAGGAAACCCTCGCGAAGCAGGGAGGACATGCAGATTCCACACAAAAGGCACTCCAGCCGAAAGCGAACCAGAGAACCTCTTGCTGTGAGGCGAGAGCACTAGCACTGCACCACTGCTCCGGCCACCTATTTACACAGCTGCCTCTGCACACTTGAAATTTCTGAGTTGGAAGATTGCCTTTCTGCTATCCATTACTTCAGCTAGAAGGGTTTCAGAGCTTTAGGCCCTTATGTGTGTGGAACCTTTCTTCATTTTCTACCTTGACAGTCTGTCTATTAAGGCCAACCCTTTCTTTAATCTGAAAGTAGTTGCAGAGATCTCTTTAAACCAGACCATCCATCCACTTGCCTACATTTTTTTCTAACTCTCAAAACAAAGGAAAAGAATCCTCCCTACATTGGCTGTGCATAGTCAACTCTATTACTCTTTGGACAGAAAAAAAGTGTTAGGAAGTCTAACCAGCTTTTTGTGGCTTTTACCAAGGTGAGACCAGTTTCTAAACCATCTCCATATGGGTCTCCTACTGTATCTTGCTTTAATACAACCGTCATGGAAAGAAACCTCCAGACCCTGTGAGGTCTCACTCCACTAGGAATACTGCTACATCTGCAGCCTTTCTTAAAGGGGTGGCCACTAAGGACATTTTGGAAGTTGCTGCTTGGTCCTCTGTGCAAACCTTCACTAAACATTATCACCTTCCAACCTTCTCCAAGTTAGGAGAGGGGTTTACCACTGGTATCTTGCAGGGCATCTTTTCCTTTCCATAATCTTTCCATTCACCCTCCTTTCAGCTGTGGGATTCATCCCATTAGTTAGGATTGCAACATTAGAACATAGTACAGTTGTGTACACTTACCATAAATGTAGATATTTGAGAGAGTTCACTGTTGCAATGTTCTTTTCCACCCTCCTTCCCCTCTTGTCCATGAGATTGGGGTGAGATTCTCCTCTCTAGTTCCAGGTTGTTCCCTCCTCTGTACATACATGAGTTTCTGAGTTTAGGCCCTTGACCTTAGGGACCAGTTGGGGGGGGGGGTGATCTGTTGGAGCAAGAAAGTACTAAGGTTATTGTGCTGCTGACACCCTTTTACCCAGATATGTTGATGTTGGTTAGGGTGTTTTCTAGCTTCAGGAGGAGGAGAAAATTCTTTGGTAGTCGGGCCAACCAACGGCTTCCATGGCAGGAAATCCCATCAGTTAGGACTACAACAGTGAATACACTCACACATCTACATTTATGTTAAGTGTACACAACTGTACTTTCCCTGGGTAGGGGGCCTTCCACATTTTAATTTATGACAGAAGCTTAATTAATTTCTATGAAATAACATTTTAAGCTCGAAAGTGTTGTTTTATTGCTCTGAAACATGACAGTGAAGTGCAACTTCTTACTCCTATGCAAAAAAAAAAAAATTGTTAAATCTAATTTTTTTCGAAAACATTTAAGTTATTCCTAAGGGCTGGAGTAAGTGTATGTTGCATTTATTTACAAAGTATTTTGGTGATAAACTACATTTTTACTAACTGTTGCTGTCAGTCATACTTGGGCTTCGTTTTCAGCTTCACCATGGAACAGCTTAAATCAGTTTCTCATTTCTTCCTTCCTCCAACCACAAAAAGAAGAACATTTCCAGACAGCTCTGCCCCTTCAAGAGGCTACAAATTTGCCACAGCCACAAATGGATGACACTGCTGTGGCCATTTCCGTTTCCACAGACCATTCATTTTCTGTCTTGGTTCCCCTCTGGTATAGTCCTTTCGGCCACCATTGATCGAGGAGTTGGACACATCCTCTGTGGCTATTGAAATGCCCTGTTGTCAATCTCAGAGGAAGGAGCAAGGAATGCCTCTCTGGCTAGCCAGACTGGGATGATGTGCATAACAGGACTCTGTTTCTATGGAAATTCCTGTTAAGTTGCAGAATGTTAAATATTTGTCTGCCACTGTCTCAGTTACTTTAGACAAGAATGATTTATTGGGCTTAATTCAAACTCTTGACCTCTCTCCCCTTCTTATTTTGGTTTTACTGGTAAAAGAAACTGAATTATTAATTTTTCTGAAGATTCCCAGTATCGTGAACAGGGAATGATTTTGAGGGAACAGCTTCTGTTTTCTCTCCTCAGTTGACTGATTTTGATTGTGAGGAGAGTGTTTCATCAGATAGTCCCTTAAAATAATTTACTTTTTATAAAACCATATCCAGAAAGACCCAGTTGTTTAAGTAGAAACATGATATTCCAGTGTTCTTGATAAAAATGTTATAATTTTTATAACTGAATTTTTTTAACCCATTCCTGTTCTTCCTGTACTGTCTGCCTTGGAGGATGATTGTATTGCAGCTTATAACTTGCCTGACAACTATCCAGCTTGCTGCACATAAGAAAGCAGATTGTATAAATGTCCTCAGTCTTACAAGTTTTTATTTAGTAAGCACAGATCTGACCCTGCAGTAATTTCCTTTGCAAATCCCTTTGCTACTAAACATTTAGTAAATGTTAATCCATCCTCCTTTGATAAGGATAGGAAATCCTTTGATAGATTTTGGGGGAAAGTATATAGTTCAAGTATATAGTTTTTGTAATTGTCAAGCTCTCCTGTTAAAAGTTTTTCTTCCATCATTTGAGAATATGAGGGACATTATTGCTTCTGTTTCAAGTGACAAAACAGTCCTTGAAGTATGCTTATAATTCAGCCGATGCCTCTTCAGTGCAGCTGCTACTAGATCTGTTATGAGAAGGTTTGCATGTTTACATGTGCAAAATTTACTTGAGAAAATTAAAACTTAAAATTTTGAATCTTTAGAAACATAGGTTGTTTTTGGACCATATAGGTCCTGAAAAAATGTATCAAGATAGGGAAACGGATTCAGTGGGTTACTCCGATTTCCCAACCTTTCTTCTCCAACTCTGTTAAAGGTTTTACACCTGCTTGAAGCACCCTTGTATAAAAAGCAAAATAAGCAGATGCATGAAGCATCCGACACTTGGATATTCAAAAAAACAGTGACAAGGGACTCTGAAATGAAAGGAGGGTCCCCCAGAAACAAGGACAGTCCATAAAGTATGAATAGCTGTCTACGGATGCTACCTTCCACCTCCATCCCATCCTGGCAAGCCTTTAAATGTCCACCAAAATTTGTCTTTCCATTTTTCTGTTTGGCAACAAATCTCAAAGCAAATGGGTTCTGAGAGGGATACACCAGAGATACAGATGACACTGGAAAACCCTTCCTCCTTTTCAAGGGATTCCTCCTCATCCATCAGATCGATTATTTTTCCTTCCTGTCGTTTAGCATGTACTGACTCTGGAGGGTAATGGAAGTTGTCTGTTACTAATACTAAAGAAAGAATCATCTGAGAGAGATGTCTTAGATTGTTCCTTTCTAAACCAGTCTGTGTAAGTCCCAAAGTTCAAAATGTTATCTCTTCATGACCTGTTACCACTGACTCTCCCTTTTAAGTTTATTAGTAACTTTAGATTTAAATGATGCTCATCACATTCCCATAGCTGCAGATTTCAAATGCTTATTAAGGTTTTCTGTGTCTGAATCACACGTTCAGTTCTCTGCATTACCTTTGGGATTATTGACTGCTCCAAGGGTATTCCTAAAGTGTCTAAACTCAATGATAGCTTATTACAGACTGCAAACTATGCACATTTTTCATTATTTAGATGACTTGCATATCAAAGTGTCAGGAATCTCTCATTTGGGTCAGAGATCTCCTTATTAGACTGGGGTTTCAAGAGATCATTCAAAAGTCTTATTTGAATCCTTTTCACAAGATTGTTTTCCTAGGTCTCTCTCAGATACCTCAATTCAAAGAACTCTTATTCCACAGGAAAAAATAAGGCTATATCTAGATTGATTCCGGAGTTTTTTCTACTCTGTCTAAAACTTAGCAAGAGACTTTCCTGGGATGCTAGGATTTATGGCATCCATGATTCTCATAATTCTTCAAATTGATCACTGCTGCTGTTTCCTAAGCTGTATGGGTTATATCCTGCAAAGGATACAACAGTCAGCCAGCTTCTAAAGCTTCAGCGCACCTTCTATGCACTCATTCAGCAAAGTGAGCTAACTAAAAGTCAGGTTTGGGTGCCAAGCCCTTCAGAGCTTTCCTGATGCCAAAGAGTGCATTCATCTGCAAGCCTTCGAGGATAGACAGTTGGCTAATGCTGTACCATTGCTGGTCAGATAAGTTCCCTTCAGTGAAAAAAATCCCACTTTACCTTTTGTTACAGAAAACTTAGCTTTTTTTCTGAAAAATATTTATATTTAAGCTAGAAGGTGTTTTTGTTGGTAGTCATGTAACTTTTGCTCCCTTTTAAATGGGAGAGTTACAGAGTTACATTTTTACTTCTGCGGTAAAAAGTCATTAAAACTTACTTTAAGCTACCTTTTTGTGGTTAAACTGATGTTATTTTATGTTTTGAGGCTGGGGTAATTGTTTAAAGTGCTTTTTATTGTGTTTTATGTGGGGAAAAAAGTAACTTCCTTTTTTTTTTTTTATACAACTTAACTGTTTTACTGACAATTACTGCTAGGCTTCCATGAGAATCAGACACGTTTTCTGGCTTAATCATGGAACATTGTACTGGTTCCTCAGTTCTACCTTCTTCTAATCATTAAAAGAAAAAGATTTTAAGCAGCCTTTTCTGCCACAGTAGGCTGTTAAAATGCCTCAGTCTAAGGGAGGTGACTTTACTGTGGCCAGAGTTGGTTTCTCATACTATTCATCTTTTTCCTTGGGTCCTTCTAGGGTAGTCTCTACAGCCACCATGGACCAGAGCTTAGAAACATCCTCTGTGACTTTTGTTGTACTACTGGTGGGTAGGGTAAGTCACTGTTGTCAGACCTGGGAGAAAGGGCAAGGAAAGCCTCTCTGTTTAGCCAGAAAGCTGTAGCAATCCCTAGGGAGGTTATTGTTGGTAATTCTGTTTCTTCAGAAATTGCTATCAGAAGGAAACAAAAACATTAATTTGTATTCATCTTTTATGGTGACACTGGACAGGAATAATTTATAGGGCTTAACTCAGGCTGTTGACTCTTCGTGAATTGATGCTTCTGGTAAAAGAAAAATGGATTCTTCATTTCCTGAAGAGATTCAAGAGTCTGAACCTCAGAATGAGTGTGAACCTCAGAATGAGTGTGAAGGGACAGATTACGTTTCCACAGATTTCTGACTTAGATTTTGAGGAGAGTGGGGCTTTGGCCAATACCTTTGAAGGATTATCCGTCTCTGAGACTGTTTCCAGTATGAATCAGTTGTTTCAGTGGGACAACAGTGATGTCTCAGTCCCGCAGAAAATGTTATGATTTATTACTGGAATTTCCAGAACGTACTTCTATTCCTCTTGTTCTATCTGGATTGAAGGATGTTTTTGTTGCAGCCTGCTGCCACTAAAAAAAAAAAAAAAACGAAACAGATTTGTATAAAGTTCCTCAGTCTTTTAACATTTTTGAACACTTTTCCCAGATCTGACCCAGCAGCTATTGCTTATAGTAAACCCAGCTACTGCTAAGCATTTAGTTAACACTAATACATCTCCTTCTTCTGGTGAGTTTGGGGGAAAATTTTATTCTTCTGCATCACTTCTTTGTAGAATTATCAACTGTCAAACGCATGTTGAAATTTATGATTGCTATTTGTGAGATTATGAGGAATTTTTGGCATCTTTTGCCTCTTGTGAAAAATCTGCTTTGCGTCTGATTTTGGAAGCTAAGCATCGTTGGGCTTGGTTAGTACTTGGATTGGAAACTGCCTGGGAATACCAGGTGCCGTAGGCTTGCCTATGGTCATACCACCCTGAATGTGCCAGATCTCTGCTAATTTAGTGTCCTCTGTTTCTCAAGTGACTGCCCATTGTTTGAAATATGCATATGACTGTGCTGATGCTGCTTCCAGGCCTTATGTCACTGGAACTGTTGCGACGAGGTTTGCCTGTGTGCTTGAGAATATAGAAAATTAAATTTTGAAATTTTCTTTGGATAGAGAACAATTATTTTGGATCTTCTGCTGCAGAGGTCATAAAAGTCGGATGAGAGAGGGAAATTTATTCAAGGGATCTCTGATTTTTCAGCTCTCCTTCTCTAAGTTTTCAAAGGGATTTAGTGTTCTGTCTCCAACTATCAGTAAAAAACAAAATAAAACAGTCTCTGTAATAAGCTTGTAAGCAGACATTTAGAAAACAATGGCAGGGAGGTTCCAAAAAAAAAATGGAACCCTCAAGAACAAAGGACAGTCTAATAGGTCTAAATGACTACATGAGGGATCCCACCCCCTCCCCCTGCCCCAGCAGTCCTTTAATAGTTCCAAAAAGTACCTCCATTTTTCTCTTTGGCAACAGATTATTTCGGAGAGATGGGGCCCGATAGTAGTCCATCAGTGATGCAGATTGCAGTGAGAGTCTCTCCATCCTTTTCGGGAGATTTCTCATCCTTCACCAGACCAAGCTTTCTTTTCCTTCCTGTCATCTAGCACATGATAGTTCAGGGGTGATAAATACTGATGTTCTTCGTGTTTTCCTGTTGTAGTCTTCACATTTAGGTTATCTGCCTGCAGGTAGCCCTCAGCTGGCCTGAATACTAGAGTCTTGGATTCCTGCATTGGATGCCGTCTCTTCTTCCATGACGTCAGGTTGTCAGGGTTATAAAACATGCAGCTGATGCCATTGCATCAGTCTTTCTTGCCGCGTGGTGCCAGAAGCAGTTCCAGCCAGTCGGCGTCGTGCAATTTTCGAGTTTCAGAACCGAAGTCTTCAAAAAAGCTAAGTACCCTGTTGGGGATCCTTTTTCTTGCTCTTAACCGATGTCAGTAAAAGTTAACAATTGTATTACCTGTGGAAAGCAAATACCTCATAAAGATTTTCATTCGTACTGCATTCCTTGCTTAGGCCCAGACCACGACATTCCTCGCTGTCAGTTTTGTGCCTTGTTCAACCCCCGAACTATTCGTCGTCGGTCTATATTTGCAGCAAATTATTTTGGTACTCTGTATAACTATCCAGAAATGGCTTCGGTAAGCCATCTGACTACCGATATTCTGAAAAAACGTAAGGATAAAGACGGAGACAGACCGCATAGGCCCAAAACTGCTGACGACACTTCCGTTAAGCTAGTCGCCAGTCCGCCGGTACTCAATGAGGTGCTTTCACAGCTCCTGATACCCACTACTTCAAATTCTCAGGCCTCTATTGAGACCCATTCGGAGTCCGGAATGCAGCGAGATGCATCTTCGACTATGGAACCTGCAGATGTCTCAACCTTGGATGGGTCTAGAGCCACTGTGCAGGCACCAGCTTCTGAGGGTGTATTTAGGCCTACAGACTTGCATTTTAAACGGACGCCATCTTCTTCATCCAGGTCTAAAACTCGACCCACGCCTAGAAAACCGACGTCCAAACACCATGCTCAGGCCCATATGCCTAAAAAACAAATGCTTAGAATGTCTGAAGACCTTATTACCTTAATTAGGGGAAGCCAGCCTTCCCCCTCTAAGAGACCTAGAACTGATTTTCCTTCTGATTCTTCTGATCAGGAATCTGATATTTCTGTTTCTTCTGATTACCAGGATTTGCCCTTATCTACCTATGAGGATTCTGATGCAGAAGATTCCATTCCCTCTGCTTCCCCTCCAGAGGATTTTTCTTTTGGTGAAACCTTGCACACTCTTAGGGAGCATTTCTGCTGGGAAAGCCAGGATTGCTCTGACTCCAAAAAGAGGCTTAGGGAATTCTTACTCCTCCCTCAACACAGGCCTTTAGCTATCCCTCCTGTTATGGACATTGTAGATGATGCCTTCTTGGAATCTAGCCTTTCCTCAGACACTTTACCTCCAGCTCCCAGAAAACCTGACGGGTATTACAGAGTACCTGACTCTCACAAATTCCTCTTCAAGAATCCTACTGTGGATCCAGAGACCATTTCTCAGGGACCAAAGGGCATTAAGGGTACTGCTGCCAAAAACCCTACCCCTGTTGGTAGAGATTCTAGAATCTAGAGCCTTGGACAGATAGGGTAAGAAGGTATAGACTTCTGCTACTTTGGCCATTAGGGCTTTAAAATACCAGTTTCATATGTTAAAGTACCAACAGCATATTATGGGACTACTTAAGCAGAAGATGATGTTGATTCCTGACTGTACTGAACACAAAGAATTACAGGATCTAATGCTTTCTGTAGAACAAGTTGGTAAACATACTTTGCAGTGTGGTTTTGACTCTTTAGAAGCATTTTGCAGGGCTGCTGTCACTCGGTCTGTACTTAGAAGGCATGCTTGGCTTATGGAGCAAAACTTGTCAGATAATGTTAAAGCTAAATTATTGGATGCTCCCTTAAACCAAGACCACCTGTTTGGCAACAAAGCAAAAGTCCTCAAAAAGATGGAGGAAAAAGCTAAATCTATGCAAACTGTTAAAGATTTCCTGCAAGTACAGCCTACCAGATTTATTAGGCATTGGCCTGCAAAGAATTGGTCCTTTCCAGCCTCTTCCAGGCCTTCTCAGTCCAAACCCAGGAACAGCAGACCACCTAGGTTACAGTCTCAGGCTTTGCACAGGCCTAAGCAGTGGGGGGCTCCCACATCCAAAGCAGGGAGTAGTAAGACACCCGCCTATGGGAAAATGGCACAATGACTTAACCATAACCCTTGTAAGCCCTGCTCAGCTGCCTGCTCCCTTTGGAGGAAAGCTTGCCCTACATGCAAAAAACTGGGAACTCATTACCCAGGACAAATGGGTTTTGAATATAGTTTCCCATGGATACAGATTCCACTTCCACACCCTACCAACCCCAAATGGTTGGCCAGACCTACCCCCATATCAGTGGGCAGAGGCTCAACAGCAGGTTCTCTCTCTTCTAAGTATCAGGGCTATTCAACCTGTCCAAGCAGAAGAAAAGGGACAAGGTTTTTATTCAAGACTTTTCCTGGTACCCAGAAAAGACAGCTCCTGGCATCCTATCCATCGACCTCTCTATTCTAAACACTTTTTTTGGTAATCCCAAAATTCAAGATGCTAACACTTCAACAGCTGCTTCCTACGATAGGCAAAGATGCCTGGTTGGCAACCTTAGACTTAAAGGAAGCTTACCTGCACATTCCAATAAGGGAATCTTGCAGGAAATACCTACGCTTCAAGACAGGCTCCATGCACTATCAGTTCTCTGCACTTCCCTTTGGCTTATCTACTGCGCCCAGGGTATTCAGAAAGTGTCTAGCTCCAGCCATTGCATTTTGCTGGCAGAGAAATATTCAAATATACTCATATTTGGATGATTGTCTGATTCAGGCAGAAAGCCAGGAATTACTATTAAAACATCTGGCATTCGTAACAAAACTTCTAAACTCACTGGGGTGCACCGTAAACGAAAATAATTCTCATCTAGTACCCTGCCAACAAATTGTATTCCTGGGAGCAAGCTTGAATACAACTCCCCAGATGACTTTCCTCACTCCAGAGAAACAAGTTTATTTGACAACCTACTTCAAACTACTCGCCACAAAGACCCAGCTATCTGCAAGGAAAATTCAGCAAGCCCTGGGGTTCATGGCCTTCTTGCATTTTACTAATTCCATATGCAAGACTGCATATGAGGAAACTACAATGGTATCTAAAAAGCCTATGGTGCCAACATTCTCAGGACCTGGAATCAATGATTCCTATCATTCCTTGTATAAAGACAGAGTTTCTTTGGTGGGCAGAGGCCTGCTACCACAACAAGGGGCTCCCTTTCACTCTACCCCCTGCTGCCCAAACCCTAACAACAGACACATCAGACTATGCATGGGGGCTCACTTGGCAGGATAGTGCATTCAGGGCAAATGAAACCCGAGACAGATGCACCTGCATATCAACCAAAAAGAAATGTTAGCTGTACAAAATTCCCTGACCGCCTTCAAGGACCACATTCTTCCAGGACAATTATTGGTAAAGACAGACAACACCACAGTTATGTGGTATATAAACAAGCAGGGGGAAACACACTCGTACCCTCTCTGCAGACTAGCCATGGCTCTGTGGAGCACAGCCTTGCATTACCAAGTGCACCTAAAATCTTGGTTCCTGCCAGGCAAGCTAAATTCACTGGCAGACGACCTAAGTAGAAATCTCATGGACCCACACGAGTGGAAACTGGAACCAAAAAATTCAACCTCTTGAGGAACAAGTGGGGGACTCCAGAGATAGACCTGTTTGCCTCCCCTCAGAACTACCAATTGGACAGATTCTGCACAAGGACTTCCCACAGTCAAGCTTGGAAAGTGGATGCCCTGTCCTTTACCTGGGAAAGCCTCTCAGTTTATGCCTTTCCCCCTCTGCCTCTCCTCTCGAAGGTTCTGCTAAAGATCAAACAGGACAAACCAAGGACTATACTGATTGCACCAGACTGGCCACGCCAACACTGGGTACCCCCTCTTGCACAGTATGACACTGCTGGAACCATGGCACCTGCCTCAGACCCCTTCCCTGCTGTCGCAGCAGGCGGGCCAGTTTCTGCACCCTCAGCTTCAAACCCTGAACCTTGCAGCCTAGCAAATTCCTTGAGCTCTCCAATAGTATCCCTCAGTAAGCAGGTGGTAGATATCATTCTGGAGACAAGGAGGCCTAGTACTAGAAAATCCTATGCTGAAAAGTGGAAAAGATACTGTTCCTGGAGCCAGACTCAGGGATGGGCACAGTGGTGCCCAGCTTACCTCATATTCTTCAGTAATTAACAGAAATGCTCCACAAGGGCCTGTCCTTCTCGTCAATTAAAATTCATGACTCTGCCATTTCAGCATATTATAATACTGAAGCACCCCTCTTCTCTCACCCCCTGCTAAAGCAATTCCTCAGATGGGCTAAAAATTTAAAACCCCCCAGGAGAGCCCCTACTCCAGCCTGGGACCTTAACTTTGTATTGGAAAAGCTCACTCTCCATCCTTTTGAGCCAGCTGCAACTGCAGAGTTTGAAATTCCTTTCATGGAAAACAGCCTTTCTTCTAGCCATCACTTCAGCAAGAAGAGTGTCTGAATTACAGGCCCTCGTGGCAGTGGAGCCCTTCATTATCTTCCATGCAGACAGGGTTTGCCTCAGGACCAATCCTTCCTTTATGCGCAAGGTGGTGTCTAGTGTGGCCCTTAATCAGTCCATTCATTTGCCTACCTTTTTCCCCGAATCAACAAAGTGAAGGAGAACGAGTACTGCACTCTTTGGACGTACACAAACAACTTAGATTTTATTTGGACAGGACTAAGCCTCTCAGAAAATCTGAACAGCTGCTAGTTGGCTTTGCTGCAGGGGTGGAGGGGAAGGCCATTTCAAAGTGGATAGCCCATTGCATTCATTTTTGCTATAAGCACCATGGAAAACCTACCCCACAGGGGATAAGATTGCATTCCACCAGGGCTGCATCTACCTTTACAGCCTTTTTCAGAGGTGTCCCTACCAGGGACATCCTAGAAGCTGCTTACCTGGTGCTTTGTACATACCTTCACCAAGCATTACCACATGCCTATTTTTTCTAAATCCAGAGCTGGTTTTGCCACTGCAGTCTTGCAGGGCTTAATAGCTGGCCCTAATGCTCTCTAACTTCCTCCTCCCTTCCTTAGCTTTGGGAATCAACCCAAATGTGATTACTACAACAGTGAAACACGAAGAACATAGCACAGTTGTGTACACTTACCATAAATGTAGATGTTAGAGTGTATTCACTGTTGCAGTTCTGGTTACCCTCCCTCCAGCCCCCTGACTTCTCTTGGCTCTACCTTTCCTTCTTGTTTGGTGTATTTAAGCTTTCTGGTGTATTTGCTTTTTGTTGGAGGGGTACCGCAACATATAATTGCTTCCCAGTCTGGGGGCACCTGACATCTGGGGTAAGAAAAACTGATGTAATGGCGTCTGCTACTTGTTTTATACCCCTGACGACCTGATGTTATGGAAGAAGAGAATCAAAGACGCAGGAATCCAAGACTCTGGTATTCAGGCCTGCTGAGGGCTACCTGCAGGCAGAGATAACCCAAATGTGATGACTGCAACAGTGAATACACTCTAGCATCTATATTTATGGTAAGTGTACACAAATGTTCTTTCCTCCTCTCCTCCTCCTCAGTTAGGAGAAGGGTTTTATTCAAAGATTTTTCTGGTGCCAAAGAAAGAAGCTTCTTGGATACCTTTTCTGTACCTTTTATTTCTGAACCAGTTTGAGATGGTGCCCAAGTACAGCATGTTGTCACTTCACAACTTGATGCCCCTTATTCCCCATTTGAGTTTTGTAGTGACTTTAGATATAAAGATGCATATAATCACAGTCCTGTAGATCCATGTTTCAGGAGTTAAAAGATTTCTGTGTCTGGATGATGATATCCATTCTTTGCCTTACCCTATGGGCTATCTACTGCTCCAAGGGTGTTCACAAAGTGTTTAGTTGCTATGGTAGCGTATTGCAGACTGCATGATGTTTACATTTTCCTTATTTGAATGACTTGCTGGTCTTTGCAGAGTTTCTTTCAAAGTGTCTGGAATCTGTCACTTTGGTAAGTGTTACACAGGCTAGGATTCTATGAGAACATTCAGAAGTCTTTTTCTGACTTCTCAGAGGAGGACAATTCAGTTCAAAGACCTTTTCTCCCACAAGAAAAATAGATCTGTGTTTAGATCTATTCCTGAGGTTTTCCCCTCAGACTTCCATCTTGACAAGTGCATTCCTGAAGATTCAGGGTCTCATGGCATTTATGATACTCATGCTACTGCTTGTAAGACTCCACATGAAAAAAATACAGTGGTGCCTGAAATCTCTACGGTCCCAGCATCAACATCCCTTAACTTTTCAGATTCCAGTTTTGGGATTTATGTAAAGGGAGATTATCTGGAAGGGACATCAGACCTCTCAGAATCCAGGTCTTCTACCCCCCTCCCCGAACTCCAGTTGATGGTGTTGAGGTTCCAACTATGTGTAAATTTAAAGTAGTTGGAACAACAGTTTAAATAACCCATAAATTCATCATTTTTTCTTTTTCACCACCCCGCAAAATAAAAATGCAATCCAAAAACCTGACGTACAAGTGTATGACCTTGGCATATGGACTCTTAAAGACATGTTCCTCTTCCTACCCTAACATTACTATAACTCTCTCAACACACTGTGTCCACTCCTTATCCCCAGTGTTAATTACTACTACAAAATTGTTACGTATATATAAATGTGTGTGTTTATATATAAATGTGCAGTATCTTTGAAACAAAAAGGCAGCCCAAAACATGCAAACATAAAAGAGATGTTAGCTCTCATAATGTTTGCTATTATGATAAGTTTCTTACACATTCATGAAAAGAATTTGGAAGTTGTAGTCTTTGTAAGGAACCATATTTGGTTTTACACAATGGCTATTTGTCTAGCATTTAACCTTTATTTCTTTCATTTGTATTTCGCATAGTTGTCTGTGAAGTTATTTTCAGTCTGACTGTTCACTTACTAGTCTTTTTTCAGGAAAGACAAAAAAGTTGTGTGTACTTCACACTTTCAATGTACCACTCACATTAGTTTCTTTTGAGAGTGGAAGTCATGCATGTAGGACCAGGACCACTAGTTTTGTTGCCTTTTCTCCAGGTGAGGAAAAAATTCCCAGCAGTCATACAGACACCAAGTGCTTTAACTGCACACACCCATATAAAATTATGTGTAATGTATGTTTTAATTGTGAAGCTGAGCTCATGGAATTTATTTGTAGTTAAAGGACATTCTACTAACAGAAAGCATTGCTGCCTTTTATATTTCCAGAAACGCACACTGTGGACAT
Source organism: Protopterus annectens (assembly GCF_019279795.1). Lineage (NCBI taxonomy): Eukaryota > Metazoa > Chordata > Ceratodontiformes > Protopteridae > Protopterus > Protopterus annectens. The sequence goes on from NC_056743.1 coordinate 1,740,188,902, forward strand.
CTTTACTTTGCCAGCTGTAGACTGGAATTATATTTATGAATTTGTAACATCTTTGTACATGTCTTTCATAGTGTTTTGTTCCTAGAAGTTTACTGTCTTGTTTGGTATGTTCCTCCCTAGGAATTTGACCATTTCTATATGTTTGGTATCTACACATTTGTGTGAGGGAGTTCTTCAGAAAATCCTGCTTCTTCCAGTCTTTAATTCACTTCTCAGCTTGGCTTCACCAGTACATCTTTGCATCCTTTCTACATAGTTAAGAGGTACTGGATACAAGGAATGGAGATTCATAATGGAATGAATCCTATATTGTCTTTTGTTTCATTAGAGAAAGGCATTTTAGTTCCACTGGGGATGGTGGTGGGAAAATATGATCCATAATCCAGCCATGGGGCACACTAATGTATACTGGAAATGACATGGTTTCTCCTAAATGTAGATATTAACACATTTTCCTGAATTGTGCGAATGGACTGTTAAGTCCCATATGTAGAGGACCTGCTAAAACAAATCCTTCATCTCGCACAAAATTATCAGATAGCGCAAGTCATTTTATAGTTGTTCCTCATAGTAAATTAGAAGAAAGAAGAACTGAGAGAGAGTTTTTTTTTTTTTTTTGCATTGGGCTGTATGGTTATTGTATCTCATCTACTGTTTGGTTATATACATTACACTGATTGGCAAATTGAAGACCTCGATTCAGTCATGACCTCTTTTTTGATGTTGATAAATGCCGGATGTCCCCTTTGTGTGTCATTTAGATAGGGGTAATGTTTGAGTTGATAGATTATGTTTAAAAGTGACCAGAAATGGGTAGTTTCCTATCACTCCTGAGGTTGAATTGAGGTGAGAAGGGATCTTGTTTAAGAAGAGATCCACAAAAATGTGTTTGACTGGTCAGGGAGCATTATAGCTCTGCTACATCCAGCAGTACTTTTCCTGATTTTGCACTGCTGGATTGCACATTCGTGGAAGGTTGGGGGGGGGGGGTCTGTTCAGTAGAGGAAATACCTGTTTCACTTCAATGAGCCATTACCTTGGAGCAGATTATATGAAATTATGAAGTTCAGGGGACTATGCCCTCTGTGCGACTTAAAGGTTGAGGTGTGAGGAGCTAAAAATACTTTTTGGACTTTTTTTGAACACTTTATATTCAGAATGGTGCTTTAAGTTGACTTTTTGGAATTGGCAAAGGATCTTAATTGTCGTTTGGAAAACATTTCAGGTAACTGAAGGCTAAGTTGAATTGTTAACCATTATGTAATCTTGCCCATTAGACTGTTTTGTAATTTAATGAATTTTGGCCTTTCACCGGCTATACATTTTGATTTCCTTTCAGTGTTTTGCAACTTAATCATACTTAAGTGATTTTTCATAATAAACTTTACCTTACAGTAACTGAAAATTAACCTTCTAGTAATATTATAAAGAACATATTCCAGAATGATCATGTACGGATACACACAATGCCCATGTATGTGAACTAAGTAGCTTAAATCCAGGATGTTAAGTTGTCAATCTCGCCTTCATTCTTGCTGGATGGGTTCGGAGCCGATCCTCGGCTCACTTGCTAAGCTCGAGAGCTTATTTTTACCAGCTCGAGGCAACCCTATATCCCATGATGCAAGGCGGAGATTACTCAGATCTCGGTGCTTTTACCAGCTCCAGGTAAGTGACTTTAATAGACTTCTCTACCCCATTTATAATTTCTTTTTTTCACTAAATCTGTTATTATTTAGTTAGTACCCAGTCACCTTAGCCCTATTCCCGTCAGTGTTCCCTCCTTAGTGAGTTGTTCCTATACCTTTGTAGGCCCTTGGCCTTCCCCTCCCTATTTCCTGTCAGGATTTTTTGTGTGAGTGATTGTGTATCCCTGTGTGTTTCTGTTACATTAATTTAATTTAATATTGGATTGAGTGTTGTGTGTCGGTGTTTGTTACGTGTGTTTTCATCGACACATTAACATGTCGAAGGACATTAAGGTCTCAGGTTTCAAGAAGTGTGATTCGTGCTGTCAGAAGATGTCTCTGACAGACGGTCACACTTCTTGTATTTATTGCCTGGGACCTTCTCACCTGCAGGACTCTTGTGCTATCTGTCATGCCTTCAGTCCAAGAGTCCTGCAGGAGAGAAAAAATAAGCTCATTTTGAGGGGCTTATTAAAACCGAGCTCCCGACTAAGTCGGTGCCGGAAGCCCTCGAAACCTGTTAAGCCTTCGCTCAGGCTTGGCCCTCGGCGCAGGTATGTCTCCTGCTGGTTCGAGGTCGATCCTTCTGCACCAGGATCAGTATCGCTTCCACTCGGCGCCGATACTATTCGATCCTCACATTCAGACTCGGCTCCAGCTGGAGCCGTCGTCTCTTCGCCCGATGGCTCCATCGATCTCAAAAGAGATCTCGATCTCCTTCATGGAATCGATCCATTCGGCTCGAGATCACCCTTGCTCTCGGGCGGAGCCATCGAGCCGCTTGATCTTCTCGGTCATCCAGGCTATCGGATCATGACCTCGAGAGTGGTGAGTAGACTTTTGAAATCTCAGGCATTGACACAAATTCTCCATAGCCCATCTCAACAGACGGTAGCTTTGCCACAACCACTAAAATTCCTCCTTGTGACCTCGGAGCCGATAACACCTTCGGCTCCGCATCTCTCCTCCTTGAGACCTTCATTGGAGGGATCCGGCGCCCCCTTTCTTCGGCTCCGCGGGGGGTAGTGGCATCGGACCCTTGTCCGCCCCGCTCTCCCTCTCGAGCTTGCGCTGATGAGCTCGGCCCGACATCTGCCTCGAGCCTTCCTGTCTGTGAGACCTGGGGTTCCTATCTCTTCGAGCGGGAGCCTTCTGGTCTCTCGATGGGAGCCTTCAGGTGATGAGGAGTGTACTAGCCCTGGGCTTAGTCAACGGTCTGTTCCTTCAGCTCCTCCCACTACAGTGCCTGCTGATGTCTCTTCTCACTCTCTTGCTTCAGGACCCAGAGATCCAACGCCTCAGGTTTCCCCATTGGGAATATCTTCCTCTTCCGAGGCTTCTCCCGATCTGTCAGGAGAAAGAGGACATGTGAAACATGTAGACTCCCCTGAGTCTACCACATCAGATACTGACTTGGATGAGTCGGAGGGGTCCCCAAGGTCCTCCTCTGAGGATGTCTCATTTTCAGACATCCTTGAAATCCTTAAACAGAGGGGAACTGGCCTCCCTTAATCCCTCCGAGTCAGTATACCTAGATCTCGACCCTCCACCTCCTGGGTGTCTCCGCCTTCGACCCTCTCATGGAAGTAGTGGCTCGGAAGGCATGGATGTGGAACCTTTCCCTAGGAGACCTTCAAAATTATTACAGCTCCTCAGGATAGGCAGTATTTAACTAAAGGTGTCCCGTTGATGCCATGGTGGTGGCTGCTGCCACCAAGAAGGAACTTGCTGATCCTTCAGTACCTGTTCATCCTGCTAATAAGGATTCTAGGACTATGGATAGAGTGCAGCGGATATTTTCCTCAGCGACTTTTGCAATGAGATCGCTGAACTATCTATGCCACTTCACCCTCCAAAGAGATGTTCTTAAGGAGCTGGGGGAAGTTTTACAGGATCCGTCAGCTGCTGGGGCTCAAGACAAGATTTCCTCACAGCTGGGAATCCTTAATTCTATTGCCAACTCCTCCATGCGGCTCATCTCTTATGCAGCTGATGGAGCGAGTAGAGCCGCAGGCACAGGAGTGGCTTTAAGGCGTCAGTCCTGGATGCGGCTTTGTAATTTTGCAGACCCCTTTAAGGCGTCTTTCACAAACTCCCCTTTTGATGGATCGACATTGTTCGGTCCTCAAGTGAAAGACATTTTGACTAGATGCGAGCAGGATGGCAAGACTCTTTCTGCCGTAGGAGTCCGTTTCTCCTCACCTGCTAGACCTTATCCCAAAGGACAGAAGGGAGGAAAATGTGGTTCCAAATCCCAGGGAGGTCGCGCGAAGTCAATTTACCCCCAGAGGCAGAGGGGTAATAACAATAGACGCCGTCCTAGAGGCAGAGGGGGTCCGCAGAATCAGGGTAGCAGAGAGCCTCTTTCTGACAAACCCTTTCAGCATCCCTGAGATGTTGCCCGATTGTCCGCCGGAGGCAGTCGGGAAGATTATCACTGTACCCAGTAGCCTGGCTTTCCCTTTCTCAAGACAAATGGGTACAGTCAATCATATCCAAGGGTTACAAAATCCCCTTTATTCAAACCCCAACTCAACAAAGGGAACCCTTCCAGACGTTCCACCGGTCTAAGGGAACTAGCAGTACTAGAAATATCAAAACTGCTAGTAAAAGAGCCATCCAGCCAGTCCCGCAGACCAATTAGGATCCGAATTTACTCAAGGTTCTTTTTAGTTCCAAAAGACAGGGGACTGGAGGCCAATATTAGATCTGAGCAGACTCAACAAGTTTGTAAAAAGTCAAAATTCGGATGGTCACGCTACAGTCCATTCTACCCTTTCTGGGCAAGGACAATTGGATGTGCTCCATAGATCTTCAGGATGCGACTATCACATAAAATTCACAGGCGCTCCAGAAGATTTCTCCGCCGGGCTGGGGACCAGTCACTTCCAATTCAGGGCCCTGCCCTTTGGACTCACTACAGCCCCCAGAGTGTTTACCAAATGCATGGCAGTGGTTACGGCTCATCTGAGACATCAAGGATTCCAGGTGTTTCCATATCTAGACGACTGGCTCCTTACTGCCACCACCAGGCATCACCTCCTCCAAGCAAGAAATCACACCATCCACACTTGCAGAAGGTTAGGAATTTCTATAAACGTCGAAAAATCTGTCTTGTCGCCTTGGCAATATATTACCTTTATAGGCACAAATTTGGACACCGTGCAACCTTCGGCAAGGTTGACAGACCAGAGGACCCTGGATATTCAAAAACCCGCCCAAGTGATCCTATTGAGCAAAAGAATGCAGGCCAGGTTTGCTCTAAAAGTGCTGGGTGTTATGGGCAGCCATAACGCTTCTTCCTCTAGCACGCTTTTACATGCTTACTTCAATGGATGTTATTCACCCAATGGTCCTTTCAACAGCTTCCCATGCGTCACTGGATCATGGTAACCCCGGATGCAAGAAACATCTGACTTGGTGGATATCGTCCTCAGATCCATCAAGGCAGGCCGCTTGTCCTCTTCCTCCGGTTGCCACGGTTACATCGGACGCCTCCTGATCGGGTGGGGGCATTATCAGGGCAGAATGGTCCATGGCACTTGGCAACCTCACAAGTACCACCTGCACATAAATGTTCTGGAGATGAGAGCAGTGCTTTTAACGTTGCAAGCCCTCAACGACTCTCTTCCTCAGGGAACAATTGCAGTTCAAACGGACAATATGTCAGTAGTCTGGTACATAAACAAACAGGGCGGAACCAAATCCTATCCACTATGTCGAGGCTCTCAGACTCTGGCAATGGGCGATCTCCTCTCATCGGTTTCTGATAGCAACGCACATCCCCGGAAATCCAACATCATAGCGGACAGATTGAGCAGAGCTATTCTCATGCCTCACGAGTGGTCTCTCAAACAGACAGTGGCGGAAGAGATTTTTCAGAACTGGGGAATTCCTTGCTGCGACCTTTTTGCTACACCCCAAAACAGCAAATGCCCAGACTTCTTCTCTCTTCCCTCCCAGGCCATCCCCCAGAGACGCTCTAACCCAAGATTGGCCCCGGGACTTCTTTATGCCTTTCCTCCCTTTCCGCTGATACCTCAGCTAATTCAGAAAGCAACCGCCTTGAGAGCCAAATTGATTCTCATTGCCCCTTATTGGCCTCGACAGATATGGTTTCCGTTCTTACATCGCTACCTATTGGTACAGCCATGGCATCTGGACCCGGTTCCAGATCTTCTGACCCACCAGTTGGGTCACCTGCACCAATCCATACCCTCTCTCAACCTCACTGCTTGGTTGCTCCACTTCCATCCTTAGCCAGGCTCCCTATGATTTCTAATCCGTGCGGGATATCATAGTAGCTTCCTAAAATCTTCCACCAGAAAGATCTACACTAGTAAATGGCGGCGTTCGATCTTTCTGGGCAAAAGCTAGGGACATAGATCCCTATACTGCTCCAATTCATTCAATATTGGACTTCCTAGCTGGCATTTTTCATTCAGGGTCTTCTTCTTCTCGGTGAAAGTTCAACTGGCAGCCATTTCAAATTTTCACATAGGCTTTTCGACCACAATATCATGTCACATAAACTCTGCAAAGCATTCCTTAGAGGTATCTTTTATTGAAACCTCCAATTAGAGACCCCCCACCACAGTGGGACCTAAATTTAGTTTTATCATCTTTGATTCTTCCCCCGTTTGAACCTGCAGCTGCCTGTTCTTTGAAATTACTTTCTTGGAAGACACTGTTTCTAGTTGCCATTACGCCTGCCAGAAGAGTTTCTGAGCTTCATGCTCTCTGTGTTCGTCCCCTTATCTGATTTTCACAAAGATAGGGTGTCCCTAAGAACTAATCCATCATTCTTACCGGTAGCATCTCAGACTAACCTAAACCAGTCTATTGATCTCCGGTATTTTTCCCAATTACTCTGATAGAGCTGAACAAAAGCTACATTATCTCGATGTTCACCGCCAATTGAGATATTATTTGGATAAGACAAAAATTTCTAGAAAGTCTGACCAACTTTTTCTGTCCTATGCAGACAACAGGAAAGGCCTTCCAGTTTCTAAAGTTACTTTATCTAGGTGGCTGTCTTCATTGATCACTTACATTTATCAGCTCAGGGGCAAAGAATTGGTTTCTATCCCAAAAGCCCATTCTACCAGAGCTCTAGCTACATCTACGGCTTTCCAAGCTAGACTTCCAATAGACACTATTTGTGCAGCAGCCACATGGGCCTCTCCTCATACCTTTGTTTCACATTACAAACTAGATTTGGTCTCCAGAGATAGAGCAAAATTTGGTTCCACCGTTCTCAAGAGTCTGTTCCAATGAGCCACCCAGGATAGAGGTGCTAGGGACGCGGTCCCATCCAGCAAGAATGAAGGCGAGATTGACAACTTAACATTTAGAAGTTATGTACCTACCATAACGTTCCATGTTAGTTGTCTTCTCGCTTCTTTCTTGCGTCCCACCCTCCTTCCCCCTAGCCTGGTCAGACCGAGAAGATTGTTGAACCTCTTTTCGAGGTTGTTACCTTCATTATGCTTGGCCCCTTGTTCATATATTAGGTAGACATCAGCTACACTTTTTATGGCATTTACTTTTATTCCTTCTTTGTTGGAAGAAGGTTCTGCTATTTCTTAGCTACCAAACGAGATCTGAGTAATCTCCGCCTTGCATCATGGGATATAGGGTTGCCTCGAGCTGGTAAAAATAAGCTCTCGAGCTTAGCAGTAGCCGAAGGAGACAGGATCGGCTCCGAACCCATCCAGCAAGAAAGAAGGCGAGAGAAGACAACTAACATGGAACGTTATGGTAGGTACATAACTTCTAATTTTCCTCTATGGTATATTTACTCTGCTTTTGACTGTGTTCATAATTATGCTTTATACATGAAATTCAAATATGCATGGCCTATAACGACTGCAGTAATTAATAATGATGCCACAGATGCTCTTGCATTTTAAGTATTAAATTGTCATGACATGCGTTTTCTTCAGGAGCTCTTACACTTAATTGATCTTGGTAATAATAGTGCTTTTAATAAAATCAGTGGCATGCACAGCTGTTCAGAATGTTAAAGAGCTCTCTGAGCATGCTAGCT